>NC_054381.1:16830282-17158616 GCF_017654675.1 Xenopus laevis | reverse complement strand
TGACCACCAGTTGGGCGGGTTCAGGTTGAATTGACCAACCGTTGTGGGTTATGGTTGGCTGTGGGTCAGGCAGGGAAGTACACTCCTCCACTGCTACTGGAGATTCCCTGTCTTGGAACCAAAGGAGCATACAGAAGAAGCTACAGAGCAGCGGGAAGATGTGGGTACACTTTGGGGCAGATTTATCAAGGGTTGAATTAGAAATTTGAACTTTCGAGGTTTTTTTATGGTCAAAAGTATCAAATTCGACTAGGGAGTTATTAAAGTAGAAACAAACCCTTTAATCCCCTACCCTACATAGACACCCTCCCTGCTCCCCCCCCCCCAGCCTAAGTGGTACCTTTGCTAAATGCCCCTAACTCTTTACTTATCCAACGGTGCAGATTCTGTCCAGCGGAGTTCACGGGCGCCATCTTCAGCCGCTTCGGTAATCTTCGGGTCTTCTTCCGGCGCTTCTGCAATTTCTGTGACTTTTGGCGCATGCGCTGTTGTCGCTAAAAAAGAAAATTGCTCCAACTGCGCATGCGCCGATATTCTGATCTATTCCTGAAGATTTCCGAAGAGACGAAGATGGCTGCCTTGAACTCCGAGGCCCTGAATCTGCACCGAGGGGCACATCACTATGGTCACGCTCAAGCAGATCCTAATGTCGGACAGCTAGATCTGTGGCTAATTTGCCTTAAGCACGTTTAGGGTACCCTAGCATAAGTGGGGACCTTGGGCTGTAAAAAGGACATTTTAAATTCTAACATGAATTTCTATATTATTTTGTTATACACATCAAGGATGTCCAGTATTCATAAAGTCACCCTATCGCTAGCCAGGGTTCCTTCTTCTTCCCTTAAAAAAATACGGACTCGTCTACCCCCATCCCCCAATAGTCTTGTGTTTTCCCAGACGCATAACTCTTTACTATCCAATAAAAGACATAAAAAAAATGCCGCCCCCCCTCCCCTTGAGATGTTTCTGTCTACAGCCTTTGACTCACTAAAGCAGATTTGGACGAAAAACCAAGGTTTTATGGGAAGAAGCAGAGCAGAGAAAATGTATTTAGCTGTGTCGGATCCCATTGGCAGCCACTTTGCTCGTTTTCCCTGAAAGTGTTTGCTGGGCCTTTGATTCCATATAAGGCCACAGGGTCTCATTGATTAATGATATAAATTCTTATCAAACCCATAGTCACAGAATCCCGTGCCCGCTCTGCAGGGTTTAACTGTACATGTGATACTGTGAATTCTCCTTGTGTTATGTTAGTATAGAGATGCAACATTCCACAACACTCTCTGCTATCCAGTTAAAGACTTTATGCTATCTAGTTAAAGGGTAACTAATGCCTTGGAGTAACATTATTTTATTAGCATAAGGGTTGTTCACCTTTAGGGTTCAAGCACACCGGCAGATTCGGGTAGATTTAGTAGCCTGGCGACTAATCACCTCTCACCGGGGCGACAATCTCCCCAAACTGCCTTCCCCCTGCCTGCCACCTGCTATAATGACAAAACGGCAATGCATTCGCGGCGCTTCGATTTCCGAAGTCGTCTGACGTTTTGTTGTTAGGCGACTTCAGAAATCGAAGTGCCTCGCAGGCAGGGGGAGGCAGTTCGGGGAGATTGACACCCCGCAGAAGAGACGATTAGTCGCCAGGCGACTAAATCTCCCCAAATCTGCCCGTGTGCTTGAACCCTTAGAGAGTGATATATTGAGACAATTGGTCTTCTTTGTTTTGTATTTATGGGCTTTGTTTTTTTAGCTTTTTATTCAGCAACTATCCAGTTTGCAATTTTAGCAATCTGGTTGCCAGGTTCCAAATTCCCCTAGCATCCATGCACTGAGACTGGAATATAGTAGCGGCCCTAAATAGAAAGATGAG
The DNA here is from genome assembly GCF_017654675.1 of Xenopus laevis. Lineage (NCBI taxonomy): Eukaryota > Metazoa > Chordata > Amphibia > Anura > Pipidae > Xenopus > Xenopus laevis. The sequence continues at coordinate 17,156,746 of NC_054381.1, read as the reverse complement.
TTACTCACAGAACAATTGTTATGTGGCTGCTTGGGTCAGATGAAAACTGAAAAAGGGCCAAAAAAAAAAAAAAAAAAGGAAAAAATTAGGATGCTTCAAATGAGCCATTCTATAACACAGTTAAAGTTAACTTAAAGGTACACTACCCCTTTAATGGAAAAGTGAGCTTACACTTTAAGCTACATCTAAAAGCCCCTATATTTTAGGATATAGAATAGAAAGATGTGTAATAAAAAGCAGCAATGACAATAAATGTGTAGACTCACAAAGCATTTGTTTTAAATGGGGTCAGTGAAAGCTGGAAAAAGTAAGAAGAAGAAGGCAAATCATTCAAAAACTATGAAAAAGAAAAAATGAAGACCAATTGAAAAGTTTTTCAGAATTAGACAATCTGTAATGTACCAAAAGGTGAACCACCCCTTTAATATGTCCTGCCGAATTCAAGCCGCCGGTATCATTAGTGACAGATTCCTGGGCATGATGCAGACAGGGTTCCTTTCCCTTTAAATGTTAGGGTTACAATAAGTGGTATAGTAAGTGCCGTCCCTCGGAGCCTTGTGATGACTGTGTCGTTAGTAACCGCAGCTGTTTCCTCCAACACCAAGCTCGCTGGCACATAATAAAGAGGGTGTGTCCTCACATGACCACAAACCTGACTTGGAACCAGTTCTCTTGCTTCACTGTATGAGGCTATGAATGTAGGTCCCACGTTTCCGCCCGTGGTTTGCTGGCGTGGCTCTAAATGCAGAAAGTAATCTTTCCACCTCATTTCAGACCCTCTAGTGCTCAGAGACGCTTTTATCTGCCTTGCCAATCCCTTCCCCAAATAAAGCCATAAGATAAGTAAAAACATATTTATGGCAACGGTCAGCCTTTATGCACAATGTAGATGTCAAAATGGCAGCTGAGTCATGTAATGGCAACTCCTGCGGCTGCTGAGGTGCAGGGAGGGCGAAGAATTAACCCCTATGGGGTGTAATAGTCTTTCTTTACTGTCTGCCAGCAAAGATCTGTTGAGTCTCTCTCAGAATTGGGCCCCCGCTAACAATATGGCAGCGGAATTCTGGGTTATTTCTGGGACATACAGGTTAATTTAATGGGATTCTGCCATGATTTTTATGATGTCGTTTTTATTCCTAAATTACACTGCAAATAATCTATTCTACAATTTAAAATTTCATTCCTGAACCAGCAAGTGTATTTTTTAGTTGTAATATTGGTGTGTAGGTGCATCTCAGGTCATTTTGCCTGGTCATGTGCTTTCAGAAAGAGCCAGCACTTTAGGATGGAACTGCTTTCTGGCAGGCTGTTGTTTCTTCTACTCAATGTAACTGAATGTGTCGCAGTGGGACCTGGATTTTACTATTGAGTGCTGTTCTTAGATCTACCAGGCAGCTGTTATCTCACTCATATCACATATCGCTCCAACTTGCAGTACAGCAGTAAAGAGTGATTGAAGTTTATCAGAGCACAAGTCACATGACTGGGGACAGCTGGGAAACTGTCAATATGTCTAGCCCCATGTCAGATTTCAAAAATAAATATAAACAAAAGTTTGCTTTTTTGAGTAACGTATTTCAGTGCAGAATCCTGCTGGAGCAGCACTATTAACTGATGCGTTCGAAAAAATAATTTTTCCCTAAGAATGGATACAAGGATGCACAGCATTACATATGTGCCTTGAGGCCCCTGAATACTTGAAAATCTAAGCACGCTGTATGAGTCTGATTCCTTGTAGCCTGCGCTTTCAGCACAATAACCCTGTAAGTGGCAGTACCCCTACTTATAGTAACTATGGGTATTTCTTCTGGCACTATTACACCTGCATAAAAGTACAGTATTGAGATACAGCAGCACCTTCTATGTACTGTAACAAAAGTAGGGATGCATCAAATCCACTGTTTGGGATTTGGCAATATCCCTTAAAGGACAAGGAAATTTAAACTAAAGAAGTAGCTAGAAATGTTGTACATTATGTTTTGTGCTTCTGTACCAGCCCAAGGCAACCACAGCCCTTTAGCAGTAAAGATCTGTGTCTCCAAAGATGCCCCAGTAGCTCCCCATCTTCTTTTCTGCTGATTCACTGCACATGCTCTGTGCTGCTGTCACTTACTGAGCTTAGGGACCCACTCACAATATACAGTACACATAGAATAGAAATGTCACAATATAAGGCTGATTAGTAATTAATACAGATAATTACTACATGGCAGCACAGAAACCAGTGCAATTAGCATCAGAATTTAATAATCGGCCCTGTAGCATCATCTTATATTACATATATTATATTTTCTGCTGGATAATTAGTGACGAGCCCTAAGCTTAGCTTCTCAAAAGCTGCTCAGAGCTCACTGAGCATGTGAGTGTCACAGACACTTTCCAAGAAACTTTAGGTTGGTGCAATAAGTTCAGTGTATAAACATGGCATTTTTAGCAATATAAATTTTTAGGGTTTAGTTCTCCTTTAATCCTTCATGAAAGATTTGTTCGAATACCGAAGTGAATCCTAATTTGCATATGCAGGAGTAGATGCAATCCCCCCCCCTTTAGCTATATATGAGCGATAGCTATGTTTATTTTGTTTAGGGATGCACTGAACCCAGGATTTGGTTCAGTATTTTTCCATTTTCAGCAGGATTCAGAATTGGCCCGAATCCTCATGCCTGGCTGAACTGAATTTGCATATGCAAATTGGGTCAGGAAGGGAAATTGTGTCACTTTTTGTCACAAAACAAGGATATGTATATGCAAATTAGAAAAGGGGAAAAGTGGGAATATTTATTTATTTATTTATTTTTTACTTCCTTGTTATGTGACAAAAAGTTACACGATTTCCCTTCCCTCCCCAATTTGCATATACAAACTAGGATTCGGTTCAACCAGGATGGTATGAGGATTTGGCCCAAATCTGAATCCCACTTAAAAAGGCCGGATCCTGGATTCGGTCTATCCTTGAACAAAAGAAACATAGATATATAGCTAAAAGGTGGCATTGCATCCCCTTTAAAGTGATACTGACTCCTGAACATAATTGGCATGCTGGGAAATGTAGTTTCCAGTTTACACAGCTTGGCAGTCGCCACCAATACGTATATTTGATATCCCACTTTGTGATGCAGTTTGTTTGGACTGAACCATAATGTTTAAGCAGGGGACTCATAAGGGGCCTGGGTAGTTGTGAAATTGATAGGGGTTGGTGGATCAGAAGTAGGGTGGGTCCGTGGCTTGGTTAGGTTCTGGCCACACGAGCAGATTCGGGGAGATTAGTCGCCCCAGCGACAAATCTCCTCTTCTTCGGGCGACAATCTCCCAGAACTGCCTTCCCCCTGCCCTCTGTCTGCTAAAATGAGGGAGGCAGTTCAGGGAGATTGTTGCCCCAAAGAGGAGATTTGTCGCTGGGGCAACTAATCTCCCCGAATCTCCGTGAGGCAACTTCGGGCGACTATGGAAAACGCATCGCCGCGTGTGCTTTAGCGCAGACGACTTTTCATTATAGCCTATGGGAAAACACGCTGAGGCAGTTTGGGGAGATTGTCGCTCAGAAGACGAGGCAATTAGTCGCCAGGCGACAAAATCTCCCGAATCTACTCGTATGAACTAACCCTTAGGTAGGTTACATGATGTTGCTTGAGGTTCGCAGGCATTGGGGTCACATTAAGGGTAAACACACCCTATAAATGGATCTTAAGTATTGTTGTTCCCTAAATTACAATCGGAGTATGATCAATTGTTTCACAAATCACAACAGGCAAAAGTTATGACTGCAAAAAATATTATGTATTATCTGTCATTCATTCATCATGAGTTAACCCTGTTAAAGGGTAACTCCGCCTACTGAAAAGTTAGTTTTTGCATAATGCAAAATATGTAGCATTCTCCATAGCTTTAAAGCATACATTGCAGTGTTTTCACAGTTATATGTAGTTTCAATCCAAAGTAGCATTTGTTTCTCCCGTTCTGCACTGCTGGGCCTGACCCTTGAAGCGCAGTAGCAAACGCCAGCTCTCCTCCAGCCAAGACTCGGTTTCCTATGATGCCCTGCATGCTTTTCCATTGGTCTGTTAATCAGCTGGCTTCTGCTACACTATTTCAAGAGTCAGAACCAGCAGTACAAGTTATGTAAGCAGAAAGACAGATTCCACTTTCAGCAGCAATTCCATGTACACATACCTTTAAAACCACTGACGAATTATAATGAATGCATATGGAAAAGTTGCTTAGAAGCACACCATGAGGTAAATGAGTTCCCCTTTAGAAAATTAGAAAGCATAGTGTGGTCAGTGTTTCCCTTTAAGCAACCGTGTAACATGTGACTCAGACATTGCAGCCCAAAACGGATACAGATAAAGCTGTTGGTAACGGAATTGTTATTTAAACAAACTCAAAGTCCACTGTAGTAAATGTGTCTGTATACATAGGCACCAGGATATATACAGGCCAGACAGGGCATTAAAGGGGTTGTTCACCTTTAAATTCACTTTTAGTATGATGCAGAAAGAGACAATTTGCGATTGGTTTTCGTTTTTTATTATTTATGGTTTTTGAGTTATTTAGCTTTTTATTCAGAGGCTCTCCAGTTTGCAATTTCAGCAATCTGGTTGCTAGGGTAATTTGGAACCTAGCAACCAGATTGCTGAAACTGCAAACTGGAGAGCTGCTAAATAAAAATCTAAATAACTGAAAAACCATAAATAATAAAATAATAAAAAACAATTGCAAATTGCTTTGATTTGAATAAGAGACAGGAATATCAATAGGAGAGGGTGTGAATAGAAAGATGAGTAATAAAAAGTAGCATTGATAAAAAATTTGTAGCCTTACAGAACATTTGTTTTTTAGATGGGGTCAGAGACCCTCATTTGAAAGCTGAAAATAATCAGAATAAATGAAGAGTTGCTTAGAATTGGCCATTCTATAACATACTTAAAGTTAACTTCAAGGTGAACCACCCCTTAGGGTTGGCCTTATTCTGTGTGGCAGTGCCAATCCTCATTGTGTATAAAAAAAGAAAACTACAAATGGCCCTGGACTGCAATGGATTCAGTAAAAATAATGGTAAAAATGAGCACAGAGTTGCAGTAGATAGCATTGCTGCCTTGCAGTGCTGGGATCCTAGGTTTGATTCCAGCCAGGGCAGCAATGTGTTAATAGTAGGGACTGTAGATTGTAAGCTCTACTGGAGCAGGGGCTGATACGAATGATAATATCAGAAAAGTGTGGGTGAATATGATACTGCTATGAACGTAAAGGATAATAGTAATAAATAATAATAGTAACAGTAGCCAAGTCAAAGAAAAGACTCATTCTGTTATACTGTCTTAAAGAAAAAGGAAAGGCTAAAACTAAGCAATCAGAAAGGTCTATATAAATACACCAGTAAACTCTCAAAGTAATGCTGCTCTGAGTCCTCTGTCAAAAGAAACACAGAATTTCTTCTATTGTGTACTCATGGGCTTCTGTACCAGACTTCCTGTTTTCAGCATAAATCTCTGGGGCTAGGGCTTGAGCATGCTCAGTTTGCTCCCCCCCGTCCCTGCTGTAATCTGAGCCCAGAGCTATGAGTTAGCAGGGAGAGATTCAGGCAGGAAGTGATGTCACACCAAGCTAATATGGCAGCTGCTATCCTAAACAAACAGAGAGAGCTTCTCGAGCATTGTAAAGCATTCTACAGAATAAATATAGTGTTATAATAAACTGCTTTGGTAATTTTCCTTCTCCTTTAAAAATAATAAATGTATGTCAAATTGCTCAGAATGCTCTTTGGAGCACGTTTGCATTTTTTTCTTACTTTGTTTTCAAGGGGTTATGTGTCCTTTAATCTAATAATGACCTTTTTGCTGTATAGGGTGGATATGTTGGCTTCTGTAACAGATTCAGGTTTAGCAGCCTTGTTCTATTCCTCTTCTGTTTCCTTAGGAGTGTTCATCTATCTTGTATTCTCTATTGCAGCTCCTAGAGATCAACTGGACGGGACTCACCAACATGCTGGACATGCCAGGACTCAAGTAAGCAGATTTACTATAGTTACTCTTTCCTCACATTCATTCTGTTATGTCCCCCATGGAGACGTCAGTGAGTAGCCAAAACCTGCTCTATTTTCAGCTGCTGTGGGAGGCTGGGGGGTTCACATATTCATAACCAGCTTTATATATGTATCCCAACAAAACCCAGAAACCCCCATTTTATTATTCTTAAAGGATACTGTCAAAGGAAAACATCTGACATGGGGCTAGACATATTGTCAGTTTCCCAGCTGCCCACAGTCATGTGACTTGTGCTCTGATAAACTTCAGTCACTCTTTACTGCTGTACTACAAGTTGTAAAGATATCACCCCCCTCCCTTTCCCCCCAGCAGCCTAACAAAAGAATAATGGGAAGGTAACCAGATAACAGCTCCCTAACACAAGATAACAGCTGCCTGGTAGATCTAAGAACAGCACTCAATAGTAAAATCCAGGTCCCACTGAGACACATTGAGTTACATTGAGTAGGAGAAACAACAGCCTGCCAGAAAGCAGTTCCATCCTAAAGTGTTGGCTCTTTCTGAAAGCACATGACCAGGCAAAATGACCTGAGATGCAACTACACGCCTATATTACAACTAAAAAATACACTTGCTGGTTCAGGAATGAAGTTTTATATTGTAGAGTGAATTATTTGTAGTGTAAACAGTGTCATTTAGAAATAAAATCTACACCATAAAAATCATGCCAGAATCCCTTTAACAAAGCTACATGCTGCCACCTAGCTGCAGATTTGTAAAGTATATTATCTCTCTTAACTGTAAAAAATAAGGATTGTGAGTTACTTTGTTTTTGTCCTTCTAACAGCGGCCTGTCGGACACAATTATACTGGATATCATATCAAACTACCTGGTACTTCCCAACCGTATCACGGTTCCTCTCGTCAGTGACGTGCAAATTGCTCAGTTACGCTTCCCAATACCAAAGGTAACAATTAGTCATTGCTCTGGAACAGACAGAAGGACTCTGTGGGTATATGGGCACAGAAACTGGTACTATAATAGAATGGACCAGCTAGAGCACAGGGGTAATCACTGCAGGCAGGGGCTACCACTGCAAAGTACTGGGCTAACGGCTGTTCTGATTAAAACGGAACTTCTTCCTTTTGTTTTCAGGGTGTCCTGCGGATACATTTTCTAGAAGCTCAGGATCTAATGTGGAAAGATACCTACATGAAAGGTCTGGTCAAAGGCAAGTCAGACCCATACGGTGTTGTCCGACTTGGCAATCAGGTTTTCCAGAGCAAAGTCATCAAAGAGAACCTCAACCCTAAGTGGAACGAAGTTTATGAGGTAGGTCGCAGTTCTCTTCCCAGGCATGATGACAATTTCCTTCTCTTCCAGCAGCTGTTTCTGCATGTCTTCTTCTGAATACACTTGGATTGCTTAAAGGAGAAGCAACCCAAAAGTTGAAAAACGCCTACCTTATATAGCCCCCCCTTCCTTCTCCCCCCAGCCTAGCTGCCCCCCCCCCCCGGCAAATGCCCTTAAGTCTTTAATACCCCTCGGTGCAGATTCTGTCCATCGGAGTTCACGGGCGCCATTTTCGGCAGATTCTGTAATGTTTGGAAGGAGACCGGTGCGTCAGCAATTTCCATAAGTTTCAGTGCATGCGCAGTTGTTCCGAAACAGAAAATTGCTCCAACTGCGCATGCGCCGATACAGCACTTACTTCCCGAAGCTTACCGATAAGAAGAAGATGGCGTCCGTGAACTCTGCTGGACAGAATCTGCCCTGAGGGGTAAGTAAAGGCTTAGGGGCAATTGCCCGGGGTAGCAGCTAGGCTGGCGGAAGGAGGGAGGGGGTCTATGTAGGGAATGGGGGTAGGGTATTTTTTTTTACTTTAGGGCGGTGATCCCCAACCAGTAGCTCACGAGCAACATGTTGCTCTACAATCCCTTGGATGTTGCTTCCAGTAGCCTCAAAGCAAGAGCTTATTTTTTAATTCCAGGCTTGGAGGCAAGTTTTGGTTGCATAAAAACCAGGTGCACTGCCAAATAGAGCCTCAATGTAGGTAGGCAATCTACATAGGGGCTACTAAATGGCCAATCACAGCCCTTATTTGGCACAGCAGGAACAGTTTTCATGCTAGTGTTGCTCCCCAACTCCTGTTACTTCTGAATGTTGCTCACGGGTTCTAAAGGTTGGGGATCCCTGCTTTAGGGTTTGCTTCTCCTTTAAAGGAACAGTTCAGTGTGAAAATAAACACTGGGTTAATAGGCTGTGCAAAATAAAAAATGTTTCTAATATAGTTAGTTAGCCAAAAATGTAAAGTATAAAGGCTGGAGTGACTGGACGTGTAACATAACAGCCAGAATACTACTTCCTTCTTTTCAGCTCTCTAACTCTGAGTTAGTCAGTGACTATAAGGGGGGCCACGTGGGACATAACTGTTCATTGAGTTTGCAATTGATCCTCATCATTCAGCTCAGATTCAAAAGCAACAGTTATGACCCATGTGCCCCCCCTCAAGTTACTGTCTGGTAACCAATGAGTGGAAACCAAGAGAGCTGAAAAGCAGGAAGTAGTGTTCTGGCTATTATGTTACACATCCAGTCACTCCAGCCTTTATACATTACATTTTTGCTTAAATAACTGTATTAGAAACATGTTTTATTTTGCACAGCCTATCTATTTACCCAGTTTTATTTTTACACTGAACAATTCCTTTAAGGGCTCATGACTTAAAATGAATAGACCTGCACTTTCTCAGTCTCATCTGTCATGCAGTTTGGCCTCCACATTCCCTCTCTGTTCTGTGTTATTGACCCTCAACAGGTGTAACGTGTAAGGAATGTGCACTCACATTAGCTAAGTGCTGAACCCTGTGGTTTATGCCAAGGCTTTAGGTTACCCAGGATTAAAGGGCAAGTCAACCCCAAAATAAAAATGTGCCTAATAAAAGAAAACCTAATTCTGATCAACTTTTCAATATATAGTGCATTCATTAGAAATATTCAGTGCTTATATTCAGTTATTTGTAAAAAAAAATTGCTATTGCTTCCAGTTGTTACTTTTTAAACAATATTGCAAAAGTCTTCGTTCCACAGCAGCAAAGACAGGTCTGTTAATCAGCTGCCTTGTCTTACATTGTATCAACAGTCTTAGACATAAGGACAGAGAATAGAAAGGGACAGACAAACACTGCTTTCAATAGCAATACATATACACATAACCTAAAAATCATAGAACATGTGTATTTAATGTATATCGAAAAGTTGTTTAGAATAATGTTTTCTTTTAAAAGGGAAATTTTTAACTTGGGATTTTAGTTTTTATTTTGGGTTGATTTGCCCTTTAATCCGGATTCCCTTTAATGCTGAACTGCAACAGGCTCCCTTTGGGAAGTCTGATCTTTGCAGACGTAGTTTGAGCATGGGAAGTTCTCACCTTATGTTTCTCCTTCTAGGCTTTGGTACATGAGCATCCGGGGCAGGAACTGGAGATTGAGCTCTTTGATGAGGACACAGATAAAGATGACTTTTTGGGCAGGTAATGGGCACCTCTCGTTGGTTCCAGCACTTTATACTCATACCATAACCCCTGTTTTCTGCCAGATACGTTCTCTTGATGGTGCAGTTATATCATACTTGTGACTGGATGCTGTCAGACTTGAGTCAGTGAGAAACAAGCATTTTATCTGTGCCAATACAGTCTTTCAGCTGCCAGAACTGGTGAGGGCCCCATAGTAACCTTAAAGGGATACTGTCATGAGAAAACATGTTTTTTTTAAAGAAATGCATCAGTTAATAGTGCTGCTTGAGGAGACTTCTGCACTGAAATCCATTTCTCAAAAGAGCAAACTGATTTTTTTTATATGTAATCTCCCTTAACTGCCTTCCCCCCCCCGACTAGAATGTAAATCGTTAGTGGGATGGCACTCGTAGGGTTTCGGCTTTCTCGTAAGGCAACTTCGAGCGACTTCGGAAAAGCGTTCAGAGTGCCATCCCGCCAGCTGGTGGGAAAGCAGTTCAGGGAGATTAGTCGCCCGAAGAAGAAGCAATTTGTCGCTGGGCGACTAATCTCCCAAAATAGCAGCGTGTGTCTCTGCCCTAAGAACAGCACTCAATAGTAAAATCCAGGTCACACCGTGACACATTCAGTTACATTGAGTAGGAGAAACAACAGCCTTTGAGAAAACAGTTCCATCCTAAAGTGCTGGCCCGTGGGAAAGCAGTTCAGGGAGATTAGTCGCCCGAAGAAGAAGCGATTTGTCGCTGGGCGACATCTCCCAAAATAGCAGCGTGTGTCTCTGCCCTAAGAACAGCACTCAATAGTAAAATCCAGGTCCCACTGCAAAACATTCAGTTTCATTGAGTAGCAGAAACTACAGCCTGCCAGAAAGCAGTCCCATCCTAAAGTGCTGGCTCTTTCTGAAAGCACATGACCAGACAAAATGACCTGAGATGCACCTACACACCAATATTACAACTAAAAAATACACTTGCTGGTTCAGGAATTAAATTTTATATTGTAGAGTGAATTATTTGTAGTGTAAACAGTGTAATTTAGTTATAAAAACGACATCATAAAAATCCCTATAATAACAGCCCCTACTTCAAACTGGGTTTACACGTTTCCTTTTATCTCTTTTGCAACAAAAGGAGGAATGCTATTAATTTATCCAAGAAACCTCTCCATATAAGGAATGAGTTCAGCCAGGAGAGACAATAAATTGGGCTTAGAAGCTCATGACTAATGCTATCTACATAACAGTGATCCAGTACAGTAGGAATGTGATAATCTGGTGAACGAAACCACTACTTTTTCAAATTAAAATAAAAATTCAAATTAAAATGTAGGGATGCACCGAATCCAGGATTCTGTTCGGGATTCTGCCTTTTTCAGCAGGATTCGGATCCTTCTGCCTAGCCGAACCAAATCCAAACCCTAATTTGCATATGCAAGTTAGGGATGGGGAGGGAAATTGCGTGACTTTTTGTCAGAAAACAAGGAAGTAAAACATGTTTTCCCCTCCCCACCCCTAATTTGCATATGCAAATTAGGGTTCGGTATTCCGCCTAATCTTTCAAGAAAGGATTCGGGGGTTCGGCCGAATCCAAAAAAGTGGATTCGGTGCATCCCTATTAAAATGATACAAGAACTTATGTAAAATGAACCTGGGTGTATATCTACAATCCTAGAATTCCTGCCATAAAGCAAGACTGCTGTTTCTGATATTATTTTTTTGCCAGAAAATATGTTTTATAGTGGAAAAATAAAACTGCTTTATACAATATTACTGTTATCTGTAATAAGTCAAAGTCAAACAGTTTCCTTTGCTCGTTAGCAAGGATTTCTGGAAACTTGATACAAGAAAACGGGTGCATCGCCTCTAGCAAAGAGACTTGCTGTATACGGTACTTCTTTTGGTGCCAGACAAAACACTGCATTACTAATGAATGCCCTACTTTCTTTCAGCCTCTTGATTGATCTAGTGGAAGTAGAAAAGGAAAGAATGGTAGATGAGGTACGCATTATTTCTGAAATCCCTGATAAAGTTCTAACTCTATTATTTAACTGGACCTAATGTTAGATTACCTATAAAAGGATCACTGAAAAGATCACTATTTGTCGCAGCGTTGATGCAGCATGCTGCGTCTGCATCCGATAGCGTGTTGCATCAACAATGCGACACGATCCGACACTGGCGTTACTTACCTTATTTCCGACTTTGCGCAGCACGGAATCGGCCGTGTAGTCCTGCCCTTACTTTTAGGGGCAGATTTATTAAGTCAAATTCAAAATTCTATTTTTTCTTATGGTCAAAACTCTCATATTTGAATTGTGAATTATCCAAACTCGATTCAATTTTAATTTGAATTTCGTGATTTATCAAACTCTGGCTCTTTAAAAATTAAAATTCGACTATTCATCACCTTAAACCTGCCGAGTTCATGTATAAGTCAATTGGAGAGGTCCAGGGACCAATTTGGACATGTTACTAGCCTTTTCGGAGAAAAAAAACTCTAATTGAGTTTAGCTGAATTCTATTTGAGTTTTCGAATCGGTAAAATTTGCGTGTAGGTATTTGATTTTTTTATTAATCAACACCCAAATCGAATTAAAAAAAATTTGACCTTTGATAAATGTGCCTCCTAATGTTAATTTATCATGAATTGATTGTATTCTACTTTCTAACTGGTCGATATAAATATTCTTTCAGTGGTTCACTCTAGATGAGGCCACCAGTGGAAAGCTTCATCTGAAACTGGAGTGGCTTACACCAAATTCTACTACAGAGAACCTTGACCAGGTGAGTCCATCTCGATGCCCCTGAAGCACAGACTATTTCATCTATTTTAGATTAAAGGAACAGTAATGCCAAATAATTAACGTGTTTTAAAGTACCTCACATATAATATATTGTTAGCATGCACTGGTAAAAGCTGTGTATTTGCTTCAGAAAGACTAGTATAGTTTATATAAATTAGCATTTGGGCAGCCATTCAAGCTGGAAGTAGGAGAAAAGGCACAGGTTACATAGCAGATAACTGATATGCCCCTGTAGAATACAATGATGTTTTATCTGTTATCTTCTATGCATCCTGTGCCTTTTTGAAAGCTGCCCCCATGGCTACACAGCAGCTTATTTAAATAAACTATAGTTGTCTTTTTGAATCAGACACACCAGTACAGCACTACACTACATTATATTTTAATTACTTTGAAACATTTTCAGATTTTGGTATTACTGTTCCTTTAATAAGATAAGGGTGGTGCTGCTGCTGATAAGACAAATAAGACACCAACTAGTGGTTCCTACATTGTGTCACTGTTTGTAGTCTTTATTGTTTATTGATGACCATAAATATGGAGATCCGCTCGTTTAGCGAGGCCTTGAGTCCTGCAGTGGGTCAGGTACCTGTGGGTTACCCTCAAAAAAAGTTGGGCACCCTGCAGAACGAGTGGAGGATTTTCAGGTGCGGGTATACCCGTGGGTAGGGTTGCCACCTTTTTACAAAATTTTCACTGGCCAGTGGTGGGGGCGGGGACAAAAGGGGCGGACTGTGATGTCAAAGGGGGTGGAGCCACAGCACACGATGGGCAGAAGGCAGTGAAAAAGGTAAATTTCAATCTGATTGGGGAGGGCCAAGGGCCTTTTTTAGGGGTATTACAAATTTACCGGTAAATTTGTAATACTGGCCTTGGCAGGTGTTTTACCGGCTAGGCCTGTAATATACTGGCCGGGTGTCAACCCTACCCGTGGGTCGGGTCTCATCTAAATTTCTTATCTTATGTAATATTGTCTATATTCTCTATATTTTACTCCTTTTAAAATTTTACAAAAGTTGTTTCTGTCCCCGCCCACTTTTGATGACGTCAGTTTTGGTTTGCAGCACCATCACTTCCTGTTTGAAGGAGGTCAGCGGGTTGGGTCGCGGATAAGGCAGTTGCGGGTCCGTGTCCGGTAGCGGATCAAAGTGGGTACAGGTTGTGGTACGGGTCGCGGGCTGTAGGTTGCGGGTTCGGGTAGGCTCCTGGTCTTAGAAATTGGTTCTGCCCAGGACTCTACTTGAGGCAGGTGATCGATCGTGGACCTTACGGCTGAATTATCGGAACATAGCGAGGAGAAAACAGGCTGTCGGATCGAGGGCCACATCAGTGTTCCAATGTGGTTCTCAATCTAACAGAATTTTTTTTTATTTATATATTTTTTTATTTGCAATTGAACAATTGACATAATTTGGGTTTTCCCGGGGGTACAGCTATTACTGTTGAAGATATTATTATTACATACATAAAATATGCATTAAAAAAACATATCCAACTGATTGTCAACACTAACAGGATTTTTAAGCCCTGGCCAGATCTAGATTGGGGAAACCAATTGGAGGGCCCATTTACTGGGAAATAAGCTTTTACAATAAGTTGTATCCAGTTCCTGACATGTGCCGTTTTTTTGCTTTAGGTGCTGAAGAGCATCAAAGCCGACAAGGACCAGGCTAACGATGGCCTCTCGGCTGCCCTGCTCATTCTCTACTTGGATTCCGCTAGGAGTTTGCCTGTAAGTGAAACCGTTGCTTTCCGTTCCGTAATCTCCACTGTATAAATCAGATCCGTACTTCCTTTTCTTACGTCCTGCTGTGATTGCCCATGTTTAAAACCACCAAGAAGAATCCATCTTTTGTCATCCATGATGATTTCATTTGGTAAATTGTAACCATGTGTATGAGTACTGATAAGGCAATTCCAAGAACAGTATCAGAGTAAGTGGCATTTTTTTTGGCAGCACGGTACACAAACTATTTTTTTTTACCTCTCAGCCAGTTAAATATCAGAACGGTGAGTAGGCAAAGTGCTTTGTAGATCCCTTGCATCTACTTTCCATTTTTATACAACAGACTTATAAAAGGCACTAAGTTTGTCAAGTAGCAGTAACCCATAGCAGCCAATAAGATGTTTGATATTAATCAGGTGACCGGTAGATTCTACCTGCTGATTGGTTGCTTTGGTTTACTGCTCCTGGGCAAACATAGTGCCTCTTATTTAGGGATGCACCGAATCCACTTTTTGGGATACGGCCGAATCCTTTGTGAAAGATACGGCCGAATACCGATCCGAATCCTAATTTGCATAAGCAAATTGGGGGCGGGAAAGGAAAAGGTGGGGAAAAATGTTATTTACTTCCTTGTTTTGTGACAAAAAGTCATGTGATTTCCCTTCCTACACGGTTCAACCATGCACAAGGATTCCTCCGAATCCTGCAAAAAAAAAAAATCCAGAATCCCAAACCGAATCCTGGATTCGGTGCATCCCTCCTTTTATTACATAACCCCCATGGATATTGCACTAATTTTAGGTTTAGGTCACATCGCTCACACCAGAAACCACATCTCTTATATTTGAATGGATTTTCCAATGGAGTGCCTTTAAAAGGGTAATTAACCACCTTGTTCAATATACAGAAAAATCTATGGATTTGAGTTAAACAGGGCAAATGGGAGATTGGAGCTGCTCTATATTTGGTTCTTGAGAGGTAGATAATTAGATTACCAGTGTACAGGTTATCCCCCTTCATAATGGACCTTTGCTAGTATGTAATCCAAAACAGTCAAAAGAAAGGGTGACGTAAAAGGGGGGTTGTTTATACATAGCTTATTATCTAACTTAAAATTACAGGGCAGTTTGTAAGTGTAACAGAAACCCATTATCCAGAAAGCAAAACAATCCTATTGGGTTTATTTCTTATCTAAATTATTTTCGAGTAGACTTAAAGGTACAGAGATTTTAATTACGGCCAGATCCCTTATCTACAAAACCTATATCAAGGCAAAGGAGTATTGCACTTTTTATAAAACATAATTTCTGAACGTATAAATGTATAGATAGGGTACACTTTTTTACCTTTAGAAATACCTGCACCACTTGGTGGGCACAACACTATAGCACCATTTCTTTAGAATAGGGATGCACCAAATTCAGGATTCTGCGTTTTTCAGCAGGATTCAGATTCGGCTGAATCCTTGTGCCTGGCGAACCGATTCCAGATCCTAATTTGCATATACAAATTAGGGTCAAGAAGGGAAACCATGTCACATTGCCCCTAATTTGCATATGCAGATTAGGATTCAGTTCGGTATTCGACCAAATCTTTCACAAAAAATTCAGGGATTCGGTGCATACCTTAAAATGCACCTATCCACCTCCGAGGGCATCACAAAGGGGATATTCAGAGGTTCACACACAATGAATATTATCCACTAGTGCACAAAGTTTGGGGGATGACTGGTGCTTCCCGTTCTTCAGCTGCATCAAAATCTGCCATTTTCCCAAGGCTGAGAGATAAGAAATTGCTGTGATATTGGGGCAGAATACTGCATGGCAGCCCAGGGGAACAAGACAACACTTAGCGCTGGCATTTAGCTAGTGGCACTCGCACATTCAGGGCTTCTAATGTGTGCACTGCCTCCTTATTAAATAAACAACTTTTATTACTGAGCATATATCACATTTCACATGTGCCTCTGCTTTATTTGTGAACAAGGTGCCTCTGTTTCGCTCCCAAAAATACAATGTCCTACCAACGCAATTCACTCCGTCATTCTCTTTATTTCTGGGTCTGGCTGGCCTCTTTACTCCTTGCTGCTTTCTGATCTCACCCTAAGAGTATCTACGAGGGGAACCTGGGTTGTGGCTTCTTAAAAGAGAGGAGAGCTTCTGGACTGATCTTTTGTGAGAATACCTCCTCGCTCTATAGATCATTATTTGTGAGTTTTGCCTGATGGCTGTGTGCTGCAATAAACATGCATGCGTGTGCTGCCAGTGCATGTTTTTCAGCGTGACATTCACACCGTCTACTTGCCTTCAAATAATGATTCCCATTGGGTGAGTCTTTTGGAGCGCAGCCTTCATGTAATGAACTGGACTGAGCTGCTGCACAAGTGTCATTACTGGGGGGGGGGGCATCCAATGACAAAGTGATCTTTTAGGCACTTTTGCAATCTACATTAATTGTTTTTTTAAAAAAAGTTTTGTTTTTTTATGATATATACAGTAATATATATATGTAACATAGGTGCCCCCTGCTGTTCTGGGTACAGGTTGGACATGACTTAAAGGAGAAGCAGACCCTAAAGTTAAAAAACTCTACCCATTTTTTATTATTTGTGATGTTTGAGTTATTTAGCTTTTTATTCAGCAGCTCTCCAGTTTGCAGTTTGTCATCTGGTTGCCAGGATCCAAATTACCCTAGCAACCATGAACTGCTTTCAATGAGAGACTGGAATATGAATAGGAGAGGCCTGAATAGAAAGTAATAAATAGTCGCAATAGCTATACAGAGCAATTGTTGTCTTAGATGGGGTCAGTGACCCCCATTTGAAAGGTGGAAAGAGTCAGAAGGAGTAGGCAAATAATTAAAAAACTATAAAAAAAATAAAATAATGAAGACCAATTCAAATGAACCCCATTTAAAAGCTGGAAAGAGTCAGAAGGAGAAGGCAAATAATTAAAAAACTATAAAAAAATAAATAATGAAGACCAATTGAAACGTTGCTTAGAAGTGGCCGTTCTATAACTAAAAGTTCGCTTAAAGGTGAACCACCCCTTTAAGTTACTAATGCAGGAAGTGTATTCACTCTGTTGCTCAGTTTGACAAGAGGGATTCAAACCAAGCAGAGAAGCATCAGGAGGCGCTGCCTGCATTAATAATGTAAGCTTCTGAATTTCTATCAGGCCCATGCCTGGACAGAACAGCAGGGGGCACTTACATTACACGTGTCATGGAAAAGAAAGGAATAAATTAATATAAATTATAGTATCTTTACATTTAGTTGTTTCTGAGGTTATAAGCCCTCCTTGGCTATCTTTACAACCAGTCACAAGAGTCACCAATCCTGTGCCTTTTTGGGAGCTAAGAGCCATGTTTTTGTCCCCAATGCACCTTCTCATCCCCAAGTTTTGTTTGTGAAACACAGGTGTAAGTCTCTGCTAAACAGGGTGCACCCGTCCTTGTATGTGATGCTGACGGCACATTTGGGCACCCTATACAAGAGGGTCACATGTTTTATCATAATAATATACTTTTTTAGTAGTATGTGCCATTGGGTAATCTCAGGCAGCACACAGACCATCACTAAATGGTGGCTCAAGGCAAGAGATGTAAAAGGGTAATATTTGCTTAAATATATATATATATATATATATATATATATATATATATATATATATATATATATATATATAACACGCCCACCCCTCATTTGAAACCCAGACTGGGACCAGAGAACATCTATAGGGAGCTCCAATAAAGGGGCTATTTTTAAACATATTATTAATTTTTAGCACCATGTAAAAGCAACACCATATATTCCTCATAATTGCAGACAAAATTAGGGTTTTTTCATTTGTCTCCTTTAACATCATAACCTAGGTATCCTGGTCAAACCACAACAACCCCACCATTATCCTTTCCCTTATGTCTTCAATTACTTTTATTTTCCTTTACACAAATGTATAGGGTTTATGCCAATTTGCCTAACGCCTCATACATTTACAGTTTTGCCTATGTTTTCAGTTGGTGTCTTCCCCTTCTGGCTTGCATGAGTGGCCTTTTATTTTATTTATCTGCTTTTGTTTCATGGTCTTGGGACTAAACCTGGCTTTATATATATATATATATATATATATATATATATATATATATATATATATATATATATATATATATATATATATACCAGTTTGATAAGATTCTTTAATATGTCACTTCATATAATATAAATAATCTGTTGCTTAAATATGCATTTTGGGGGTAAAGTTTTCCTTTAACTCCTTCTTAGGACTGCTGTTTGCTGCAAATGCTAAGTGCATTGTGCACAGTTTTTAAAGGTCTCACTTGGCCTTTGAGACCCTTTAGGAATAGGTTTTTGTCCACAGCAGTAATTGTTCCCAGGACCAGGAGCACTGCCAGGTAAACCAGGCAATAAATGGACCTCTGCGTATCAATAAATGTACAGTACAGTAGTCATGGGCCCTTGCTGCAACTGCTATTAATTGTATGATTTCAGAATGACTCCATTTAATGGTGAGGCCACACTACTTTATTTTACATGGAGTCTGCTCTGCTGCACACTCACTATAGGAAACTGGTTTTCCTTATATACACTGATATTACAGCAAATTCACTTTTACTGTATGGAATTCTGAGATTGTTGTGTCCGTGTCAGTTTGTTGTGTTCTGCATCCCTCCATTTGGGCATTACAGCTGCTGTAGGAGTGATCCCTGACCCTATTAAACATATAGCTGTTTAAATTCAGGCTACAGAGACTAAAAGTTAAAAAAACTAAGTCGAAATTTAGGTGAGCGTTCTCCCAATAGGGGTGATTAGCAGAATAAATGGAAGCAGGGCCAACTTGCACTCAAATGGATCCACAGGACCAAAGAGGACTAGTTAAAAATATATTTTAATTGTGCAAAGTTAAAAAATGTGTACCATCTCCATACGCCCTACGCGTTTCGCACCCACTTAGGGCATCTAGTCATGGGCATGAGCTGGGGGACAGGGGCTGGAGCTGGCCGGACCACAATCACTATTTGGCGAGTCATTTACTAATTATTCTGTTTCTCCTAATCAGTGGCGTAACTAGTTGTTACTGGGCCCCATAGCAAATTCAATTTAGGCCCCCAAAATATTTATAAGTTGGCCTATTTTACCAAGATATATTAAAATTGCTAATTAATTAGGGTCTCACTGGGCCCCCTACACTCCTGGGCCCCCTGCAACCGCAGGGTCTGCTTCCTCTATAGTTACGCCCCTGCTCCTAATTATTGCAATGTGATTAGCAGAATGTCAGTCCATGTTACTACTACGGCCCTTGTTATTACTGTAATAATGGAAATGTGATATAATGGTGATGTGACGTTGCTTAATGAGCCTCAACATGGCCTGGACTGATACAATTGGACCATATGCTTGAAAATCAGCTTTAATTTACATTTCATCAGCAATGACATCAAGCTGCCTAGGATGACAGTTGAAGCAAAGTCCCTCCCTCGCTGAGGCAACTTCGGGCGACTATAGAAAAGGCATCGCCGCGTGTGCATTAGCGCAGGCGACTTTGCATTGTAGCCTATGGGGGAAAACGCAGATGCAGTTTGGGGAGGTAGTCGCGCAAAAGACGTGGTGATTAGTCGCCAGGCGACAAAATCTCCCCGAATCTCCTCGTGTGGCCTTACCCTTATAGTGAAGAACACGAGTTACCCACGGAGCACTGTTTATTAAAGGGGTTTAGCAATCTGGTTACTAGGGTCCAACCATGCATTGATTTGAATACGAGACTGGAGTATAAATAGGAGAGGCCTGAACAGAAAGAGGAGTAATAAAAAGTAGCAATAACAATACATTTGTAGCCTTAAAGAGCATTTGTTTTTTAGATGGGGTCAGTGACCCTAGTTTGAAAGCTGGAAAGAGTCAAAAGAAGGGAAATCATTAAAAAAACTATAAAAAAAAAAAAAAGAGAAAAATGACGGCCAGTTCAAAGAGTGCTAAGAATTAGCCACTGTAGAACATACTGAAAGTCAACTTAAAGATGGACCACCACTTTAATGTCCCATTGGATACAGAAGGACAATAGCTATTTGGGTATATAGCTTTATAAAAACACTGTATCCAAAGGGTGTAAGGGTCTCCAAAATAAAGAGGCAAATATAAAAAGTAGAAAAATGTATTAGGACATGAAGACCTAACGCGTTTCGTGCCTATAGGGGCACTTACTCATAGGCTCATAGTATATAGCTTTATACTTTATGAAATACCAGACTTGGTAACAAGCAAACTGCCAGCCGATTAAGGTGCCATATTATTACCTCTGTACCCTCTACTCTTTCTGTTGTGTCCTTTTGTTTTGTTTGTTTGCTGCAATGTCTCTCATTTCATTTGCCATTGTGTCCCTTTGTCTGTGGTTAACCTGCCCGGTTGTCCTGCACGGTTTATTAACCCTGTGTGTGTTCATTTTCTCCATTGTAAGAATAATCCATTAGAAATTAACCACGACGGCATGAAGAAGGCTGCTGTTGAAAAGGCTAAAAAGGTAAAAGAAGATTTAAGAATGAAATTACCACTGAAACGTGAATACACAACACAAGCCACTCATTCCTAATGTTGATTTTATATTAGGACTTGTTTTTTTCCCAGGCCTCTGATAACAAGGAATTGGAGTCCTTGTATAGCGCAGAAACTTGTGGTTTTTGAGGCCTTATTGGAGGTTTAGAGACAAGGCAATGGTTTTCCTAGGAACATCTATGGGTTAAGAGCACACATGAACAATCACATCATGTCTACAAAATAGTCACCAAGTGCTTTTTGGGAAAAAAAATCTATTTGGCCATGCATTTGCAGTATAATAATAGTTTTAACCACAAACCAGCTGGTTATTTTTCAGTAAGTTCGTTGCTTATTACAGACAATTTCAGTTATACAGTAAAGTAAGCAAGATCACTTCAAAATTTACAAGATGTGATACAGGTGTGGGATCCGTTATCCGGAAACCCATTAGCCAGAAGCTCCGAATTACAGAATGACTCCATTTTAGCCAAATAATTATTTTTTTTTAAAAATAATTCCCCTTTCTCTGTAATAATAAAACAGTAGCTTGTACTTGATCACAACTAAGATATAATTAATCCTTATTGGAAGCAAAACCAGCCTATTGGGCTTATTTAATGTTTAAATTAATTTCTAGTAGACTTAGGGTATGAAGAGCCAAATAACGGAAAGATCCATTATCCGGAAAATCCTAGAGCTCGAGCATTCTGGATAACAGGTCCCATACCTGTACAATTTTTTTTTTAAATTCAAATAATATAAAGTGTAATACAATAAAATGTAAAATTAAAATTTTAATTTCTCTGCTCGACACCTAATTAAGGGATAAAGTCTTGAAGATTACTAAACCATCAATGTGAATGTGTTGACTTCTAAGCTTATATTACAGAAGAACAACAGCCCTTACAATCCAAACAGTTTAAGATAACTTTCTCTTATTGGTTTGTATAATTCCAAGATAAATGGAAGGGCTACCAAATGGGCTGATCCAAATTGGCCTAATCCAATGGTTCACCCCCCCCCCAGTCAGAGATTAGCGCCCATGCAGACTATTGCCACAGGGATACATATATGTGCTATGTGATCCTCTGCAATGTCTCACCCTTCCCTTTGGCATTTACCTTTTTCCATCAAAATTAAACCACACAATGAGATTTGTTTCTAGCCGAGTGGTTTCTTTAAAGGAGACATATTGTATAAAAAAGAAGAATGTACCAGTGCATTATACTCATTTAGATATAGAAGAATTATGCTTAAAAAAAGTAGTGTTTCCGGCTGATTTATTGGATATTTCTGCAAAACCCCTAATAATCCCTCCATTCTCTTCCACTTCTTGCTCCCTGAATTCCCAGGCTGTGCAGGGGAGCCGGCGGCACTCAGCTCACTGCACTGTAGGACAGGAACCAATCAGCAGCTAGCAGGACCTGATAGGGAACTGAAGCCTGTCTGTGCTTGTGTGACTGCAGGGCTGTGATTGGCTGTCCCCCTCCTACTGTGCTTCTGGCAGGGACTGTTAAGACACGCCCAACCCCTCGTTTGAAACGCACACAGTGAATAAAGAACATCTACAGGGAGCTCCAATAAAGGGGCTATTTTTAAACATAATATTAATTTTTAGCACCATGTAAAAGCAACACCATATGTTCCTCATAATTGCCTACAAAATTAGGGTTTTTTCATTTGTCTCCTTTAACATCATAACCTAGGTATCCTGGTCAAACCACAACAACCCCACCATTATCCTTTCCCTTATGTCTTCAATTACTTTTATTTTCCTTTACACAAATGTATAAGGTTTATGCCAATTTGCCTAACGCCTCATACATTTACAGTTTTGCCTATGTTTTCAGTTATTGTCTTCCCCTTCTGGCTTGCATGAGTGGCCTTTTATTTTATTTATCTGCTTTTGTTTCATGGTCTTGGGACTAAACCTGCCTGTGGCAGACTTCTGGATATATATATATATACACACAGGGACCTTTCTCAAGGCCTTACAATTTATTGTCTGCTGAAACAATCTGTGCCTAAACATGGACATCATTGGATGCATCCCAGATAGATGAATTTGTACAGAATCCCTTGTTCTTACCTCTCCATTCCAATACAGGCTGGAAAGAAAATCGGCAGCAGCCCCAATCCCTATGTGCTGTTCTCTGTGGGTCATACAGTGCAGGAAAGCAAGGTAAGACTGCTGTAACTTCACTCCTACCAAACACTGTTTTGACTAGTGTTCAGTGTTAGCAGGCAGGGATAGTGGAGGCCGAGAATTAGAAATGGCTGCAGAGGTACAGGTTAGAGGCATTTATGCTGGATATAATTATTATCTTGTGAATTATTCTACATACCTACCATATTATCACTAGGAATTTATACAGAGAGCAGAAGGGATTCTGAGTACTAATCGTGTATCAGCATGAAAGAAGGGAAATACTCATAAGAATATTCTGTTGAAAAGAAAAATACTGCATTATTAGAGAGGGAGTTCTTCTTCAGCAGTGACCATACAATTACTCTGTTTAATGAAATGCAGACCAGTTATAACCACAACAATACATAAACCCTAGGCCCTATAACAAACTGTATATTAGGGATGCACCGAATCCACTGTTTTAGGACTCAGCGAATCCTTTGCGAAAGATTCAGCCGAATACCAACCGAATCGGAACCCTAATTTGCATATGTAAATTAGGTAAACGAGGGGAAAAGAGAACCACGTGCTATTTTTTTTTTTTTTTACTTCCTTGGCACGTGATATTTTGGATTCAGATTTGGTTGGAGCAGGCACTTGGATTCGGCTCAAATCTGGCTGAAAAAGGCCAAATCGCGAGCTGAATCCTGGATACAGTGCACTCTTTACCTTAAAGGGATTCTGCCATGATTTTTATGGTTTAGTTTTTATTTATAAATTATACTGTTTACATTGCAAATAATTCACATTACCATTTCAAATTTTATTCCTGAACCAATAAGTGAATTTTTCTTTAGTTGTAATATGGGTGTGTAGGCGCCATCTCAGGTTATAGTGCCTGGTCATGTGCTTTCAGAGCAACTGCTGTCTGGCAGGCTGTTGTTTCTCCTACTCAATGTAACTGAATGTGTTGCAACAGGACCTCTATTTTACTATTGAGTGTTGTACTTAGATCTACCAGGCAGTTGTTATCTTGTGTTAGGGAGCTGCTATCTGGTTACCTTCCCATTGTTCTGTTGTTAGGCTGCTGGGGGTGATATCACTCAAATTTGCAGTTCAGCAGTAAAGAGTGACTGAAGTTTATCAGTCATATGACTGGGAGCTCCTGGGAAACTGACAATATGTCTAGCCCCATTTCAGATTTCAAAATTACATATAAAAAAAAAGTTTGCTCTTTTGAAAAATTGATTTCAGTGCAGAATTCAGCACTAATAACTGATTAGTTTTAAAAACAACATGTTTTCCCATGACAGTATCCCTTTAAATTAGACCAAGAGCAGGACTGCTACAATGTGCAGACGTTCATACTTTCCATGAAGAGCTTATTTGACTACTCTGTGCTTTACAGGTTAAGTACAAGACGGCGGAACCAGTATGGGAGCAGACTTTCACGTTCTTCGTCCACAATCCTAAAAGACAGGACCTTGAAGTGGAGGTATCTCAGATTCATTTGCTTATTTGGTTGGCACCATCCCACCACCTTCAGATACAGTTTTTCTGATCCATACTTATCCGTTTTACTTCTCCTCTGTAGCTATATCTTTCCTAAACACTGTGACTGCATTAAGTGTTCTGGATCTCCTTTCGCTTTACCTTGTGCTACCATTAATGCATTGTGCAAGCTTTGCATACTAGATACACTAGTCTACCAGCACCATTTAGCAGATGGAGCCATAGGAACTATGTATGAGAGTTTAGTTCCACAAGGGCCAAAATTCAGTGTAACATAGAAAAGTACTAAGACCTGGTTATAACTCACGGCATCACAAAGCAGCATTTATAAAGACATTGTAAAGCGTATTTATGCCGCTTTTGTATCACTGTTTTCTGTTTAATATAAGAACAATAACAACTTTTTTCTTTTCATCCCTGCAGGTTAAAGATGAGAACCATCAAAATTCTATGGGCAATATAAAAATTCCACTGAGCCAGATACTTGCTAGTGAAGACCTCACTTTGAACCAAAGGTTCCACCTTAATAACTCCGGGCCCAACAGTAGTCTTAAAATGAAGATCGCACTAAGGGTATCTGTAATTCTTTTCTTGTTTTGTAGACCATCTGTGATCCTTACCGTGTTTTGTAGACCATCTGTAATCCTTACCGTGTTTTGTAGACCATCTGTGATCCTTACCGTGTTTTGTAGACCATCTGTTATTCTTACCGTGTTTTGTAGACCATCTGTTATTCTTACTGTGTTTTGTAGACCATCTGTTATCCTTACCGTGTTTTGTAGACCATCTGTTATTCTTACCGTGTTTTGTAGACCATCTGTGATCCTTCTGTGATCATTACCGTGTTTTGTAGACCATCTATGATCCTTGCCGTGTTTTGTAGACCTTCTGTAATCCTTACCGTGTTTTGTAGACCATCTGTGATCCTCACCGTGTTTTGTAGACCTTCTGTAATCCTTACCGTGTTTTGTAGACCATCTGTGATCCTCACCGTGTTTTGAAGACCATCTGTAATCCTTACCGTGTTTTGTAGACCATCTGTAATCCTTACCGTGTTTTGAAGACCATCTGTGATCCTCACCGTGTTTTGTAGACCTTCTGTAATCCTTACCGGGTTTTGTAGACCATCATGTCCCAAGAGAAAAGCACCAACTCTTGACCGTTTAATACTTTTCTCTTGGGGCATGAAGGTGTTATAAGTTCATTGTGGTCAGTTAGTTTGATGGATCCTCTATGTGTTTTCTAAATTAGCCAATTGCTTGCCCATCTATATAACGTATACTGTTTGTGGCCATAGTGTTTTGACCAATGTTTAATTCCTTCTAGATCCTCCACGTAGAGAAGCCTGTACGTTCTCCTGACGAGCAGCACACATCCCAAGTCAAGAGGCCTTCCATATTCAAAGGGAAGCAGCCACCAACACCCCAAATGCCTGCACCTTCACCTGCAGTAGCTCACAAACCTCCGCCGACACCCAAATTAGAGACAAATAAGAAACTTGAAAATGGAAATAAAAGCAGCACGCCCAGTGCCAGCCCCAAGAGGCCGACAGAACTACACAAAAGCTCTTCAAGCCTCTCAGGTTCCAGTTTTACCTACTCACCCCCACACCTACCCACAAAAGAGCCCACGCCTAGCATCGCTTCAGACATATCATTGCCAGTTGCTACACAGGAACTCCGGGAAAGGCTGCGGCAACTGCAGAAGTAAGAATATATTTTTGGCTCTGGGATATGTGATAGGAACCTTTAGATAGTAAGCTCCAGTGCTATGTACAGGATTATAATATATAAGTGTGAGCAGCAGCAGAAGAATCCATAGTGAGAATGTCCTTAGTTATATATGTTTTTGAATGGGGGTGTACATTATAAATTGTGGCAGGGGTGTTGTATTTACGTTACTATACGGGGAGGCCCATTTATCAAAGTCCAACTTTCTGAAAAATACTCCAACCAAATCCGCACTGGTTTTTTCCCCCTTATTTATCAATAAATTTACCCAAAAATTTCCTGAAAAAAAAAACCTGAAAAAAATGAATTGTGCAAATTTTTTCAGATTTTCCACCCGAAAACTCAAATTTTTCAGATTTTTGGCCAAAAACCACAAAATCTTCGGATTATTGCACGAAACCAGATGCCAGATTTTCGGATTCTGACTTTATCCATCCTTGGGGTATAATAAATCGTGGAAATTTCGTGTTTTTTTTTTTTTTCCACTAAAGATTCGGATTTTATAGTAAAAGAAAAACAAATTTTTGGGTTTTTTGGTATTCGGAGATTAATAAATAACCCCCTATGTGTTTAGTACACCGACTAATATGCTTTTTCTTTTTTTTTTGAAGTGGAACAACGCTGGGTCAGTCACCCCTAGGACAAATCCAGTTAACGATCCGCCATAGTTCTCAAAGGAATAAACTGATGGTTGTAGTACATTCCTGTAGGTAAGTCAATAGAGTATTGCCTAAAAGTGACAGTGGGTGTGTAACAAAATGTCATCAGTAAGGCTGAGAGAGGACAAATAAAACATAGAATATCCATGTAACTGAAAGAAAGATAATAGAGGACGTTTGTGAAATAAATGTATTAAAAGAGAAGGAAAGGCTTGGGGCCAAATGTTAGGCACCCCCAAGTGATTGTATTGACTTACCTGGTTCACCTTTGAGATAACTTTTAGTATGCTGTAGAGAGTGATATTCTTCTTCTTTCATTTTTTATTATTTTTTTGAGTTATTTAGCTTTTTATTCAGCAGCTCTCCAGTTTGCAATTTCAGCAATCTGGTAACTAGGGCCCAAATTATCCTAGCAACCATGCATTGATTTGAATAAGAGACTGGAGTATGAATAGGAGAGGCCTGAATAGAAAGATGAGTAATAAAAAGTAGCAATAACAATACATTTGTAGCCTTACTGAGCATTTGATTTTCAGAAGGGGTCAGCGACGCCCATTAGAAAGCTGCAAAGAGTTGGAAGAAAAAGGCAAATAAATATAAAACTATAAGTAATGAAGACGAATGAAAAGTTGCTTAAAAAGTGGCCATTCTATAACATACTGAAAGTTACCTTAAAGTAGGGATGCACTGAATCCACTATTTTGGATTCAGCCGAACCCCCGAATCCTATGCAAAAGATTTGGCCAAATACCAAACCGATCCGAACACTAATTTGTATATGCTCATTAGGGGTGGGAATGGGAAAACCTTTTTCATTTCCTTGTTTTGTGACAAAAAGTCACGTGATTTCCCTCCCTGCCCCTAATTTGCATATGCAAATTTGGTTCGGCTGGGCAGAAGGATTTGGCCGAATCCTGCTGAAAAAGGCTGAATCCCGAACCAGGCGAACCACTCCTTTAATACACTAAAGGGGCCCTGAACTAACACTAGGGCCACACTACTCGAATCTCAGCCTGCGGCCCACTCCCCGCTGCTCCTCTTCTTCTGCCGTGTCTACACCCAGAAACATTACCTCCGTGTGGGTACAGACAGGCACAGCGGATTGCAGGGAGCGAAATGCAACATCTCATGTTTCAGCGTAGCAGTCCATGGCGGATGTAATAATTCCTGACATCGCAGCAGAAGAGGAGCCGTAGATCCGTATGGGATGGCCCTCCAGTGGGAGTCCAGACCAAAGTTTGGACTATAAATTGGGTCTTGAATTGAAAACATTTTGAAAAACACAGTTATAGATAATGATATCAAATTTAACACCTTGTGATTGGCTAACCTGTTCTGCTTAGTGTAGAACTGCTAATGGATAATCAAAATGAAGGTTGAATTGGCATAGCTATGTTAGGGATTATAGTGTAGCTGCGTTCATAATAATTATTTTTTGTATTACAGCACTTTTTATGTTATTCTTCATGTGCTTATATTGAAGCTTCTATCTGAAACTTAAATTACGCATGCTGTTTTTCTCTCAAGGGAAGCCATTTTGCTCATTCAGAGCGTGTTCTGGGCCTTGAGAGTGTTCCCGCCTTGAGAGTGCTTTGTAATTAACAAATGGAAAATTTAATGTTGCCCAATCCCTCTGGCTGTGGGAGTACATTATAGTCATTTTTCCAATCCTTTCGTTGCGCACTCAATTTTCCCTTTTAAGTTTTGTGCTGTGTGTAAGGCTTACAGACTGAGCAGCTTGTACTTTCCTAATAACTCACAGGAGCTGTAAGGGCAGCATCTATCTATCTATCTATCTATCTATCTATCTATCTATCTATCATCTGCCTATCTATCTATCTATCTATAATATCCATCTAACTATCTATCATCTATCTATCTATCCATCTATCATCTATCTATCTATCTAGCATCTATCTATCATCTATCTCTATCTACTGTATCTATCTATCTATAATATCCATCTAACCATCTGTCTATCCATCCATTATCTTTCTCTCTCTATCTATCTATCTGTCTATCTATCTATCTATCTATCTATCTATCTATCTATCTATCTATCTATCTATCATATCCATCTAACTATCTGTCATCTATCTATCTGTCTATCCATCCATTATCGTTCTCTCTCTATCTATCTCTCTATCATCTATCTATATTTATCTGTCATCTATCTATCTATCCATCCGTTCTCTCTCTCGCTCGCTCGCTCGCTCTCTCTCTCTCGCTCTCTCTCTCTCTCTCTCTCTCTCTCGCTCTCTCTCTCTCTCTCTCTCTCTCACTCACAGGAGCTGTAAGGGCAGCATCTATCTATCTATCTATCATATCCATCTAACTATCTATCTATAATATCCATCTAACGATCTGTTATATCTTTTATTTCACTTGACAGGAACCTGATCGCTTTTTCAGAGGAGGGCTCAGATCCTTATGTCCGAATATATTTATTGCCAGACAAGAGGAGGTCCGGAAGAAGAAAAACCCACGTACATAAGAGAACATTGAATCCAATATATGATCAAACGTATGTCCCATTTTATTTTTTAAAATAATTTCACCCTTTCTTCTGGTCTGGTGACAGCTTTTCCAGTTCACTTAAATGGAATACTGAAAAGTGAATTCTGCTTTGCTGCTATTTTCTAAACTTCTTGCTGACCATTCAGTACCAGTTCCTTAGGCCAGTGCACCCCAACTGGGGAGGGGTCAGAGCAATGACTGGGGGCCCAACTTGAAGGCTTAGAGTGCCTATTTGTTCCCATACTCCTGAAAGTCCAGCTTGAAGGTCAATCAAGGTGAGATATAGGGTCAACATTAGGGGGGTTATTTATCAATAGGGATGCACCGAATCCAGGATTCGGTTCAGGATTCGGCCTTTCAGCAGGATTTCGAATCGGCTGAATCCTTCTGCCTGGCTGAACCGAATCCTAATTTACATATGCAAATTAGGGGCGGCGAGGAAAACCGCGTGACTTTTTGTCACAAAACAAGGAAGTAAAAAATGTTTTCCCCTTCCCACCCCTAATTTTTATATGCAAATTCGGATTCGGTTTGGTATTCGGCCAAATCTTTAGAGAAGGATTTGCGGGTTTCAGCCAAATCCAAAATAGTGGATTCCCTATTTATCAAAGGTTAAGTTTTAGAGGCTTGCTAATGAACTCAAAACTAAAATGTTTTCTGATTTAAGAAAAAACTCAAATGCAAAAAACTCGAATCAGTGAATTCGGGGTGAAAAACCCTAAAAACTCTAAATTAATTTAGGTTTCAGCCAAAACCTCAAATCGATCTAATTAATCGAGTTTCCGAGCGAAACCCACTGAAAAAAACCCAAACATCACAGAGGCTACAGACTTCTTTAATTGGTTGAAGGGACTTCAACTATTGACTTCTACATGACCTCGGCAGGTTTTAGCTGCAGTATTTTCTGATTTGAGCTACTACTAGGTTCGGGGTATAATAAATCTTGAAAAATATGGGTTTTTTTTAAAAAAAAAAATTCAAGGTTTTCTTTTTACCTCGAAAACTCAAATTTTTCGGGTAAAAATCAACTTGATTTTTAATAAATAACCCCCTATATGTTCTTGGAACTATGGCAGATACACCAATGTTTTTACATATCTATAACCTTGTACTGAGATCTGGTCTCTCGAACAAAATATGCTGCTTTAGGCTAACGACACACGGGATATTTTGGTTCATCACCAATCATAATACCCTGACATGCCCGGTTTTATCATTTCAGTATTCTTTTATTATTTGCATTCTTCTGTCTCCTTCTCTAAACTGGAATAGAAAAGGCATTCTTTTTGCAGAGCTGCAAACAAAAGAAGTAGATCTTTGCCGGGCTGTGATTACTATTACTCCTTACGTCGTTGTTCAGTCTGCTATTCAAACTGTCACAACGGTTTCACTTTTAGGTTTGAATTCAGCGTTTCGCTGGCTGACCTGCAAAGAAGAACGCTGGACGTTGCGGTGAAAAACGGCGGGGGATTCTTGTTCAGGGAGAAGGGACTTCTAGGGAAGGTGGGTTACTCAGCAGCATCACAGAAACAGTCTCCTGCAATATTGTCTTATTTATTGCCCTATGTAATTTTAATGCATAGAGAATTAAACAGGTATTTTTATAAGTGGGAGCTGTGAGGTTGTTTGTATGCTGAAAGCTTTCCCAGGGTACAAGTGTAGCAATTAATTCAAATGCAATACAGGTATGGAACCTGTTATCCAGAAGGCTCGGGACCTGGGGTTTTCCGGATAACGGATCTTTCCGTACTTTGAATCTTCATACCTTAATTCTACTAGAAAATCAAGTAAACATGAAATAAACCCAATAGGCTGGTTTTGCCTCCAATAAGGATTAATTATATCTTAGTTGGGATCAAGTACAAACTACTGTTTTATTATAATAGGTATAGAACCTGTTGGGATCAAGTTCAAGGCACTGTTTTATTATTACAGAGAAAAAGGAAATAGTTTGTAAACATTTGGGAGACGGCCTTTCTGTAATTTGGAGCTTTTTGGATAACTGGTTTCCAGATAACGGATCCCATACTTATATAAATTACAAGGAATGAGTCCACCTCTAGGGATCTCGTCTGCATCTCCTGCTATTATAGAACCCCTAAGGATTCCTTTTTCTTTTTTTTGTGCATTCCATCTGCATGTGTTCAATTTAATTTTAAAGGAGAAGGAAAGCTACCGAAGCAGTTTATTGCCAATAGATTAGCCACAATAGTTTGAGCTATAATATTATATTTATTCTGCAGAATACTTTACAATACCTGAGTAAACCACTCTAGAAGCTCTCTGTTTGTTTAGGATAGCAGCTGCCATATTAGCTTGGTGTGACATCACTCCCTGCTCGCTCATAGCTCTGAGCTCAGATTACAGCAGGGAAGGGAGGAGGGAGGGGGAGAGGAGCAAACTGAGCATGCTCAAGCCCTAGCCCTGGAGGTTTAAGCTGAAAACAGGAAGTCTGATACAGAAGCCCATGAGTACACAATAGAAGGAAAGAAATGTGGTGTTTATTTTGACAGAGGACGCAGAGGAGCATTACTTTGAGGGTTTAATGGTGTATTTATATAGACCTTTTTGATAAAGCTTACTTAGTTTTAGCCTTTCCTTCTCCTTTAAGCTACGAAACATACAGTGATCTTTGCACAGGGAAATAAATGACGGTAGAGTGTCAGCATGCAGGCTCAATTTACTGAGATGTGTCTGTTGTTTTGCAGTTGTTGCTGGAGATCAACACAGAGGACGCAGCAAAAGGATGGACACAGTGGTAAGATTTATGTCAGGCTGGTACCCCGATAATCCCAAATATCATTAGGCATAAATAGTTTAGAGAAAGCTGCTTGTAATGGATTATCAGCATATATGCACAGAGACCCTGCTGTAAAACCCTTGTTTTCTGTCTGACCATACACTTGTACTGGCTGCACCTTGGCCTCTTATGAGTGCACCAGACTTACACGTCATTCCTAAGCCCTCTTTCTTTCTTAAACAGTAACACCAGATAATGCAAGTGTTTTAAAGTAATGCAAATATCATGTAGTGTTTCCCTGCACTGGTAAAACTGGAGTGTTTGCTTCAGAAACACTACTATAGTTTATATCCGTGATCCCCAACCAGTAGCTCGTGATTCCTTGGATGTTGCTCTCAGTGGCCTCAAAGCAGGAGCTTATTGTTGAATTCCAGGCTTGGAGACAAGTTTTGGTTGTATAAAAACCAGGTGTATTGCCTTTCAGAGTCTCAATGTAGGTTGATAATCCACAAAAGGGCTACCAAATGACCAATCACAGCAGTTATTTGGCACCCCAAGAACATTTCTCATGCTCAAGTTGCTCCCCAACTCCTATTTCTTCTGAATGTTGCTCACAGGTTCAAAAGGTTGGGATCCCTGGTTTATATAAACAAGCTGCTGTGTAGCAATGGTGGAAATTGAAAAAAGTCAGTATGGCACAGATTAAATAGTGGATAACAGATAACACCATTATGTTCTACAGAGCTTATCTGCTGTGTAACCTGAGCCTTTTCTCCTTTGAATGGCTGCCCCCATTGCTACACAGCAGCTGATTTATATGAACTATAGTAGTGTTTCTGAAGCAAACACTCCAGTTTTACCAGTGCAGGGCAACACTGCATTATATTTTTATTACTTTAAAACACTTATTTTTTGATGTTCCTGTTAAACCTGCTGAAAGGATTCCATTCAGCTTTCAGATTCAAGTGTTCTGCTGTCACTCATCTGTCTCACTATGTCCTCTAGTAGGGATCAGTCACATTCTTAAGTCTGTCCAATAATGGAATCCTCTATTTTTGGGAAACCCTGGCCCAGCACGTTTCCCCTCGGAGCCTCACCTAGGACCTTCTCTGTCAGCATTGTTCCCAGTGACTTTCTTTCTTTTTCTTTCTTTCTTTTTCTTTCTTTCTTTCTTTCTTTCTTTCTTTCTTTCTTTCTTTCTTTCTTTCTTTCTTTCTTTCTTTCTTTCTTTCTTTCTTATCTTTCTTTCTTTTTGTTCTTTTTCTTTCTTTCGTTCTCTCTCTCTCTCTCTCTCTCTCTCTCTCTCTCTCTCTCTCTCTCTCTCTCTCTTCTTCCTTTTCTTTCTTTTTTTCTTTCTTTCCTTTTCTTTTCTCTTTCTTTTTTGTTATCTGTCAGCATTGTTTCCAGTGACTTTCTTTTCTCTTTCTCTCCTTTATTCCTTTTATCTTTTCTTTCTTTTCTTCTGTCTCTCTCTCTCTTTTTCTTTTCTTTGGTTCTTTCTCTTTTTTTATTTTTCTTTTCTCTTTCTTTCCTTTTCTTTTATCTTTCTTTTCTGTTATCATTCTGTTTCTCTCTTTCTTTCCTTTTCTTTTTTTCTCTTTCTCTCTCTCTTACTTTCTATCTTGCTTATTTCTTTCTCTCTCATGGTACATCATAGGTCACCAATGCTCATCAGGAATTTCCATCCAGTAGGGTCTGACTCTCTGGAAGTGTCTCCTGCAGGGTTCCCTAATATCTCACATAACTTACTACAGGGTAATGTAGTACTTGTATTACTACAGGGAACTAACTCATTTGCAGCCTTATGACTCTTCTCAGCTTTCAAATGGGGGTCACTGACCCCAAACATATACATATATACATATATCAGAAGAGCATCCACTTATAGTAAAATAACTCACCAAAGTAGAATAGTGGTCCAGGTACTCTTTCCCCAGGCCTTCAGCTCAGGGGAACTGACAATCCTTTTACAATGTAAGAAAGGTTTAGGGCACTCTATGAAGCCACGTATGGATCAAACAAAAAAAAAAAACGTTGATTTAAAAAGTAGAAAAAAATCTTTATTTTAACAATCATCTTGAGCCTTACATGTTTCGTGTCCCTAAGACCCCACATGAAAACAAATGCTCTATAAGGCTTCACAATTGTTATTGCTGCTTTTTATTACGCATCATTCTATTCAGCCCTCTCCTATTCATATTCCAGTCTCTTATTTAAATCCATGCATGGTTGCTAGGGGAATTTGGACCCTAGCAACCAGACTGCTGAATTTGAAAACTGGAGAGCTGCTGAATAAAATCCTAAATAACCACAAATAATAAAAAATGAAAACAATTGAAAATTGTTTTAGAATGTCCCTCTCTACATCACACTAAAAGTTAATTTAAAGGTGAACAATCCCTAAGACAGGGGTGACCAATGATGAAAGGGCATGACTTGCTCCTGCAGCTTCAGTAATTACCCACACTGTGTTCTCTTTCTCTAGGTTCGATTTAACAGAAGATGGAACGAGAGCTGCTGCTTCCAGTTAGGCCCCCAGTCTCCTCCAGAACTATCCCCAGTCTCTGTACTTGCAGAAGGCGTCGGGCTGACAGAATGTGTCAATGTTATTTTTATAAATCCGTGTATTTCATTGCTTCACACCACATTTGTTTGCCTCCCCCCCCTTTTTTTTTAATGTGTACTTATGTTTTTTAAAAACCTTTTTTTACATTATTTGCAGACCTTGGCAAGGCCTCTTATTAAGCTGAATTGTGGCACAATCATACCATGTGATTAATCATGTGCAATAGGGCCTTCTCAATGCATTACCTAATTGGGAAACCGACAGTTGCTTTTACAAGATGGGAAATACGTTTTAGTCGAGTTAGTTGCCGAGTTGTATAGCATCACTGTACTCCCTGTAAATATGTACTATTCTCTTTTGTAATTCTTTTCTTTTTTTTTTTTGTTGCCTCTGCGTCAATTGGTATTTTAATTGTTGTTGTATTTAGTTGTGTGTGTCCCAGTGAAGCAGCCCCTACATTGGAGGAGACTGGGCTGGTGAAATATGACAATTGTAACGGTGTCTGAGATCCAAAACAGCAGCCTATTACAACCTGCAACATTTAAAGGGCAATTAAACCCCTCTAACTACAGTATGAATGTATGCCGTTGAATGTAATGTAGCCGAGAGCTCTATGCAATGTCTGTATAACTGTTAGCAGTTCTGCCAAATTCAACTAGGGAATTATCCTAACTCGATTTGAGTTTTTTTTTAAAAAAAAATTGAATTTGATTTTCGAGATTTATCATACTCTGGTACTTTAATAATTCAAAGTCGACTATTCACCACCTTAAACCTACCGAATTACTGTTTAAGTGAATGGGAGATGTCCCGGGATCAATTTGGAGATGTTTGCAGCCTTCCTGACATTTGTTTTTTTTCGGCAAAAAAAAACTCAAATTGAGTTTGATCGAATTCGATTCAAGTTTAAAAGGAGAAGGAAAGCTATGAAGGCATTTTATTGCCAATAGATTAGCCGCAATAGTGCAAGCTAGAATACTATATTTATTCTGTAAAATATTTTACCAAAAATAAAAAGCTGTAGAAAGCTGTTTGTTTAGGATAGCAGCTGCCATATTAACTTGTTGTGACATCACTTCCTGCCTGAGTCTTTCCCTGCTCACTCATAGCTCTGGGCTCAGATTACATACCTCCCAACTGTCCCTTTTTCGGAGGGACAGTCCCTCTTTTGACAGCTCAACCCGCAGTCCCTCATTTGTACTGGAAAGTCCCTCTTTTCTCTGCACTGAACAGCCAGAAAAAGAAACAAAGTTTCTCACTTAATTGGCTTTTAGCAGAGAGCCCAGAACAGCTAACAGGTGCAAATCAGATACTTTGTAACAATTTTGAGACACAAAAACACAGTTTAGATAAGGAGAAATATTTTCAAACTTTCATAACCTGCCAAATTTTGTAAAACAAACATGGTAATTAGGGGGTGTGGCCATAGAAAGGGTGTGGTCAAAAATTGCTGCGCTACATGCGGAAAAAATTTTTTTGTCCCTCTTTTTACTTCCAAAATGTTGGGAGGTATGAGATTACAGCAGAGAAGGGGGGGGGAAGAGGAGCAAACTGAGCATGCTCACGCCCGGGGCAAGGCGGTTTACGCTGAAAACAGGAAGTCTGATACAGAAGCCCATGTGTACACAATAGAAGGAAAGAAATTCTGTGTTTATTTGACAGAGGACTCAGAGCAGCATTACTTTGAGGGTTTACCGGTTTATTTAGGTGGACCTTTCCGATAAAGCTTAACTAATTTTAACCTTTCCTTCTCCTTTAAATTCGTCCGAGTTTTAATCATTTCATTATTTTATTAAGAAATTTCGCCAGGTCGAATTTCTAATTAATTTGAATTGAATGGAGTTAAATAAAAAAAAAAAAACTCTAATTCAAAATTCGACCCTTGATAAATGTGCCTCTTAATTGTGGCCTGTAAACCACCTGACACTCCTTATTATAAAGGAGTCATTTTTTCCTTGTGCTCAATGATGACATGAACCTTAAAAAAAAAAAAAAAACCCCCAACACTGTTTATAGCTCCCTTTTACACAATCTGTGCCAAAAAGTGAAGAAGTGGGTGCTGAGAGGTGGGGAATAGGGGGAATCATTGCTGCAGTCACTGTATATAGTGTTTGCTGACTTGTTCATTTAGTTCTCACACTAACTTGTCCATGTGATTTTTTTTTTAAAAGGGCAACGGTTAGTCCTCCATTAAAAGATTTGAAGCCCCTGGTTGAGGGGGGCTTCAAATAGACCATCTGCAACGATATATGTTACTGAAGGTGCAGAGTGAAGCCAAACCTGAAGCTTTAGGACCCAGTAGTGCTGACTGTATAAAGCAAGGTTACTGACACCCTCATGAAAATGTTCAGGGCCTCAGTGTGGCTTCCTGGGTGGCTCTGTTTTTAAAAAGGTGAGGGGAGCCCCTTTTTTTATCAAATGATGCATCACATTGGGAAATACATAGAAGTGCCCCTTTCATTAGTTTCATCCCAAGGCAGAATTCTAGTTTATTTTGAAGGTTAGAATGTTGGGGCAGGAGATGTAAGTGATAAATATATTTTTAAAGAAAACCTATTTATATAATGAAGTAGCCTACAGCTTTGCCACCTGCAATAGTTATTTAGTATAAAATTGATGTTGTATGTTATTTTTATGGCGTTCCTTACAGGATCGGAGCAGTCCCAGGGGACAATACTGTATTGAAAATGGGTTTTTTTAGTGGTTAATACTGGGCATTAGGATGGGTAGAAGCTGCGTTCATGAACTGAAACCATTGTGTACTTTCCACCGTTCATTCGTTACTGTGCTTAACACGTAAGGGCAGAGACAGACGCAAAGATTTGGGGAGATTTAGTTGCCCGGTGACTAACCACCTCTTCTTCGGGCTACTAATCTCCCCGAAAAGCCTCTGAACGCTTTGTTTTCCGAAGTTGCCTCACAAGGAACCTTCGGGCAACTTCAGAAAATGAAACGAGTGCCATCCCGGCCGGCAATTACAATTCTAGCCGGCGGGGAGATCAGTCGCCTGAAGAAGAGGTGATTTGTTGCCAGGCGACTAAACTCCCCGAATCTCCACGTGTGTCTCTGCCCTAAAGAGGAACTTTTGCGAAAATGAAAATTTTATATAAGCTTCATCTTACTGAAATAAGAAACTTACTAAATATCATCAATCCTAAATTCTGTACTAGCAGATGAATTAGAGCTCACTCAAATAACTGATTCCAGTACAAACAAAATCTAACAAAATAACTGCCTTTGGCACAAATCCTGCATGTAGAGATACATGATGTCTGGTGATTTTAATAGAGTGAGCTCTAATACATCTTCTAGGCAAAAGGAGCCCCCCCTATAAGATATATTGGATCGAACTGTCATTCAAAATCAGACTCCCAGCTCCTGCATGAGGACAGAATGAATAGCGACAGATGCTGAGAGAGGAATAGTGAATGTAAACTTGATAATGTTTTATTATTAGATATTGAAAACTAGGCCCATAGAAGCCTGCTGTCTGAATGAGCTGGAGGCAGGTATCATACGGTACAACCATATCCTGTTCCAAAGAGCTGGCAATTAGGAGCCACATGGAAGCATGTTTTAGGGGGACTGTGAATTAAAAGGCCCAAAGTTTAAAGTCAGTAGCCCATGGCGACAAAAAAGTTACCAGCCTTTGCTTCCTGCTGATTGGTTCCTATGGGTTACCGTTACTTAATCAGTTAAAGGGGTGGTTCACCTTTTATTTAACATTTAGAATGATATAGAATGTCTCATTCTAATCATCTTATTTTTTTATTATTTTATATAATTATTTTTAATTATTTGCCTTCTGACTCCTTCCAGCTTTCTGTATTGCTACTTTTTATTACTCTTCTTTTTATTCAGGCCTCTCCTATTCATATTCGAGTCGCTTATTCAAATCAATGCATGGTTGCTAGGGTAAATTGGTCCCAAACAACCAGATTGCCGAAATTGCAAATTGGAGAGCTGCTGAATTAAAAGCTAAGTATCTCAAAACCCACAAATAATAAAAAATGAAAACCAATTGCAAATAGTCTCAGAATATCACTCTTTATGTCATACTAAAAGTTCATTTAAAGGGGAACAACCCCTTTAAATTTGTGTACAGACCAATGGAATGTGCATCACAGTTACACTTAGTTTATGTCTCATACTGCACTTCTTTGAAAGAATATCATTTTTTAATCCAGTTGCTATTATAATCTATATTTTCTACTCGGAATATCGTCAATAAGCCATGAAGACTCTGTTGTACATAGTAGGAGGTTAGTAAAATAAAAAAAATATTTGTACAGGAAAAAAGAAAATCTCTAGATTTTACTGGGACAGAATCTTGCAGGGACACATAACTGTATGGCTGTATACAATAGAGGGCCCTGTGGCCTGTACAACACTATTTAAAATCCGAGCCTATCCAGAAGCAGGATAATAGGAATGCCATGTGCTTAACACTTCCTGGGACTCAAATAGGCTTTTATCTCTTTGTTTTTTTTTTTCTTTTTAAATAAGTATTTGCTGGCATCCGCTTAGCCTTTATTGTGCCTGATTGGGCCAAAACCGACTCTGCTTGGCCAGAACAATCTTTTACATGATATATATATTTATATTGTGCCTTAAATAAAACATGTTTAAATGTATCTTTATTCTGAAAAAGCAGTTTACCGTCTCATGGCAGCGTATATTTTTTTTGTGTTCCCGAAACCATGTTAAAAAGTGCTGTGTTTGGGCCACAGACTGCTAAACGCGGGGTGGGCGTAAAATCCAAATATGAATCACTGTACGACTTGGATTTGGATTAAAGATTTGCAATAAGAACGAGTCTCTAAGGTGTATTTCTTTCTCCCCCACAAGCATTGCTTTACCGGTATGGGATCCGTTATTCGGAAACCCGTTATCCAGAAAGTCCCAAATTACAGAAAGGCCCTCTTCCATAGACTCCGTTGTATCCAAATTTTAAAAAATGATTTCCTTTTTCTCTGTAATAATAAAACAGTAGCTTGTACTTGATCCCAACTAAGATATAATTAATCCTTATTGGAAGCAAAACCAGCCTATTGGGTTTATTTAATGTTTAAATAATTTTTTAGTAGATGTAAAGTATGAAGATCCAAATTATGGAAAGATCCCATACCTGGAAAGCCCCAGGTCCTGAGCATTCTGGATACAGAAGCTCTTCTATGTATATACAGTTATGTATCAGGTAGTGCTGGGGCAGGGCAATAGCTGGTCAGGCCGATTATGGCTCTGAAATGTGTCCTATAGTAGAGGATTTCAGATTTAGCTCAAACTTTTCCATTAAAGGGGTAGTTTACCTTTAAGTTAACAGTTACTGTGTTATAGGGTGGCTCATTCTAAGCAGCCTCGTTTTTTTCTTTTCTTATAGTCTTTTCTTATAGTCTTTCAAATGGTGGCCATCTTACCCCAAAAACCAAATGCTCTGTGAGTCTACAATTGTATTGTTACTAGAAGATGTTATTACTCTTTCTATTCAGGCCTCTCCTATTCATATTCCAGCCTCTTATCCAAATCAATGCATGGTTGCTAGGGGAATTTGGACCCTAGCAACCAGCCACTGAAATTCCGAACTCGAGAGCTGTTTCATAAATAATCACAATTCCATAAAAAAATGGAGACCAATTGCAAATTGTCTGAGAATATCATTCTCTATATCATACTAAAACGTAATTTAATAGTGAACAATACTTTTTCTCTGTAATAATAAAACAGTAACTTGTACTTGATCCCAAATAAGATATAATTAATCCTTATTGGAAGCAAAACCAGCTTATTGGGTTTAATGTTTAAATGATTTTCTAGTAATTGCAGAAAGATCCGTTATCTGGAAAACCCCTAGGTCCCCAGCATTCTGTATAACAGGTCCCATACCTATAAATATATCTGTGATTAATACAATGGCCTCTAGATGGCAGTCTCATCCTTTGAATAGTGCAAAACTTTAAAAAAAAACACACCATTTTTACAGTACAAATGCAAATGAAGATGTATTGGACATAGTACATGAAGTCTACATCAGTGCTGGCAATAAATACATCTTAATATTCCTCATTTGTATCTGCTCTCATAGATTCCATCCATAGGTTGCTCTGTGGCTGTGCCCGAGTGCCATTGTAGTTTCTCTGTGTCTCCCAAACCAAATTAGTCTGACTTTTAATCACAGTTCACAACTTAAAGGGACTTTGATAGGCAAGTGCAAAGTACTACATGTGTAATACATAGTATTTAAATATTCAGAACGTGAACCAAACATAATCCCAAGTTACTCAGAACAACACTACAGCTGCAGAGTTCTTCCTTCTGTACAGTTGGGCTCTGATGTTGGGGATCAGGCCTGGCTCATGCTAATTCATAAGAAAAAACAATAATTGTGAGTCTCTCCGAAAAAAGTAAATCAAAAAGTAATAAAATGTACAAAAATGTTTATTAGGACATAATGGATAAAGGCCTGACACGTTCCATGCCTATTAGGGCACTTACTCATAGGCTCACATGCTAATTCATCCCACAGGGGTTTAGTTGGGTTGAGGTCAGGGTTCTCTGCAGTTAAGTTTCTCCGCTCCAATCTCAGTGAAACCATTCTGTATGGACCTCCCTTTCTGCATTCAGGACCGGAACTGATAGTCACATGCCTAGGGCGCAAAAGCTGGGGGGCGCCAGGCTCGTACCTCCTCTGTTGCCTAGCTCAAGTCCGGTCCCCTTTCTCCGCCTGTCTTTTATTTGCCCGTGTATTTGCACTTTCGTTTCGCCATTCGGAAGAATTTAGGCCCCCATACACAGGCCGATAAAAGCTGCAGACAGACCAAGTCAGCAGCTTATCAGCCCATGTATAGAGCCCCCCCAATGGGCTTTCCCAATCGATATCTGGCCTAAAGTCGGCCAGATGGCGATTGGGCAGGTTAGAAAATCCTGTCGGATCTTTCTGTTGATGTGATCCCGCGATCCGTTTGGCCTCCGTTCTGATCCAATCGTTGGGCCCGATATCGCTGATTTGGCGACATCGCCAAACCACTGGACCTCCCTGTGTTTGGCCACCTTTACGTTGTTAAAGAAATGGTAAAACCAAATGAAAAAAGTGTTTTAAAGTGATTAACATTTAATATACTGTCAGGGCCGGGCCAAGGTATTTTGGCACCCTAGGCAAGGGCTTAAATCGGTGCCCCCTCCATCCGGATCTGCATTACCATTTCCCACCTTAAAATTCTTATTGCCCCCTGTACCTGTGCCAGTATCTATCATTTTGCCCCCAATCTGTACCTGTGCCAGCATAAGCCAAAACATAAATCATATTGTTACCCCCAATCTGTACCTATGCCAGCGATAGCCAAAAAATTCATCATATTGCCCCATATACCTGAGCCAGCAGCAGCCAATCCCTAATATTGCCCTCAATCTGTACCTGTGCCAGCAGCAGCGAAAAATTCCACAGTATTGCCCCCAAATATGTACTTGTGTCCGCAGCAGTCAAAAATCTTTCATATTGCTTCCAAAATACTGCATGTAGGTGTGCCAGCAGCAGCTAAAAATCCATCATATTGCCCCATATCATCTGTTTACCTGTGCAAGCAGAAGCCAAGATATTGCCCAAAAATATGTTCCTACGTCAGCAGCTGCAAAGAGGGAGATGGGAAGTGCTTCGGCCTGCAGTATGAATCAGGGTCAAGAGAGGGTTTGAAATTGAAAAACTATTAAAGGCCATGCAAAAAAGGGTTAAAAGAAATAAAAATAAAAAATACCCCTAGTTCCGGCCCTGTATACTCTTATCATGCACTGGTAAAAGTGATGTGTTTGCTTCAGAAACACTACTATAGTTTATATAAAACTATGTGTGTGAGGTCAGCCTGACCCGCGGGCCGGCACATGACTAGCACTTACACTTACATTCGTCTGTGTGAGTACAGTCCCCGTGATAATAATTGAGTGCGTTTATTCCTGCGCCCTACAGCTGAAAGTGGAATGCAGGGGAGCGCAGCAAAAAACGAGTGTAAGAGCCCTTATAGCGCAGAGCTGCAATCAGGTTTTCTCCTTGCCTGTGAGATTCTCTCTCTGTCCCTTGGCTCCCTCTCACTGCCTCTCTTCTATAGCTCCATTCCGTGCCAATTATTTCTGCTCCATCTGTGCCGTCATCTGTACTTGTTAGAGGGGGGAATAAAAACTTCTATAAAATATTAACTCCGTGCTTTTCTAACTTTGCTTTTCCATTTCGAGATCCACGGAAAATATCATCGTCGATTTCCAAAGGACAGGCTCATTGGCCTGATATAATCACGTCCACAGGGAGAGATGTCTGCGCTCCCTTCTCTTCGCATGTTCACAACAGTCTCCCGTCCGTATGACTGAGATATTAGTGCCACATAATGAAGGACATATGGGAGGTGATTATTGCTCTGTGTGTTTCACAGTTCCAGGTAATTGATAAATGAAGATTTCCCTTCTGTGCAGCCCTGGCTTTAACTGTATCAGAACTAATTATACAGTCTATTCCAACACATATCGGTTCTCCGCTAAGTGAAAGAAGCCAAAATTAGCATTCCAAGCCAGGAGGTAAAGCCGAACATAACAGCGTGTGGCAGAATTCTCATGCAAGCTGATTTTTTTAGGCAGTAGGCTGTTGTTATCACATCTGAGTTGGTATTTGCACTTCCATCTGTACCATGAAAAATCAAGTACAATTTGGATTCCAGTTCATAAAACTTTTCCCCTCAGGCCTTCGTTTCTGGGAATGTCCAGGTCTTGATTAACAGATAAATATAAATGGTGACAGACTCCCCTGTAATCTAAGTGCCACCAATGTGCGACTCTGAAACACTAGAAGGGTTAATTAGGAATTCAGTACAGCGCACATTTTGGACACAAATTTTCATGTTCTTTTACCCACATTCTGGTGAAGCTCCATGTTACGTCCATCATAACATTTTCAGTATGAAGATTGTGGCATTTCCAGCATGTGCCATTAAATCTGCTTTTTATATGTCGTGCATCCCTACCGCACACTCGACACTCAGTCTCTTGGGAGGGTCATGCAGCCCGCGACCCCCCCCCCTTCTGTGGCCCCCCCATGCTGTGTCTGCTTCCCATATGTAAGATTTAAAAGGTATCAATACAGAGATTTACTGGCCCCTGCATTGTTTAAACCTCAAATTCAGACTATAATCCCCTGTATTGTTCATACCTGTGACACCTCTATTGTTTATAACCCAGACTTAAACTGCCCACATTGTTCACCTGTTCACACCTTATTCAAAATGCTAATGAGCACCAGCACTGTGTCACTGTATGTAGTACATATTAGAATGATAGCTTTACTTGTCTCCTGCTCTGTTCTGTCTTCCCTCTCTGTGTGTGCCATTCTCTGCTTGCCCAGTGCTGCTTGTGTGTGCCATTCTCTGCTTACTCAGTGCTGCTTGTGTGTGCCATTCTCTGCTTGCCCAGTGCTGCTTATGTGTGTACGATTCTCTGCTTGCCCAGTGCTGCTTGTGTGTGTACGATTCTCTGCTTGCCCAGTGCTGCTTGTGTGTGCCATTCTCTGCTTACTCAGTGCTGCTTGTGTGTGCCATTCTCTGCTTGCCCAGTGTTGCTTGTGTGTGTACGATTCTCTGCTTGCCCAGTGCTGCTTGTGTGTGCCATTCTCTGCTTACTCAGTGCTGCTTGTGTGTGCCATTCTCTGCTTGCCCAGTGCTGCTTGTGTGTGCCATTCTCTGCTTGCCCAGTGCTGCTTATGTGTGTACGATTCTCTGCTTGCCCAGTGCTGCTTGTGTGTGCCATTCTCTGCTTGCCCAGTGCTGCTTGTGTGTGCCATTCTCTGCTTGCCCAGTGCTGCTTATGTGTGTACGATTCTCTGCTTGCCCAGTGTTGCTTGTGTGTGCCATTCTCTGCTTGCCCAGTGCTGCTTGTGTGTGCCATTGTCTGCTTGCCCAGTGCTGCTTGTGTGTGCCATTCTCTGCTTGCCCAGTGCTGCTTATGTGTGTACGATTCTCTGCTTGCCCAGTGTTGCTTGTGTGTGCCATTCTCTGCTTGCCCAGTGCTGCTTGTGTGTGCC
Source organism: Xenopus laevis (assembly GCF_017654675.1). NCBI lineage: Eukaryota > Metazoa > Chordata > Amphibia > Anura > Pipidae > Xenopus > Xenopus laevis. The sequence continues at coordinate 17,112,270 of NC_054381.1, read as the reverse complement.
ATTCTCTGATTGCCGTACGCTACCAGTGGGATGTAAGCCTTTTAGGGGTTTGTTCTTGGGGTTTGTTAGCATTTGGAAATTGTTGTTAAGGGCCCCTAAGGTGTTTTATCATGTGTTGGGGGGTTGCTGTATTATCCACAGTGGAGGATGACGTATATGGGTTTAAGGGTATGTTTTTAACATGACTTAAATTTTTCACATATGAGTGATGAAGGATTTCCCTACAGTGAGCACCAATCATTTGGTTTTTTGGTGTGCTACCACCGTTAATGTGGATGTGATCTTAAAAGTTCTTGTGGTAACATGGGTGTGGTTTACAGTGGGTGTGGTTTAAAAGGGGGAGTGTCCAACACTGACTTCCATTATTGGCCATTTTGGCCCTCGGTACCACAGAAGTTGGACAGCACTGATGTAGTGGACTGTGGCGACCTCTAACTTCACTCTTTGATAAATAAACCCCTATATCTCTAACAACAATAAATGGCTCAAAATGTGCATTGGTATGCCATGCCAGCTACAAAAGCCTATCCTAAAATACCATTTGAACCCCTAACCTCTGGATCTAGGTCAACTTTTCTATTAGAGTATCCGGGAGATATGTGGCACGCAAAAAAAATTTCCGGATTGTGACATCAGTGGAAATTACAGCACACGCCCCTGCAGAGCCTCTCCTAAAGCCACCAAAAATACATTGCGCATTTCACATCACTGAAATGTTCTGAGCATACGTACACTGAATTTTTGCCTGCAATTTGCTGGAAATCTGTAGCAATAATCAGAAATCAGGGGAAAGCAGTAGAGTGACAGACGAATGAAAAGTCGGAGTTAACAACTTCACGGTCCGACTGTTGGATGAAGACGCTGCTTTCTGTGTCCACATCTGACAGTCGTATTGGATCTAATGAAGATATTACCTTTGACTTTTCATTCAGTCCAATTATATCTTCACGCGTGCAACTCCATCCGACTTGTCGTGTGCGTTTTGTCATTGGGCTTCGACCCGACAAAAAACGCTTGTGGAGCTCTACCCGAAGTCTGCAGCCATTAACCTACATTTGATCCACCTGATATTAGGCATGCACTGAATCCACTATTTTGGATTCGGTCGCACCCCCTAATCGTTCGTGAAAGTTCGGCCGAATACTGAACTGAATTTGCATATGCAAATTAGAGGTGGGAAGGGGGAAAACATTTTTACTTCCTTGTTTTGTGACAAAAAAAGTCATGCAATTTCCCTCGCCACCCCTAATTTGCAAATTGCAAATGCAAATTAGGATTTGGTTCAGACGGGCAGAAGGGGTCGACCAAATCTGAATCCTGCTGAAAAAGGCCGATTCCTGGATTTGGTGCATCCGTACCCGATACATACAAGATAGGAGCGGCTTTGGAATACAAGCGGAGACAGGGCTAAAATCAATCTTTTTGAATCTGCACAGTGCTCCAAGGGTGGCAGTTTTGCTTGCCAGCCACGAAGGACGAAGATTTGCATAAAAAAAGGAAAAACAAAAAAAATGTCTGGTTTGTCCACATTTACTAACATATCCGGAGTCACGAATAGCAACCAATCAGGGCTTTGCTTTTATTTCCCAATTGTGATCTATTGACATCTCCACTGACAGGGGCAGATTTGTTAAATTAGAGCTCACCACAGAAGAACTCACTCACTTTCTGTTCATTCCTAGGAATATTTATAAGACTATTCATCAATAGGTGAGTTATTCTGTGGCGATCTTTCATTTTAGAGGATTTATAGGTTGGCTATCCCTGAGCTTAACTCCAAATCCCCTCAAACTTGCTTCCTGCAATAACCCTAAACCCCAACCCATGCTCCTCACTACCATGTAGATCCCCTAACTCAGTGCCCGCCTCCTTCTAGAATTAGCTACACGTTGCTAAGGAAACAACAAAGAGTACGGAAGTGGCATTGAGTTACGTCATTTCCATGCGCGGTGTTTTCTACAGTGTGAGGCGGTGCGTTTCCGGTGACGTACTAGAGCGGGCAGAGAAGTTTTGAAACAGAAATTAGGCGGGAAGGAACTTCAGGACCGGGTTGGCGCTAGTCGGGAGAACGGTGAGTGAAGATTTAACCACTACAGGTGGGCGGAACGTAGCCTGTGAGCGGCAAGTATCTGTCAGTCCTTGCTTGACTATGTGTCGCTAAGAATGCTGGGACTTTGGGTTTTTGGCAAGAATTGGTTTTTTTTACATTCCCTCAGTGAGTGGCCTTCTGTAAGGTAAGGTATCTGGCGAGTAAGGTAGGGCTGTATTTACACAGTAGCTAAAGGGGATGTGCACCTTATAATTAACTTTTAGTCTATTGTTTTTGACTTATTTAGCTTTTTATTCAGCAGCTCTCCAGTTTCAGTCTGGTTGCTAGGGTCCAAATTCCCCTAGCAGCCATGCATTGATTTGAATAAGAGACTGGAATATGAATTTTAGTATGATATTTTGAGACAATTTGCAATTGGTTTTCATTTTTTATTATTTGTGGTTTTTAAGTTATTTAGCTTTTTATTCAGCAGCTCTCCAGTTTGCAGTTTCAGTCATCTGGTTGCTAGGGCCCACATTCCCCTAGCAACCATGTGTTGATTTGAATAAGAGACTGGAATATGAATAGGAGAGGCCTGCATAGAAAGAGGAGTCATAAAAAGTAGCAATAATAATACATTTTTAGCCTTACAGAGCATTTGTTTTTTAGATGGGGTCAGTGACCCCCATTTGAAAGCTGGAAAGGCTCAGAAGAAGAAGAAGGCAAATAATGAAGAAAAAAAAACTATAAAAGAAAAAGTTTAGGCCAATTGTACAGTTGCTTAGAATTAGCCATTCTAGAACAGATTAAAATTTAACGGTGAACCACCCCCGAGACACCAGTCCATCAGAGAGTGTACCATATACATCAGGTATCTAGGGGTTGCCACCTTTTTTTGGAAAAAAAGTACTGGATTTCCTGTGTGTTTAGATTTTTTCCCCTATTAATAACATTGGGGTCAAACATCATTTTTACCGGTCAAACCGGTAAAACACTGGCCAGGTGGCAACCCTAGGTATTACTGTCTGTGGCTAGAGTTGCCACCTGGCCCGTAAAAATGATGGTTGGTCCCAATGTTATTAATAGAGAAAAAAGATAAATATATAGGAAGGCCGGTATTTTTCTCCAGAAAAGGTGACAACCCTAGTTGTGGCCCAGAAATTGCTTTGCCAAAAGCTGCAGGCTCGACATCCCAGAGCTTCATTAGGTTTTCACCTTCTAATTCAGACTACTGGTTTCAAGCTGGGCCTTGGAGTAAGGGACTTTATAAACAAATTGCTTTTCTTTGCAAAACATTTTGTGTAACACACAGCCACCTTAACAGACATGATCTGCACCATTATTAACACAGCGTTCTTGTATGATTCTCTATATTCTCATCAGTATTAATTGCAGGAGGCTATTGGGGACAGCACTGGTGCAATTTATTATGTATGTTAAAATGGTTGTTCAGTTAACTTTTATAGTGTTGTAGAATGGCCAATTCTAAGCAACATTTCAATTGGTTTTCATTAGTTTTTTATAGTCCAATAATTATGTGCCTTTTTATTCTGACTCTTTGCAGCCTTCAAATGGGTGTTGCTGACCCCATCTAAAAACAAATGCTCTGTAGGGCTAAAAATGTATTGCTATTGCTACTTTTTATTACTCCTCTTTCTATGCAGGCTTCTCCTATTCATATTCCAGTCTCTTATTCAAATCAATACATGGTTGCTAGGGTAAGGCCCTAGCACATACCTCCCAACTGTCCCTTTTACGGAGGGACAAGTCCCTCTTTTGACAGCTCAACCCGCAGTCCCTCATTTGTACTGGAAAGTCCCTCTTTTCTCTGCACTGAACAGCCAGAAAAAGAAACAAAGTTTCTCACTTAATTGGCTTTTAGCAGAGAGCCCAGAACAACTAACAGGTGCAAATAAGATACTTTGTAACAATTTTGAGATACAAAAACACAGTTTAGATCAGGAGAAATATTTTCAAACTTTCATAACCTGCCAAATTTTGTAAAACAAACATGGTAATTAGGGGGTTTGGCCACAGAAAGGGGTGTGGTCAAAAAAATTGCTGCGCTACGTGCGTAAAAAATTTTTTTGTCCCTCTTTTTACTTCCAAAATGTTGGGAGGTATGCCCTAGCAACCAGATGGCTGAAACTGCAAACTGGAGAACTGCTGAATAAAAAGCTAAATAACTCAAAAAACACAAATACGGTAATAAAAAATGAAAACCAATTGCATATTGTCTCAAAATATCATACTAAAATTTATCTCAAAGGTGAACAACTCCTTTAAGAAACAAGCCCTGGTAAATATGAAATCATTCAGATTAGTGATGGCTAATGTTGTGATGTGATGCTGATTCAGTTAATGACTATAAGAATGGCTTGGATGATTTTTTGGACAGACATAATATCAAAGCCTATTGTGATACTAAACTCTATAGTGAGTATAGATATGTGTATATAGAATTTTATTTAAAGTAGGGAGGGGTGTGTGTATGTTTGCTGGGTTTGAACTTGATGGACTTTGTCTTTTTTCAACCCAATTTAACTATGTAACTAACTATGTACTAGTACCTGTATTGGATTTCATGGCGTCAGGTATAACTTGGCTCTGCTATAAGTACTGCTAGATGTACCCCCAGGTGACTGACTTTGTCATGCCCATTGTAATTAACGCAACATTTGAGCGTTGGCTTCACCTCCTGTGCCAACTGCTTGTGATACTCCCCATTCATGAGGGATGTGTTATGCCGCACAAGTCATCAGTGCTACAAACTTGCATTTTCTTGGCATGTTAGAAAAACAGTGCTGAAACCGCTGACCTCTATAAAGGGCCATAGCCATATAGTATATACCTCCTAGCAGATCACTGAACAGTAAACACTTATTCTACAACTATTGAACTGTAAACTATATACCGTACATATACCCATTAGGCAAATACCTGTCTGTCTTAATGTAAACCTTCCAAGACTATATATACAGCTATTGGATTGGTTATATGGAAACCCATTATCCAGAAAGCTCCGAATTATGGAATTGCTGTCTCCCATCGACTCCATTTTATCCAAATAGTCCAGATTTTGAAAATGAGTTCCTTTTTCTCTATATTTAAACAGTACATTGTAGTTGATATAATTAATCCTTATTGGATGTTTTTTTTAATGTTTACATGATTTTGTAGTAGATTTAAAGTATGAAGATCCAAATTACAGAAAGATCTGTTATCCGGAAAACCGCAGGTCCCGAGCATTCTGGATAATAGGTTCCATACCTGTATCTCTATCTATCTCTTTTAAGAGTCAAATGTGCAAAATGTACAACATCACTGTATTCTACTCAATTTACAAACAGAAAGTACTTTTGTCTGATTTAGTTTATTCATTTTGGGACAGCACTGATTACTACTGGATAGTACAAGTGACTGTGAGTTTGTACAGGCAGACTGCAATTTCTTTGGAACTTAAGTCGCTTTTCACCACAACATTATAGTATTTTCTCTTTATCTTGTAGGCTGAACAGTTCATAATGTCCAAGCGTGAAGCTTTCTTACAAGCCACTGCCAAGGATTCTGTTGAAGATTTCCTGAGCTTCATACAGCTCCACGTGAGTATATTTTTTTTTGTCCCACTTTGCTAGATAACAAGCATTCATTGTGATACTTTCAGACCTCTGGTCAGAATAACCCCCTAATGTTACCCCCTGAACATTAGGGGGTTATTCTGAAATTCAGATATGTAAATATATTGGAGAAGTAAGGTGAACTTCACTGGATGGTGACAATGTGTGAGGCACCTTCTATTGAATATATTCACTGACCTTAGTCATTGGGCTGGTGGTCCTCTCTGCTGAAAAGTGCATCAGCTAATGGTACTATTCCTGCTACACCACCAGAGTTCTGCTTCTCTGTACAGTAACATTTGCCAATTTGAAATTCCTAATATTTACTCTACTGTGCATAGGGTTGCCACCTGGCCGCTATTTTACTGGCCTGGTAAAAATGATGGTTGATCTCAATGTTATTAATAGGGAGAAAAGATAAATATATAGGAAGGCAGGTTTTTTTTTTCCAGAAAAGGTGGCAACCCTAACTGTGCATGAACTGTGTATCAGACACAGTTCATGGCAGCCCTTTGAATCTGAGCCTTTGTAATAGAGACAATAAGGAGGATACAAAATAATAGCTATGGGCTCTACACTGATATGGCTGGCTAATTGATTTTATACTTATCCTATTAAATGGGGCAGTGCACCTTTAAGTTTAGTGTGCTATAGAATGCAATGCACCATTCTTGGCAACTTTTCAATTGTTCTTCATTTTTTATTATAGTTTTTTTTGTATATTTCCAAATTCCAAATGGGGCAGCCAAAAAAAAAAAACATTTCTCTGTAAGGCTACAGTTGTACTGTTATTGTTAGTTTTTATTACTCATCTTTGTATTCGAATCCTCTCATGTCCATCTTCCAGTCTTTCATTTAAACCGCTGCCTGGTTGCTGGGTAAATCGGGCTCTAGCAACCAGATAGCTGGTGACATTCCAAATTGGAGGACTGCTGAGAAAAAGAGCTAAATAATTCAGAAACTATGAAGACTGATTGCAGTCTCCAACTATCACTGTCTACATTATGCTAACGGTCAACTTAAGGTGAACAACCCCTTTAATTAGTGAACCACTAGAAAGTTTTCACCTGCAAGCAATGGTGCTATGTTGTACTGCTACAGAACCTCCACATATGACTTCAAGTAGAAGTTTTAATTACTTTTGGGTTCAATCATCCCCTTTTAGTGTTCTTCATTTAGCTGGGCCCATTTAATTGTAGACTGGCCACCGTAAGGGGCCCAAAGCAGAAGAAAAGGTCCCAACCTGTAGGACAGGTGAAGATGAATATGCTTGCTTCTTTACTTTCATGGCTATTCAGGCAACCATAGCATAGTGACACAGTCACATTTCCATATGTCTACATAGTAAGTTAGGTTGAAAAAAGACACAAGTTCATCAAGTTCAACTTTTTTTTTAACCTGCCTATCTGCCAGTTGATCCAGAGGAAGGCAAAACCCCCATTTGAAGCCTCTCCAATTTGCCTTAGAGGGGGAATAATTCCTTCCTGACTCCAAAATGGCAATCGGACTAGTCCCTGGATCAACTTGTACTATGAGCTATCTCCCATAACCCTGTATTCCCTCACTTGCTAAACACCATCCAACCCCTTCTTAAAGCTATCTAATGTATCAGCCTGTACCACTGATTCAGGGAGACAATTCCACATCTTCACAGCTCTCACTGTAAAAAAAAAAACCTTCCGAATATTTAGCCGGAACCTCCTTTCTTCTAATCGGAATGGGTGACCTAGCGTTAGCTGGAAGGACCTATACGATCCCCTTATATATTTATACATAGTTATATTACCCCATAAGCGCCTCTTCTCCAGCGGGAACATCCCCAATTTGGCCAGTCTCTCCTCATAGCTAAGATTTCCCAGACCTTTTACCAGCTTAGTTGCCCTTCTCTGTACCCTCTCTAATACAATAATGTCCTGTTTGAGTGATGGAGACCAAAACTGTACGGCATATTCTAGATGGGGCCTTACAAGTGCTCTATACAGTGGAAGAATGACCCCCTCCTCCCGTGAATCATTTCCCCTTTTAATACAGCTCAGGACCTTATTTGCCCTTGATGCTGCTGACTGGCATTGCTTGCTACAGCCAAGTTTATCATCTACAAAGACTCCAAGGTCATTTTCCATAATGGATTTGCCTAGTGCAGTCCCATTAAGGGTATAAGTGGCTTGTCTATAATTTATGTGTAGTTTTATGAGCTAAGGGGACACCAAGGGGCATTTATCAAGGGTCAAATTTAGAGTTTATGGGAGTTTATAAAACTCCCATAAACTCGAAATTCAGGGGGGAAAAAAAGGACAAATTGAAATTTAATTTAAAAAAAAGGATCAACCTGCAAACTCGAATCGAATTTGATTCGAGTTTTATCACCAAAAAGACATTTTTTTTTTCTTCTGACTGACTTTTCAATTCAAGAATATTCCACTTCTTTGCTTTAATAAACTTCTGGGTTGCTTTGGCTGCATGTTTTGGGTCATTATGAAACACCTCCCAATCAATTTGACTGCATTAAGCTGGATTTGAGCAGACAGTGTCTCTGAACAGCTCAGAATTAATTCGGCTGCTTCTGTCCTGTGTCACATGATGGATAAACACTAGTGTCCCAGTGACAGCCATGCACGACCAAGCCATCACACTGCCTCCCAAATGTTTTATACATCATGTGCTATGCTTTGGATCATGAGCTGTTCCCACACCTGCCCGTGAAATAGCCTTTGAGCCCCTCGTCCAATTATTTTTGAGCCCCTGAAATGAAGTAATTGTGTTAAAAAAGTCTTTAGTTCCTCACATTTTTATGCAATCTTTTTGTTCAACCCACTGAATTAAAGCTGAAAGTCTGCAGTTCAACTGCATCTGAGTTGTTTCATTTAAAATTCATTGTGGTCATGTACAGAACCAAAATTAGAAAAAAAGAGTTATTGGCCTAACTGTATATATTGAAACCTTGGAGTAGCAACAATAACTCCTTTTATCAAGAGCATCAATAAATGATCTCACAAGTTACAGCAAGGTTACAGATAAAAATAAACATAAATAAGAGTGTCACCTCCAAATCTCACCCTGCATGGCTTTCAGACTGGGCCCCTTAGCTCATAGTAAAGGATCAGTTCTTTTAAAATGCCCACCTTGCTTTTATTCCCAGGATACCCAACGCAGCAGATCAGCATTCACTGCAAAAACAGATTTGGCTCATTGTATTATAACATGTTTACAGATGTATTGAAACCCTGGTGTAACAGTAATCCTGCTATATTTCCCAATGGAATCCACGGCAGAAAATATGCCCCCATTTTATAAAAGCATCCCATATATAACTGTGCTGTGCTTAACATTATTTCAATATCTTACACTTCATTTTCATTCTAGGTGATAAGCCACCACCATTCCCTATGTATGCTGATATGTTAATTATATCCAGCAATATTACAGATAACAGTTGCTTATATTACCTATAATAGAAAAGGTACATATATGGGATCAGTTATATGGAAACCCATTATCCAGAAAGCTCCAAATTACACAAAGGCCGTCTCCCATAGACTCCATTTTATCTAAATAATCAAAATTTTTAAAAATGATTTCATTTTTCTCTGTAATAATAAAACGGCAGCTTGTACTTGATCCCAACTAAAATATAATTAATCCTTATTGGAAGCAAAACCAGCCTATTGGGTTTATTTAACGTTTACGTGATTTTCTAGTAGATGTAAGGTTTCAAATTAAAGAAAGATCTGGAAAACCCCAGTTCCTGAACATTCTGGACAACAGGTCCCATACCTGTATATACAGACACCTGAATATAAGGCAAAATAAACCGTTCTAATTACTAAAAAAGTTGCTATGGCTGTATGATTAGGTATTTTACATTTTAATTGTTAACTCCATCTCAAATTAATTTTAAGTGCATTTTAATGGATTCTTTTCTTAACAGATAAAAAAAAAGGCTTGTTCTTATGTTGTCGACGTTTTTCATATTTTTTCTGATAATTCTTTTAAAACTTTTTTTTTTTTTCTTTTACAGAAAGATGTGTCTGATCCCTTTGATCTAAATGAATTACTGCAAGAGTTGTCAAGGAAACAGAAGGAGGAATTATGGGAGAAACTGAAGACTCTTTTAACGGAGGCTTTGGTGGCAAACCCAGTGGAAAGGTGGCAAAATATTGATGATGACAGCGATGATGACATGGAAGTAGAGAGTTCCTCAGATGTGGTAAAATAATATATTTTATTTATGTGCTGCTCTCGCACTGGCTTTAACTTTTTCTCTGGATCGTCTAACAGTTCTACTTATAATACCCTGTATTTTCATATGAACATGCACCAGAATAGTCAATAATGTGCCAATTGCTGGACAAGTATATGGTTATGAAATTTAAAATAACATTTTTATATAATGGGAAAAAAAATAGCAAACACTGAATTCAAAGTTTGTTCGGGTTGTGTGATAGGAGATTGTTGTTGTATAAGGATTATTGTTCTTGCTACTTATTATTACTCCTCTTTTTAATCAGGCCTCTCCGATTCTCTTAATCAAATCCGTGCATGGTTGCTAGGGTAATTTGGACCCTAGCAACCAGACTGCTGAAACGTTACAGAAGGCTGTATAACTCGAGTGAAAAATAATAAAAAAAACGAAAGCTAATTACAAACAGTTTCAGAATATCACTTTCTGCATCGTACTAAAAGCTAGGGATGCACCAAATCCGCTATTTGGGATTCGTCCGAATCCTTCATAAAAGATTTGTCCGAATACTGAACCAAATCCAAATTTGCATATGCAAATTAGGGATGGAAGTTGGGGGGGGGGACTTCCGTGTTTTGTGTGATTTTCCTTCCCGTCCCTAATTTGCATATGCAAATTAGGATTCTGTCAAATCCTGCTGAAAAAGGCTGAATCCCGAACCGAATCCTGGATTTGGTGCATCCCTACTAAAAGTTATCTCAAATGTGAACAATGCCTTTAACAAAAGTTATCCAGAAAACTCAAGCATTCTGGATGACGTATCCCTTAAATAAAACATTTCCTTACTAACAACATCCTAGAATATTATGTCATGCTTTGTTTTTTCTCCCTTGACTCTCTTAGAAACAAACAATGTGTGTAATCCATGGAGTGACAATAGCTGCTGCAGCTTCTCTGTGCGTCATAGATGAAGATGTGTGCTATGAAACTCTCTTAGAATGTGCAGCAATCCTCAGTGGTACGTTTGTCTAAATGTGATGCAAATTCATGCCAAATTTTTTTTGGATTGTAGCGGTTGCCTTGTCTTTTCAAGTCTTTGTATGTTTCTCAGCAGTGATATTTGTCCATCTTCCAGGGAGCTCAGGCTTGTGCCCCTCAATTTACAAATCGTACTACAGGTTCTCAATTGGACTGAGACTTCTGACTGGGTCATTGGAGGATATTTAACTTTTGGTTCTTGAGACACTTTCCTAGCATTGCTTGAAAATTGAGCTTTAGTAATATGTTGTTTTTGGTTCAATATCCTCTTTATATAGATATATGAGAGATAGAGAGATAGACACACACACACAGATCGAGAGAGATAGATAGAGGGAGAGAGAGAGTTAGAAAGAGAAATGGATATATAGAAAGAGAAAGATATATATAGATATATATAGATATATATATATATATAGATATATATATATATATATATATATATATATATATATATATATATATATATATGTATGTGTATATATATATATATATATATGTATGTGTATATATATATATATATATGTGTGTGTGACAGAGAGTGAGAGTGCATCAGTCCTAACTAAGTGAAAAGAATATTTTCTTTGGGAGGAGAGAGCGAGGTAGAGAGAGAGCGAGTTAGATATATATATAGATGGAGAGAGAGATAGATAGATATACAGTGAATAAAGTACCCCCTCTTGTAAAATATAAGGATATTATAAGTTACCGAGGAGTTTCATGACCATATAAAAACACGAGGCCGAAGGCCGAGTGCTTTTATACAGGTCATGGAACTCCAAGGTAACTTCTAATATCCTCATATTTTACAACTGGGGGTACTTTATTTATTATAATACACAAGTTTCAGTGAGTCATGTGACAGGAATGACATCAGAACTTGTCGTTTATAACTGATGACATCATATAATGTGTATTATATACTGTATATAGATAGTATATATTGTATTGCGTTCATTCACGCAAACTATTTTTACCCTAAAGCTGCGTGTCATTTGAGAGCAATATTTTGTGTTTGACAAGCTCTTTCCCTTTACACATTTATATAACAACTTGTATTCTATGTATGGCCATATCTGACAATTAACAAATGTTCATGCAGTTGATGTTTACTTCCCCCCCTTTCCTTTTTTATCGTGATAATTACTGCTATGGGAAAGTGGCTTTAAATAACCAGGCTCAACAGTGAAAGCAAATGTGATTTATTTTGGCAACTGTAGCACTGTAATTTATGCCCTGTTTGTGCCCAATTTAGTGATTTAAAAGAACATTGCTCACCTAACTCTGTGTGCTTTTCAAAATTCATCTAGTGCTTCGAACAAGGGAGCAGAATCTTAACGGGTAGTTAACCTTTAAAATAGCTTGTACAGGTAATGGACCTGTTACCCAGAATTCTCAAGACCTGGGTGTTTCCAGGTAACAGATCTTTCTGTACTTTGAATCTTCATAATTTAAGGAGGTTATTTACTAAACTCTGAATTAATCTGGTCAGGATTTTTTGGACAAAACTCAAATTTTTCAAGATTTATTAAAGCCTGATGTTGCAAAAAGCCTGAATGAGGTTATGTTTAAGTCAATGGCAGAGATCCCTATCCTATTTGGAAGTTTCTGTGGTCTGCACTGGAATTAGCCCAAAAATCCAACCATTTTGTGGGGAAAATCTGTCTTTTCTGGAAAGACTGAAAAAATCAAATGATTCTGGGAAAAACCCAGAAAAATCATTTCAGGTTTCACTCAATTTTAATGGATTTTTACCCGAACCGATTAAATCAAGCTTTTTTTAAATAAATAAATAAATATGGTAAAATCAGATATGGGCGTTTGGTTGTGTTTATAAATTTGGATTTTAGTAAATAACCCCCTAAATCTACTAGAAAAACAATGAAACCTTAAATAACCCCAATAGGCTGGTTCTGCTTCCAATAAGGATTAATTATATCTTAGTTGGGATCAAGTACAAGCTACTGTTTTATTATTACAGAGAAAAAGGAAATAATTTTGAAAAATTTGGATAAAATGGAGTCTGTGGGAGATGGCCTTTCCGTTATTCAGAGCTTTCTGGTTAACGGGTGTCTGGATAACAGATCCCATACATGTAGTACATTATAGAATGTGATATAAGACAATATGCATTTAGTCTAAATTGTATTTTGTATTTGAATGTGAATGAGATAAATTATAAGAATAGAAGTTTTTCTTTATACATATGTGATAGGGTGGCCTATTCTTAGCAACTTTTCAACAGGTCTTCATTTTTTTTTTTTTTTTTTCGTTCACGTATAATTGCTCTTCTGCTTCGTTCCAGCTTTCAAATGAGGGGACACTTTTTAAAGGGTGTAGTTCAAGTTAAGTTTTAGTATATCATCATCATCATCATTTATTTATATAGCGCTGTCAAGATACGCAGTGCTTTCTATATACACGACAAAATTGGGACTTCACCCCCTGCCCATGTGGAGAAATATAGTAACATAAAAGGCAATATTTATTCAACACAATGACAACATCTTATCTAAAACCAATTAAAATTAGGCAGTGCTGCATATGGAAAAGGGATCCCTTAATATAAATACTTAATCCCAAGGAATCAAGTATATATAATTTGGTATATTTGAGATAACGTGTGTAACTTTATTTCAGCGGATTAAACGTTGATTCCTGGCGCATTTCGCATCCTAAAATACGTAGTCATAGGCAAGTATCTTAGGATACGAAACGCATCAGGAATCTGTTTTTAATCTGCTGAAATAAAGTTATCTTTTACCCTACGAGTGGCGTTTGCAGTGCTTGACGATTCTTCCCCTCCATAATTATCACTGACCCCAGCAGCCAAAAAAACTGTTGCTCCAATTTAACTGTTATTGTTACATTTGTTTACTTAACTTTCTACTAAGACCCTCTCCTGTTCATCTTCTCATGCCTTATTCCAACCGCTACCTGGTTGCTACAGAAAACGGAACCGTAGCAACCAGATGGCTGGGGAAATTTTAAGCTACAGAGCTGCTGACCGAAAAAGTAAAATAGAAAACGAACTGCAGAAATTAAAAATGAAGACCTGTTGCTTCCTTGCTAACCAGCAGGTGGGGGCTTGGCAAAGATTCCGGGGATACCGAGTTTTAGGAGATGCTTTTGAAAAAGTAAGCCACTAACTCAAGGTTGCCACAGCAGCTCATTCTGCCTTATTCTGTTGTGGCGCTTTACTTGTCCTTTAAGTCTGTATTGCATCTAGCAACCCTGATGCTTAAATACTAAAATGTGTTTTGTTTTTAAGGTATTGTTTACGCTTTACCGAAATCTGAATCCCACATTACCCTTGCTATCAGACATCTGTGTGAGGCCTGGTGGGAAAAAGGGCTTCAAGGAAAAGAAGAATTTGGCAAAACTGCCTTCCTTTTGCTTTTGGCAAAATCTCTTGAAGTAAAGTGTGTGGTAAGTTTTATCCTAAAATCAATCTGATCTTTGTCTTAATTATAATCACTGCTCTGGTGGAAAAAAAATCACTTAAAGGGATACTGTCATGGGGAAAAAAAAAACATCCGTTAATAGTGCTGCTCCAGCAGAATTCTGCGCTGAAATCCATTTCTCAAAAGAGCAAACAGATTTTTTTTATATTTAATTTTGAAATCTGACATGGGGCTAGATATATTGGGGTATATTTATCAAAAAGTGACGTTGGAGATCGCCACAGTCCTCTAAAGTGAAATTCCACCACTCTCCATTCATTTCTATGGGATTTTGAAAGGCGTATTTATCAAAGGATGAACTTTCACCCATTGATAAATACTCTTTTAAAAATCCCATAGAAATGAATGGAGAGTGGTGGAATTTCACTTTAGAGGACTGGCAATCTCTAACTTCACTTTTTGATAAATATACCCCATTGTCAGTTTACCAGGTAACCCCAGTCATGTGACCTGTGCTCTGATAAACTTCAGTCACTCTTTACTGCTGTACTGCAAGTTGGAGTGATATCACCCCCTCCCTTTCCCCCAGCAGCCTAACAACAGAACAATGGGAAGGTAACCAGATAACAGCTCCCTAACACAAGATAACAGCTGCCTGGTAGATCTAAGAACAACACTCAATAGTAAAATCCAGGTCCCACTGTGACATATTCGGTTACATTGAGTAGGAGAAACAACAGCCTGCCAGAAAGCAGTTCCATCCTAAAGTGCTGGCTCTTTCTGAAAGCACATGACCAGGCAAAATGACCTGAGATGCACCTACACACCAATATTACAAGTAATATATACACTTGCTGGTTCAGGAATGAAATTTTATATTGTAGAGTGAATTATTTGCAGTGTAAACAGTGTCATTTAGAAATAAAAACTACACCATAAAAATCATGACCGAATCCCTTTAATTGGTTAAGGTGCAAAAACATCTAAATCCTAATTAAATTGGAGCCCACTTTTACTGGTACTATTCCTTTAGCTACTCCACTTTAGGAGGGGGTTAATGTTCCAAGGGTTCACCAAAAAAACATTTGAGCTGTTAAATGACCCATTTCAAATATGTATTCACTGTATGTCTTTCAAGGTTGCTGATATCGGGCGTTTGTGGCATCTGCATCAAGCTCTGCTCAGTTTCGATTTCAACTCTGAAGAGAGTCACAACGTGAAGGATCTGTTACTCCAGTGCTTCCTGAGCATTAACCATATTAAGAAGGAAGAGGTAGTGTATAGCCTTTCTCCGTTCCGTTTAAAGGAAAACTTTACCCCCAAAAGTAATATTTAAGCAACAGTTTATATCAAATTAAGTGGCATAATATAAGCTGATGCTACAGGGCTGATTATTAAATCACTGGTTTCTGTGCTACCATATAGTAATTATCTGTATTAATTACCAGCCTTATATTGTGACATTTCTATTCTATGTGTACTGTATATTGTGAGTGGGTCCCTAAGCTCAGTAAGTGACAGCAGCACAGAGCATGTGCAGTGAATCAGCAGAAAAGAAGATGGGGAGCTACTGGGGCATCTTTGGAGACACATCTTTACTGCTAATGGGCTGTGGTTGCCTTGGGCTGGTACAGAAGCACAAAAAAACATTTCTAGCTACTTCTTTAGTTAGGCTTTAGTTCTCCTTTAAGTGGTGTAAATGCCATGTGTCTCTGCAGCTGTGGAAACGTATTACCTGGAGTGATAAATGAAGTTTCACACATTTCACAAACTGGGTATGGCACATAACAGGCGAGCTTTACCTGCCTGAATACATAGAGACACATTTATCAAAGGTTGAATATAGAATTCATGTGAGTTTTTAAAAAATCCCCTAAACTCCCATAAATTCGACCAATCAAAATGTATTAAAAAAATAAAATTTTTAAAACTCATATGAATTAAATCGACCCGAAAACTCGAATTGAATTAGATTCGAATTTAGAAAACTCGGTTTGAGGTCGAATGTCAGGAAGACTGCAAACAACTCCAAATTGATCCCTGGATGTTTCCCATTGACTTAAACAGCAAGTCAGCAGGTTTTAGGTGGCAAATAGTTGTATTTGCAGTTCTTAAAGGGGCAGAGTATGATAAATCTAGAAAATCCAATTTGAATAAAAAAAAAAATTTGAATCGAATTTTGAACTCCCTAGTTGAATTTGACATTTTTGACCATTAAAAAATTAGAGAATTCGAATTTTCAATGCAACCCTTGATAAAACTGCCCCATAATGTTGATGGTAAAGTTTGGTGGAGCATTAATAACTTTCTTGGGCTCTTTTCCATGGTGTGGGCTCCTGGTTCCATTGAAAGCAAACCTTAATTGAATGATGAGTTCGGCCAGGCACGAGGATTGCCCTAAAATATATTCCCCCCCACCAAAGGTGCAGGCTAATAAAGCACCTACCGGAGTGTGAGTTCTATTAGCCCGCACCTTTGCTTGGGGCTAATATTTTAGGATAATTTGAACGGTGGCAACTTGCTCTGTGCTTTGTTAGATGGATGGCATCTCATAAACTATTGAAGTTCTGCATGCAGTGCTCACTAAATCTTTTCCCTGATGATTTTGTTTTCAGTACAAAGTTACTGTTATTTATAATAAATTCGTGTTCTAGCAGCAAATGCTGTCTCAAATGTAGTGATTAAGCGTAAAATATCAAGCTAAGCTATATCGAGTGTATCTTCTAATAGTGCCTTGTTTAATGGTCTGCATCTCACTGACTGCCCTCGCTGAAAAGCATTCCACTTAAAAGCAGCACCAGTCTCTCCTACTGATAAACATAAAAAAAGAATCTCTGTTGTCTGTGAATCCTTCTGTGCAGATTTTACTATAGTCTTTAAAGGGGTTGTTCACCTTTGAGTACATTTTTGTTGTGGTGTAGAGAGTGAAATTCCGAGACAATTTGCAATTGGTTTTCTTTTTTTATTATTTGTTGTTTTTAAGCTATTTGGCTTTTTATTCAGCAGCTCTCCAGTTTGCAATTTCACCAATCTAAATTGCTAGGTGCCAAATTCCCCTAGCAACCATGCACTGATTTGAATAAGACACTGGAATATGAATAGGAGAGGCCTGAATAGAAAAATGAGTAATAAAAAATAGCAATAACAATAAATGTGACATTTAGTCACTCCAATGATGCTGCATGTTTTTGGTCTAAAGGTGGCCATACACTATTTTAATCTATCATGCCCACTAATGGCTGGGCAATATTGGATTACAATGCTGCAAACGGGCACCGATGTGTCGCAGAATCGGTCTAAGGGACCGATATTGGCAGCTTTAATCTGCCCGTGTATGGCCACCTTAATTCAAATTTTTTTATGGTCAAAACTAGGGAGTTATTCAAATTTGATTCGAGTCTTTTTAAAAAAAATTTGAATTAGTTTTTTGAGATTTATCATACTCTGGCCCTTTATGAATTTAAATTTGACTATTCGCCACCTAAAACCTGCCAAATTGCTGTTTGAGTCAATGGGAGAAGTCCACCGACCAATTTGGAGTTCTTTGCAGCCTTCCTGACAGTCAAGGTTTTTTTTTTTTAGGAGAAAAAAATGCGAATTGAGTTTTTTTTAAATTTGAATCGAATTAAATTCCAGTTTTCGGGTCGATTTAATTCATCTGAGTTTTAAAAATTCAATTTTTTTCTAATACATTTCGGTTTGTCAATTTTTACTTAATGGGAGTTTTTAAAAACTTGCATGAATTCGAAATTCGACCTTTAATAAATGTGCTTCGATGTGTTGCATCGCACATTTATGTCTCGCAAAGAAAAAATTCATCAGCATTGAGAGCAATGACCGTGGTCCGACTGCCGTCTGTATAAACAGGCAGTTGTGAAAAAGCCCCCGGGCTATTATCAAGACACCTCTCTAGCTGCATCAGAAAATATCTCATTCGGTGTAATGTGACATAGCTATGAACCCTGAGTGATGTGAGGTTTAACAGGTGATAAAACAGAAACTGAATCTTTGTCTTATACTGTGATAACGGGTTTTAATTGATCTGTTTCTCCCTTTATCAGGGCAGGAGATTTCTAAGCTTTCTTTTCAGCTGGGATGTCAACTTCATTAAAATGATCCATGGGACTATCAAAAATCAGCTTCAGTGCCTACCAAAGTAAGAGATCATTCCAGCATTCTTTATTTCATTACATGCATAAGTGATCTTTTCTCTTGTGTAAAATCAATGCATCTAAAGGAAAACAAAATCTCATTGACAGATCATTGATGACCCACATCGCAGACATTTATTTTAGGGCTTGGAAGAAAGCGTCCGGGGATGTTTTACAGGTACGTTTTTTTTCTACTCTATGATTTGTTGCAAGTAAATTGCTCTTCTTGGCTTCTTTGTCTGTGACACAACGGGATCAGATCCTGATTAGAGGCGCATCGTTTTGATTACAGTAGAAACAATGCTAATAACGCCCAATCGCTGCGTGTACAAGCCAGACCCAAGGGCCAAAAAATTTTTTTGAATACAGCCCCCAGTCTGAAAGGGCCCAAATATCAGTTGCACAAAAATTATACTCCAAAAATGTTGAGTTCAGTATAATTTTTGTGCAATTGATTACAGTAGAACCCCCATTTTATGATTTTCAGGGGACCAGGAAAAAATCTGTGAAAATGTAAAATCAGGGAAATGTGTTAAAGCAACTTTTTTTTCAAGTACCGAAAGGAAATAAGCACAGTTTTAGTATTTTAAAACTCTTTATTTCACAAATAATAACATTTATAGAGGAAAAAAAAGCAGTTCATGGGAACATCAGGATAAAATTTTGATGTAAAATCCGGGAAAACATGACTTAAAATCAGGGAAATGCACCCATTGAAATGCATTATAAATTGGTGGAACCACGAATAAAAAATGTAAAATGCGGGGAAAACTTAATATCCGGGTTCTTAAAATTGAGCTAAAGAGTTAAATAGCCATTGTAGAATATAGATGTATGGTTTTTCACCCGAAAAAGTATAAAAAAAAACCAAAAGTATATCAAGGGTCGAATTTATGGGAGTATTTTCTAAATCTCCCATAAACTCCAAATTCGACCAATCGAAATTCATTAAAAAAAAAAAAAATAGAATTTTCAAAACTCAGCTGAATAGGATCGACCCAAAAACTGAAATCAAGTTTTTTTCGACCCTTAATAAATTTGCCCATAAAAGTATAAAGTCATTTATTAGGACAAAAAAATGGCCTAACGCGATTCGTGCCTGTTATCTGAAGCAAACAGATCCGTTTTACCAGTGCAGGGCAACAGTATATGATATTTTCATTACTTTAAAACACTTTCATTTTTTGGTGTTACTGTTCCTTTAATAAGTTAGGCTAGTCCTAGCCTAACTGCACATCGTTTATATGAGGCGGCAGAGGAAAAGGAGAGTGCTCAGAAAGTTGTCTTTAGGCCTATGAAGTACAGGTGTTCTTGGTTGCCATGGGCCTGTCATGGAGGACTGCATTAATCAAAATTTTTTGTAAATGAGTAATGATTGATCTGTGGCAAATTGTACAATGTATGCACCAAATTAACATGGTCTTTTTTTTATTTTCAATTTCTACAGACAATTGAACAGAGTTGTATTCAAGACTTTATGCATCATGGAGTCCATCTACCAAGGAATTCTCCACTTCACCCCAAAGTGCGAGAGGTACGGTTGCCCTTGCTGATAAAAATAGAACTAATCATTTGTTATTCCTCTTCTCTCCGAGCAGCCATACAAACAAGCAGAATGAAGGCTTATAAAGCTTAAAGGAAATTGAATCTGAAAAAAATAATTAATTTATTATTTGACCCTTTCTAATGGCAGGATTTCAGCTCAACAGCTATCATTTGCAACTCAAAATGTCAGCCACACGAAAGGCTTCATTTAGGAACACGAGAAGTTGATCTTATATGAAAGCAAATGTGCATTTCATTAAATGTGCATGCGCTCTTTACACTTTCACATTATTGAGCCAAGCTCCCATCTGCAATGCAACTCCGGAGGTACTACCGCCTAGAATCAAGCAGTAATTTTAGGGTTACCACAGCGGGCTGTGTCAGTAGGAACAACAAACTTGCACCTAAAGAATAACACACACTGATGTTAATTTAGAGGCACATTTATCAAAAGTAAAATTTCGAATTCATGTGAACTCCCCTAAACTCCCATAAATTAGAAATTTGACCAATTGAAATGTATTAAAAAAAAAATCTAATTTTTAAAACTCAGATGAATTAAATCGACCAGAAAACTCAATCAAAATTCGATATGAGGTTTTCCTCTGGAAAAAAACTTGAATGTCAGGAAGGCTGCAAACAACTCCGAATTGATCCCTGGACTTCTCTCTTATTGACTCAAACAGCAATTCGGCAGGTTCTAGGTGGTGAATAGTCAAATTCTTAAATGGCCAGAGTATTATAAATCTCAGAAATCAAATTTGATTCGAGTTCTTTTAATAACATTTTGAATAACTCCCTAGCCGAATTTGAATAAATAATATAAAAAAAAAAAAATGAAAATTCGAAAGGGGAACTATTGAGAAAATGAAAATTTAATATAAGTTTCAGCATACTGAAATAAGAAACTTTTCTAAATACAATCAATTAAAAATTCTGTACAGTTTCTAAAATAATCAAGTTCATGTTCACCATTCCTCTCTCAGCATCTGTTTCTCCTCATTCTGTCTTCATTCAGGAGTTGGCTGTCAGATGAATGATCTAATATATCTTATAGGGGGGCTCCATTTGCCTAGAAGAAGCATTAGAGCTCACTCTATTAAAATCACCAGACGTCATGTGTCTCTACATGCAGAATTTGTGCAAAAGGCAGTTATTTTGTTAGATTTTGTTTGTGCTGGAATCCGTCATTTGAGTGAGCTCTAATACATCTGCTAGGAAAGGAAGCCCCCCCCCCTATTGGATCTAACTCAGTGAATATCTGACACCCAACTGCTGCAAGAAGACAGAATGAAGAGAAGCAGATGCTGAGAGAGAAATGGTGAATATAAACTTGATTATTTCAGTTTTTCATTTATCGTATTTAGAAAGTTTCTCACTTCAGTATGAGGAAACTTGTATTAAATTTTCATTTTCGCCATAGTTCCCCTTAAATATTTACATGGTTTAGGCAAGGATAGATGGTGGTATGTGTTTTTAAGCAATATGGATGTAACTAATATCAACAGGCACCTGAAAATCATATACCGTTATATTGTACTGTGTTATTGTTTACTAGACTGTTTTCTAAATGAATGCATGCTTCTTATCCTAGGTGCTAAGTTACTTTCACCAGCAGAAGCTACGGCAAGGTGTGGAAGAAATGCTCTATAACCTCTATCAGCCCATTATTTGGCGTGGCTTGAAGGTGAATTTTTTTTTTTTTAGAATCTAAATTTCATTCTTCGTCGTCTGCATTAGTGACGGCTTCAGGCAATCTAGCAAGCACCGTTTCGTTAAATAATATTCAATACTTACCAATAACATGAGTAACTGAAGCACCGAAAAAACCCTTTCAAGGGATATAATATAAAATTTGCAAATACATATTAAAGTCAGACCTTTAGGATTTGCCGAATGCTTAAGTTTGCTGCCAAAACCCTAAAAAAAGGACAATGGCTGACAAATTCATAGGGGGTTAGGCACCCCCCAGTGGATAGAATGGTTAAGCTGGGCCTCCGCAACAATTATCCAGGCCTAGTGATCAATAAATGTTTTCTAGGCAGCTATAAATAGATACTAATCTGTCCATGTTATATCAGCCTTGGGTTTTATCCTGATTTAACACCAAGAGAATTCTAGAAAAATATCTAATGGCAGATGTAAGGGGATTCAAAAAAATCTAAATGTAAAATATTCTTGTGACTAAATGTGCAGTGATAATTTGAACAGGCAGGGTTGCTCTGCATACAATTATCACTTAAAGGGATACTGTTATGGAAAAACATGTTTTTTTCAAAACACATTAGTTAATAGTGCTACTCCAGCAGCCTTCTGCACTGAAATCCAATTCTCAAAAGAGCAAACAGATTTTTTCATATTCAAGTTTGAAATCTGACATGGGGTTAGACATATTGTCCGTTTCCCAGCTGCCCCCAGTCATGTGACTTGTGTCTGCACTTTAGGATGGAACTACTCTCTGGCAGGCTGTTATTTCTCCTGCTTAATGTAACTGAATCAGTCTCAGTGGGACTTGGCTTTTACTATTGAGTGTTGTTTTTAAATCTACCAGGGAGCTGTTATCTGGTTACCTTCCCATTATTCTTTTGTTAGGCTGCTGGGGGAGGGGTGATATCACTCCAACTTGCAGTGCAGCAGTAAAGAGTGACTAAAGTTTATCAGAGCACAAGTCACATGCCTGGGGGCAGCTGGGAAACTGACAATATGTCTAGCACCATGTCAGATTTTAAAATTGAATAAAACATTTTTTGAGAAATGGATTTCAGGGCAGAATTCTGCTGGAGCAGCACTATTAACTGAAAAAACATGTTTTCCCATGACAGTATCCCTTTAAAGAGGATTTCAATACAATTAAATTACACAGGCAAGAAATTCTGAAGTTCGGTCAAATGCTGCCCTGTTATTCGTTGAAGCATTTCCTATAAGGGACCCCAATCTTAACCATGAGGATATGGACAATGAAATCCAGAAACAGTTTGAAGAACTTTTTGTAAGTAAAATCTTATTGATGACTGATTCATTGCTGAACACCCACTTTTTTTTTTTTAATTAAATATTTATTTTTCTACAGCCATGTTTACTGTTCTCCCTCTCGTGCTGATTTTATCCTAGAATCTCTTGGAAGATCCTCAGCCTCTTGTCCGTTCTACAGGGGTTTTAGGTGTCTGTAAGATAACTGCGAAGTACTGGGAAATGATTCCTCCAGCCATCCTGACTGATCTACTGAGAAAGATACTCGGTGATCTGGCTGCGGACGTAAGCTCAGCGGATGTTCGGTGTTCTGTTTTTAAGGTAATTTTCAAAGGCAAATCCATGGTAAACCCAGAGCTTATTTATAAATAGAAGGAATGTACCAAAGCCATTGATGTGGTAGATTATGGACTACTGCAGAATAGACTGGCACCAACCCTAATTTAGATATTCACAGTCGGCAGCATAACGGCAGCATCTACGCCACAAATGATTTTGACAGCAGCCAGCTGCATTTTCAGATTTCTGCATTGTTTTTACAAAATTGCTGTGTGAAGCTCGGGGGCTAGGTCTTGAACATGCTCAGTTTGCTCCTCTCCTTCCTCCCCTTTCTGCTGTAACCTAAGCCCAGAGCTATTGTGAGCAGGAAGAGACTTAGGCAGGAAGTGATGTAACAGCAAGTTAATATGGCAGCTTCTATCCTAAACAAATAGGGGCAAATTTACTTATGGTCGAATATCGAGGGTTAATTAACCCTCGCTATCCGACTGCCGAATTGAAATCCTTCGACTTCGAATATCGAAGTCGAAGGATTTAACGCTATTCCTACGATCCAACGATTCGAAGGATTTTAGTATAGTACTTCGACTATCGAATGGTCAAATAGTCGAACGATTTTTAGTTCGAATCGAAGGTCGAAGTAGCCCATTCAATGGTCGAAGTAGCCAAAAAAAACATTCGAAATTCGAAGTTTTTTTCCTTTATTCCTTCACTCGAGCTAAGTAAATGGGCCCCATAGTCTCTAGAGTTAACTCATATATATGGAAAATGGTGTTGTAGCTTGCACTATCGTGGCTAATTTATTGGCAATGAACTGCCCTGGTAGCTGTCCTTCTCCTTTTAAGTACACATAGGTTTACAGCTTTCTATTGGAGAACTTGGAAGTTTTGTGGTCCCAGTACAAATTCATAGCAGCTACCAGACTTGGCACCAAAGGAGTTAGTTTGCTAACTGAATTACTCGAAAACGCAGAAAAAACTTTTATAGTGTGTGTGTTCTTTATCACACAGTGGGACCTTTTATAGATGTCACGATCTGAACTGGCTCTGAAGATGTTTTTCACACAAATACATTTTGTTCTTGCAGTGTTTACCGATTCTGTTGGACAACAAGCTAAGTCATCCGCTGCTGGAAAACATGCTGCCGGCACTGAAATTCTGTCTCCATGACAATTCTGAGAAAGTTCGAGTGGCTTTTGTTGATATGCTGCTGAAGATCAAAGCTGTCAGAGCGGCCAAGGTAATGCCCCACTGGTTTGGAGATGTAAAATATTACAGGTATGGCATACTTTATCCAGGAACTAGTTATCCAGAAAGCTCCGATTTACGGAATGCCCGTCTCCCATAGACATCCAAATAATCCAAATTTTAAAAAATGGTTTCCTTTTTTCTCTGTGATAATAAAACCGTACCTTGATCCAAACAAAGATATAATTAATCCTTATTGGAAGGAAAACCAGCCTATTGGGTTTATTTAATGTTTACGTGATTTTCTAGTAGACTTAAGGTATGAAGATCCAAATAATGGAAAGATCCCAGGTCCCCAGCATTCTGGATAACAGGTCCCATATCTGTACTAGATTCACAGTCGTAGCAGCTTTCCAGTTAAGATGATTTGGAACTTTCCATTAGTTTTTAACATGCCCTTTTCTGCCTTTGCTTTTACACCTCTCATGCATGCAGTTTTCCTAAATTTACTTTTTTCCTTCCTCGACTTTATTTTACCCTGCTTACTGCTTATGTATCCCTGTATTATGTGTGGGGTTTTCTATGAAAACGACGCATGCACAAAATGGAGTATTTGGTTTTGGGATTTGGCCAAATCTCAATTATCAACTGATCCCTTAAACTTGTGTGACTTTAAAGCTTTGGACAACTGAATGTGATCATTTCTTTTTTGCACAAAATTGATGGAATCTTTCGATCGTCCTCAAATTTGAATATGCAAATTAGGCTTCAGGATCTGTTCAGGACCTGTCCAAATCTTACATTAAATATTATTTGGACTATATTATGGATTCTCTGCATCCCTAATGAAAATAATTATTTCTGCTTTTTTGTTTAAAAACTCTGCATCGTTCATTTACTGCTTTTACACATGAGCTTGTCATATCGACAGCAAGAGTTCCTTCCTCAAACGTCGCTGTCGCTTGCATTTTCCTTTCTTTAACTACCTGCACCTTTACGAGACCATTTTTTATTTGCTTATCTAATGCACAGAGAATGCAGAAAGCACAGCAAATAGCTCTGTCTGAAATCATCAGGAAATGAAGCAGAGCTTTTAGGGGGCTAGTTAACCTAAAATTCAACTTCTAGCATGATGTAGACTGCAGTATGCAGGACGTTTGCAATTTGTGTTTATGTACATTTTTTTTGTTCTGCTAATTCTAGGTTTGCAATTTCATCTGCTATTTGGTTACTACGGCATAAGCCAGGAAGTAGTTTAGAAGAGGCCAAGAATCATGAGAATAAAACTGAAACCTCACAGTTTAACTTGGATTTTGGTTACCAGGGTCAGTGAACCCAGTGCTCAGACAGTCTAGGAATAAGGAGTCTAGCAACCCCTGATAATGCAGGCTGATGGCTAAATAAGACTTTGGCTGTATATGGGATGGAAGCTGCTGTGCAAATTTAAGGGGTTAAAGAATAATCTGCAGCTGGGGAGCCAAGGGTGGAACTCCACGAGCTTTTTTCGTCCGATCGACGCCCGCCAACAAAGCGCACACAACAAGTTGGATGGAGACACCGGCATCAAGATTCTAATTGGACTAAATGAAAGGTCACAGTTAAAAACGACATTACATCCGATGCAACACAACTGTCGGATGTGGACACAGAAAGCAGCGTCTCCACCCGACAGTCGGAGTTGTTACCTCCGACTTTTCATTCAGTCCAATTATATCTTGAGGCGCGACTCCATTCGACTTGTCGCGTGCGTTTTCTCGGCGGGCGTCGATCCGATGAAAACCGCTTGTGGAGTTCTACCCTTAATCTTATATATGGCACTGAGGCAGCCTAATGGTCAATTTGGGTCAGCTGACTGGGCACACAGGATATAAATAAGCAGGTAACCTAAGGGGTAACACTTACATTTGAGCTGGTCTTAAGACACTCCCATCCAGTATTTGATAAAATGGTTTAATTAAAAAAAAAACTATTGTCGCAGCTGGCGGCAGGTGGTTTGAAATCATTTAAGTAAATTGGTACAGATTTCTGGTTAAGTTAAACGCTGGAGTCGGATTTAAATAGGCGGCCTAAGGCACCCGGCTGGCTAGGTGATCATTGTTAATGATGATGATGAATATTTAATGTTAATGTATAGTTATCACTAAAGTGTAGTAATAAAAAAGCTGCGGCCATTCATCACCTAAGTCTTTGTGTCTCTGTGTTATTGGGCTAATCTCTAATTTAGTCTGTTTGGTGTTTTGGGTAGTTTTCATGTGCAGCTTGCTCATCCCATTCAAAAACCAGCCAATAATGAAGACCAACTGAAAAGGAAAGGTTAATCTATAACATACAAAAAGATGTGAACGTCTCCTTTAAAGGAACAGTTCAGTGTAGAAATAAAAACTGAATATATAGA
The DNA here is from genome assembly GCF_017654675.1 of Xenopus laevis. Classification (NCBI taxonomy): domain Eukaryota; kingdom Metazoa; phylum Chordata; class Amphibia; order Anura; family Pipidae; genus Xenopus; species Xenopus laevis. The sequence continues at coordinate 17,085,475 of NC_054381.1, read as the reverse complement.
TAGGCTGTGCAAAATAAAACATGTTTCTAATATAGTTAGTTAGCCAAAAATGTAATGTATAAAGGCTGGAGTGACTGGATGTCTAACAAAACAGAACACTACTTCCTGCTTTTCATCTCTCTAACTCTGAGTTAGTCAGTGACTTTAAGGGGGGGGCCACATGGGACATAACTGTTTAAAGAGTTTGTAATTGATTCTCAGCATTCAGCTCAGATTCAAAAGCAACAGTTATGACCCATGTGATCCCCGTTCAAGTTGCTGACTAGCACAGAGTTAGAGAGCTGAAAAGCAGGAAGTAGTGTTCTGGCTATTATGTTACACATCCAGTCACTCCAGCCTTTATACATTACATTTTTGCCTAACTATATTAGAAACAGATTTTATTTTGCACAACATATCTATTTATTCAGTTTTTATTTTTATAAACTATTCCCATAAGGACTTTTCCTCCTTTCTGTTTTACTGTATCCCCACCAAACCAAACATCAGTAACTGTAACAGCTGTGTTATTTTGTCTAGTTGTCTACTTTGTTGCTGCTGCTTTTCCATGCACAAAGCAGACAAATTACCCTAATTGTTTTTCCCCCTTCACTCCAGTTCTGGAAGATTTGTCCTATGGAACAGATTTTGGCGCGTCTTGAAGTGGATTCCCGTCCTGTCTCACGTCGAATCGTAAATCTGCTGTTTAACTCTTTCTTTCCTGTTAATCAGCAAGAGGAGGTTTGGTGCGAGCGCTGTGTCGCTCTTATTCAGATGAACCCGGCGGCAGCACGAAAGTTTTATCAGTATGCGTACGAACATACCGCCCCCACCAATATAGGTAACTCAAATGTTTGTTCTTCGTTTTCAATTAGAGGGTCTCTTAAAGAGGTTGTTCACCTTTAAGTTAACTTTTTTTTTTATTTTTAATATGATGTAGAGAGTCTGAGACAATTTGCAATGTAAGGCTACGTTCAGTGTGCGCACTCTTACCAGATCAAAATAACGAAGATGGTCAAGTCATATTATACAGCTTTGCAAATGGACCCGCACCCCTTTTATCGTGAAAATAAATGTGTTTTATTTATAATATTTAATCTGATTGGGGACAAACTCAATAAAATTGTTTTCAGGCTTTTTCCCTGAAAAACACCACATTTTTTGGACTAATTTCAGAGCAGACCACAGAAACTTCCAGATATTATAAGGACCTCTCTCCCATTGACTTTTATATACAACCATGGCAGGTCCGAGTTGCCAGATTTTTGGATCCAGACTATTTCCACTCGCGTATAATAAATCTGTAAAAATCCCACTAAACATTAGGGGGCATATTTATCAAAGGTCGAGGTGAATTTTCGAATGGAAAAAAAAAGCAATTTTTTGTGTTCTTCGACAAGGGAATGTCCAAATTCCATTAGAATTTGAAAAAAATTTAAAATTGAAATTTATCATGCACTCGACCATTCGCCATCTAAAACCTGCTGAATTGCTGTTTTAGCCTATGGGGGCCCTCCTACAACCTAATTGGGGCATTTTGAAAAATCAAAGTTTTTTTTGGAAAAAACTTTGAATCGAATTCGATCTAATGCGCTATTCCTTTGATTCAAATAAATCAGAATTGCTTTGGGTGATATCCTTGCAGCGTTTGTATAAATATGTATCTGCTCTCAACAGGGTGTCTGACTCCGTCCAGTCAGGGAATTTCACAGATCAATGAATAAAGCTTACCCTGGAGAACCTTCAAACAATTGTATTGTTTATTTTAATGTACACAACATGTTTCGAGTCCAAGGACTCTTCATCAGGTGCGTAAGCACCTGATGAAGAGTCCTTGGACTCGAAACATGTTGTGTACATTAAAATAAACAATACAATTGTTTGAAGGTTCTCCAGGGTAAGCTTTATTCATTGATCTATTGCTTTGATTCATACGATTTGAATTCAGGCGAATACGGACCTATTCGATCGAAAACAGACCTATTCGACCAAAAAAAAAAACTTCAACTTAATTTCAGTTGGTTTTTTTGAATTTCGACATTTTTCCAATTCGAAATTCGACCCTTGATAAATATGCCCCCTAGGATTTTATAGTAAAAAAAAAAAAATAGAATTTTTCGAGTTTTTGCCATTCGCACTTTAATAAATAACCCCCTAAATGTCCAGTTGCCTTTGACTTAATTCTACTAGATACTGTATGATACCTTGACATTTAGCTTTAGGCTCATGGCATGGGGGACATATTTGAGCTTTTTCTAGCTGAAATTAATCTGTTTTGGTAGTAGGATTCATTCAAGTAAACTTTTACTCATTTTTTTATCATTTGTGGTTTTTGAGTTATTTAATCAGCAACTCTCCAGTTTGCACTTTCAGCAGTCTGATTGCTAGGGTTCAGATTACCCTAGCAACAATGCATTGATTTGAGTAAGAGACTGGAATATGAATAGATGAGGCCTGAATAGAAAGATGAATAATAAAAAGTAGAAATAACAATACATTTGTAGCCTTACATTGTTATTTTAGATGGGGTCAGTGACCCCCATTTGAAAGCTGGAAAGAGTAAGAAGAAGAAGGCAAATCATTCAAAAATTATGAAAAGGAAATAATGAAGACCAATTGAATATATGCTTAGAACTGGCCATTCTGTAACCTGCTAAAAGTTAATTTCAAAGGTGAATCACCCCTTTTATGTGTTTCTTATGGGTTTTGTGGATTTATTTTCAGCCAAACTGATGCTAACTATACGCCGCTGTTTGAATGCCTGCATTAATCGGACTGTTCCAAACGAAGATACCGAGGATGAGGATGATGACGAGGGTGACGGCGAGGGGATTGTACGAGGCGATAGTGAAAAGGAAAATAAAAGTGTATGTACAAGCTGCAAATAGTTGCTATTGATTTAATACTCTTGAATGCTGCCTTGCAAAAGGGATTCAGTTCATTCTCTCATTTTCCTACAATGAACATTTGTTTTCTGTCATATTTTTATTTTCAAACACTGAGATGATTTTGTTTGAAAAACTATTGCAATAACAGAAACACTATTGCCCTAACAGGAACACTATGGCCCTTCACCAGTGAATTACATAAAATATGAAACATTTTCTGGATAAAACCCCCACATATAAGGAGTCATTCTACAGGTTGGGACAATGTAGACTATAGAGCATTCCAAAGAATTTAAAGGGATAGGTCGCATTTTCAATTAACTTTACTTATTATGTAGACCGTGGTATTCAGGTATGGGTCTTGTTATCCAGAATGCACAGGACCTGGGCTTTTCTGGATAACAGATGTTTCCGTACTTTGGATCTTCATACCTTAAGTCTACTATAAAATCATATAAACATTAAATAAACCCAATAGGCTGGTTTTGCCTCCAATAAGGATTAATTATTTCTTAGTTGGGATCAAGTACAGGCTACTGTTTTATTATTGCAGAGAAGAATAATTATTTTAAAAATTTGGATTATTTGGATAGAATGGTGTCTATGGGAGGTGGCCATCCTGTAATTCAGGGCTTTTAAAAATTTGCACATTGAAGTCAATGGGCCTCAAAATTATTTTGATGTGTGACAATTGTTATACGTGCAACTCTTTTGTCCAAATGACAAGGACATCCGAATAATTTTGACGCGCAACAAATTTGTTTTTTTTGTTACAGCAAACTTTTCCACTGCGAATTTTCACAGCAGTTTCGCTAAAACATTCACAGACGTCGAAGTGCCGAAATTTGCAGAGAATCCATGCCTGGCGAATAAATTCGCCCTTCACTATTGCAGCTTTCCAGTTTGGAATTTTTAGCAGCTGTTCAGTTGCAAGGGTTCTATTTACTGTAGAAACATGGCAGTGGTTTGAATAAGAGACTGGAATATGAGTAGGAGAGGGCCTGAATAGAAAGATGAGTAATAAAATGTTACTAGTTCTAGCAAATTGCATAGTGTTGTGTTCCAATAAAGGGACTTTCTCTTTTCATACCTATCTATACATTGATATAGCCTTAACCTTAGCACCAATAGGAGTCATAAACCAGCAGTCTAGCAATCCACTTAATATCTGCACAAAGCAAAAATGTTGTTAAGCTTCTGATATTTCAGGTTTTGGAGAATGTGTTATCCACGGAGGACTCTGCCTCTATGGCAAGCTTACTGGAGATTGTGGTTGTTCTCTGGCGCAGTATCAGAAAAGCCCTTGACCAGAATGAAGAAGCCAAAACCTACACCATTAGCAAATTTGCTTCTGTGCTTCCAGAATATTTTAAAGCATTTAAGGTTAGTAAGCATTCCTTGTATGCAAGTATCACATATGTATATATGGGGCAGATTTATTAAAATGTCAGTTTAGAACACCTGAAATTAAATCTTTTTTACATTTATCATAACATTGTATTTGCATGCTATTTATAATTTTGCCATGAAAGTATTTACTGATGATTACCTATCTAATCCCCCATGTTCCTCTTCAAGGGGGCTGAGTTGTCCATTAGCATTAAAAACTCTTGACAGGTTGAGAAGGGACAATCTGGTTAGCAAAAACAATACGGTTTAGGAACTTCAAGTACCAAATACTTACAAAAGCTAAAAACGGTCAACATGACCCATAGGTAATTTTTTTGTGTACATTACTATTTTGAAAAGTTGTTTTTCAGTGGCCATATCACTTTAATAAGTAAAAACTCACCCACGTTCTATGCATGCCTATGGGATTTTTATAACTGTATTTATCAAATGGTCAGTCTGACTTTCACCCATTGATGAATACAATTCTAAAAATCCCGTAGGAATGAATAGAACATGGGTGAGTTTTTATTTTTTAAATTCTAAACTCACATTTTGATAAATCTTCCCCATGTGTGGGTTATATATATATATAATCTGATTGGGGACAAACTCGGTAAAAAAAATGTCAGGCTTTTTCCCTGAAAACCCCACTTTTTTTGTATTTTTGCCCGAAAAGTCCGTAATGGCCGGATTTTCGGACTAATTTCAGCACAGACCACATGAACTTCCAAATAGGCTAGGGACCTCTCCCATTGACTTATATAGAACCATGGCAGGTCCGAGATGCCAGATTTTTGGATTCCGTCTTTTTCCATCCTTGGCATTTACTAAATCTGGAAAAAATTTCATTTTTTCCCCCACTAAAAATTTTTTGTAAATTCTTTATTTGTGAAAAAATTAAGGATACAGAAGAAAGAAAGGGAGGGGGAGCAGACGCAAAAAAAGAAAGAAATATCCAATATTCCATTTCACTTTGAATATGTTATACATACTCTAATATTACGTTTACCATACATATTCTCTTATATCGGAGTGTATTTATATCCCATTCCATAAATTAACAAAATAAAATAAAAACTAATAAAGTTAAATGAATTAAATAAAATTAAAGGGAGACGGCAAAAGAGTAGGGGGCGCTTGCTTTCCTGGTAGACCTTGCATCGTATCGTTTATATTTGTAGTCCTATTTGCGATTTTTATTTAGATTGGAGTATCCTAAGGTTATCCTAAAATTATCCCAGGGTGACCAGATTCTCCAGCTATTTCCTTTAATTTTTTGATCTCTTCCATTGCTTTAACCCATTCTATTACAGTTGGAGTGTTCACAGATTTCCACGTTTTTGGAATTAAAGCTTTTGCTGCCTGTAACATGAAAAGTGCCAAATGATTTTTGACTATCTTACCCTTTGTTGAATCATAATGGAGGGCCATTAAAGCAGGAATATCTGCTTCCTTTAAAAAAGGGTGTTATTTTTTGGATATTATTAAAGATCTTTCCCCAGAATACTTTTATTTCTTTACATTCAAACCAAATATGTAGTGGGGTTCTACATGTGGAAACATTTTGTGCAATTGTGATGGTGTATAATACCAACCCATTAACAATTTATAATTTGTTTCTTGAGTCTTGGAAGCCATAGAACCTTTATGTAATGACATCATAATTCTCTGCCACATTGGTTCTGATATTTTAAGTTTTAAATCAGTCCCATTGCTTTTTCTTAAAAATTAGGATTTATAGTAAAAAAAATATATATATATATAATTTTTAGAGTTTTTTTGCATTGGCACCTTAATCAATAACCCCCTAAATGTCCAGTTGCCTTTGACTTAATTCTACTAGATACTGTATGATACCTTGACATTTGGCTTTAGGCTCATGGCATGGGACATATTTGAGTTTTTTCGAGCAGAAATTAATCTGTTTTGGTAGTAGGATTCATTCAAATAAACAGGCTGCTCAGCCATGTTATGGGCACTTCTCTGATGACTGAAAAATGACAGCAGAAAATATGCCCTGTGTGCAGTGGCTTCTGACTTTTTGTAATGGGATCATAGACACAACAGGAGGCCTGTGCGAGGTGATAAGGAACTTTGTGGCCAGCCTGCAGGAATGTCAGCCTTAATATACTTTAAATGGCTGGGGCTGGACCTCCGTACTGTTAAGTTAGTGAGGCTCTTGTTCACAACAGGGCACAATTATTAACCCATTGGTCACTTGAGCATAGGGCAGCAATTAGAATGGTGTCCTTGTGGAAAAGATCTCTGGATTCTTGACCACACTTCTTAATCAACCCAGTCATACACATACTTAAACCCTACTCTCCATCCACTGCTCTCTGTCCCCTTCATCACTCCAAATAACAGAAGTTTTATGTCTCCTGGAACCCCTGACTGCTTCATCCTCCCATTATGGCCCTGGGTGAGGGGCTTCTGATGAGGTTTTGTTTCTTTTGTTTGCAATACAGGAAGAACGCTGCACTGTTCCGTTAATCATTCTGGCTTCCTTTATGCCTCCAGCTGCTGTCCCAACTTTCAGGTACCTATTTATAGTGAAATGAAACGATTATAAGAAAGGGGGAACTTGTTAATGTTTCTATACATACTTAAGTAGCAGTGACTGTGATGTGAAACTATTTTACTTTAAATTTAAAGGGATTATGTCATGATTTTTATGATGTTTTTATTTGTAAAATTGAACTGTTTACACTGCAAATAATTCACTCTACAATATAAAATGTCATTATTGAAACCAGCGTGTTTTTATTAGTTGTAATATTGGTGTGTAGGCGCATCTCAGGTCATGTGATTTCAGAAAGAGCCAGCACTTTAGGATGGAACTGCTTTCTGACAGGCTGTTGTTTCTCCTACTCAATGTAACTGAATGTGTCTCAGTGGGACCTGGATTTTACTATTGAGTGTTGTTCTTAGATCTACCAGGCAGCTGTTATCTTGTGTTAGGGAGCTGCTATCTGGTTACCTTCCCATTGTTCTGTTAGGGGGGAAAGGGAGGGGTTGATATCACTCCAACTTGCAGTAAAGAGTGACTGAAGTTTATCAGAGCACAAGTCACATGACTGGGGAGAGCTGTGAAACTGACAATATGTCTAGCCCCATGTCCGATTTCAAAATTAAATATAAAAAAATCTGTTTGCTCTTTTGAGAAACTGATTCCAGTGCAGAATTCTGCTAGAGCAGCACTATTAACTGATTCATTTTGATTTTTTTTTTTCCCCCATGACCGTATCCCTTTAATAAAGACTGCTTTGATAAAGAACAGCAGCAGTCTTATTTCATAGAAAAGTCTTTCACCCTATAGTTGTAAAGAGAGCAGTATATGTGTTTATTCTTCATGTAAGTATTAAAAACAATATTATTGGTATACTGAACAGGTTACACATTATTTCCTATGCAAATGTGGAACTTGCATGGCTGTTCCAGTGACTACAAAGTATCCTGCTTATATTATATAACAATATTAGAGCTTCTTAAGCAAAATCAGACTGGAGATATATAATTCTGTGTTTGTAAGTAAGTATAGAGTGCTGCTGAACATTACACTTTTGGAACTTTATTCATGTGCACAGTGCATCCATCTGTTTATGCTGATTTACTGTTGCATACATTTAATTAGTGGTTAAAAGTTAGAGCTAGATCATTGCCAGAAGTTTTTTTTTTTTCTTTAACACTTGTTATTTAATATTTCAGCTGCTCTGTCTTATCCAAGCTGAGACATTTGGACAGTGGGGCTGATGAACAGAAATACTCCACTCTTATTGACTGTCTTTGCCGCTGGGGGCAAGTGGGGCATGTACTGGAGCTGGCAAGCGAATGGCTCTCAGAGTCATACCCAGAAAAAAGGGTATTTTGTTTATTTTATTTTTTTTATCTATATATTTTTTGTTTATCCATTGTGTTTATGGTTTCATTTTCTGTATTGTTATTACACTATTCCAATTCATATACAGGTATGGGACTTGCTCGTGACCTGGGGTTTTCCGGATAAGCGATCTTTCTCCATACCTTAATTCTACTAAACCGTCAATCAAACATTAATTAAACCCAATAGGATCGTTTTGCATCCAATAAGGATTAATTATATCGTAGTTTGGAAGTACAAGCTACTGTTTAATTTAGAGATGCACCGAATCCACTGTTTTGGATTTGGCGGAACCCCCGAATCCTTCGCCAAAGATTCGGCCGAATAACGAACCGAATCTGACTCCTAATTTGCTAATTAGGGGTGGGAAGGCGAAAACATATTTTACTTCCTTGTTTTGTGACGTGATTTTTCCTCCCCGCCCCTAATTTGCATATGCAAATTAAGATTTGGTTCGGCCGAATCCTGCTGAAAAGGCCAGAATCCAAAACAGAATCCTGGACTGAGAGCAAGCGATTCTGTTTCGAGAGGGCTCTGGAGTGCTCCGCCTAACCAATAGATGCATACTGGATTCGGTGCATCCCTAGTTTAATTACTACAAGGAAAAAGGAAATCATTTTTTAAAATCTGAATTATTTGATTACAGTGGAGTCTATGGGAGATGGCCTTTCCGTAATTCAGAGCTTTTAGGATAATGGGTTTCCGTACCTTACAAGTATGGGATCCGTTATCCAGAAAGCTCCGAATTACAGAAAAGCCCATCTACTCAATTTTATCCAATTTTTTCAAAATGATTTCCTTTTTCTCTGTAATAGTAAAACGGTACCGTGAACTTGATCTAAACTAAGATATAATTAATCCTTATTGGAAGCAAAACCAGCCTATTGGGTTTATTTAATGTTTATATGATTTTCTAGTAGACTTAAGGTATGAAGATCCAAATTGCAGAGAGATCTGTCACCCGGAAGACCCCAGGTCCTGTGCATTCTGGATAACAGGTCCCATACCTGTATAATGGAATAGAAATCTGGAGAGCTATAGTCATTCGTTCCTGTATTGTTTCGTGCTATGTATTTAAGCTCAGTTGGGCTGTATTTATATGGATTGGTTAGTGTAGCCATTATCTCTCTTCCCTCGTTATTCCTGGGGGTAAACCATTTTTGGTTGATGTTAATAAACAGCTATTTGCTTTGTCACACGCTGATTTCTTTTCCCTCTTCCATTCTATCTTCTAAACTGCTGCTTGGTTGCTGCTCTGTGGCTCTCCATAGGGTGTCGTACCCATGCCATGATCTTAATTTGATATATTGTGCAGATGTATTTATGCATTGCCTCTGGCTTTACTTTACAGGGGAGAAAAGATTCCAATCGGCAAGTGCGAATCCAGGACACAATGGAATCAAAGCCGGCGCTTGCCCTTGATTATATAGAATATATCATGACCCACACCATGAATAGAGATTGCCTTCTGTCCCTTCAAACAAAGAAACTGAACCAGCTCTTAAAAGTGCTTGGTTTAGTAAAGGTAAACCTCATATATTTAGCAAGTTTGATTCTCTTTGGTAATGGACTGTGTTTATGTGGTTTTTTATAAAGGTATATAGGATTCCTATCAGCACTTCTTTTTCTTCCACTTATTAGTGGTGCTTTGGTTCCCGGATGGCTGGACATCATTATGTAGCAGTATAAATGAATAATAGTAACAGCACTCCCGTGAATATTCTGGCATCTTGCACTTTATTTAAATGAACAGTAACACCAAAAAATGAAAGTGTTTTAAAGGAATGACAATATAATGTTGCCCTGCATTTGTTAAACGTGTATTTGCTTCAGAAAGACAACTATAGTTTATATAAACAAGCTGCTGTGTGGCCATGGGGTCTGCCATTTAAGCACAGGTTACACAGTAGATAACAGATAAGTACAACTATAGTTTATATAAACAAGCTGCTGTGTAGCCATGGGGGCAGCCATTCAAGCACAGGATACACAGTAGATAACAGATAAATACTACTATAGTTTATATAAACAAGCTGCTGTGTAGCCATGGGGGCAGCCATTCAAGCACAGGATACACAGTAGATAACAGATAAGTACTACTATAGTTTATATAAACAAGCTGCTGTGTGGCCATGGGGTCTGCCATTCAAGCACAGGATACACAGTAGATAACAGATAAGTACAACTATAGTTTATATAAACAAGCTGCTGTGTAGCCATGGGGGCAGCCATTCAAGCACAGGATACACAGTAGATAACAGATAAATACTACTATAGTTTATATAAACAAGCTGCTGTGTAGCCATGGGGGCAGCCATTCAAGCACAGGATACACAGTAGATAACAGATAAGTACTACTATAGTTTATATAAACAAGATGCTGTGTAGCCATGGGGTCAGCCATTCAAGCACAGGATGCACAGTAGATAACAGATAAGTACTACTATAGTTTATATAAACAAGCTGCTGTGTAGCCATGAGGGCAACCATTCAAGCACAGGATACACAGTAGATAACAGATAAATACTACTATAGTTTATATAAACAAGCTGCTGTGTAGCCATGGGGGCAGCCATTCAAGCACAGGATACACAGTAGATAACAGATAAGTACTACTATAGTTTATATAAACAAGCTGCTGTGTAGCCATGGGGGCAGCCATTCAAGCACAGGATACACAGTAGATAACAGATAAGTACTACTATAGTTTATATAAACAAGCTGCTGTGTAGCCATGGGGTCAGCCATTCAAGCACAGGATGCACAGTAGATAACAGATAAGTACAACTATAGTTTAAAAATGATTTTCTTTTTCTCTGTAATAATAAAACAGTAGCTTGTACTTGATCCCAACTAAGATATAATTAATCCTTATTGGGAGCAAAACTAGCCTATTGGGTTTATTTAATGTTTACATGATTTTCTAGTAGACTTGAAGTGTGAAGGTCCAAATTACAGAAAGATCCATTAACCACGGAAATTCTTTGATGTTACTGTTCCTTTTAACCAAATCCAATATTTTGAGGGGGACAGACATTTTTGATGAATTGAGGGTTTGCACCCCCCCCCCCCCCCCAAAACAATAAAATTCATTGCACACATCGGCCGGTGGCTTAAATAAAGGACAAAGTGCCAGAATTTTCCAGTGAGTGCTGTTAATATTTGGACATTTTTTTTTAAAGAAGGATCCATGTAACTTCATCAGCAATTAGTTTATCTATAATTGTGCTATTTCTGCTTTATCTTTAGCTACTTGCTCTATCTGTTTTACACAATCCTAAATTATATTCCCACCCTGCTAAATCTGCCATTGGTAATGTCATCATTAACTTGATTTATGTCCAATACAGGGAGCAGGAGACCTTATGTTCCAAGTTGTGACTGAATTCCTAATTACAAGAATAATCCGAGAGTCCGTGTTATAAAATCACTCAGTGGTGCCACCTTACAGCATTCACAGAAAGGAAAAATAGCTTTGTCTGATCCCCCAATTCTCAGGGGGTGGGGAAAATAATGGCGAGGAAAAAAACCTCCTATTCGCTGTATAACAAATATTTTAAATAATGCAATGGCTAGTCCACCTTTACGTAACTTTTAATAGACAATTTGCAATTGGTCTTCATTTGTTAATTATTTAGGTCTTTGTTCAGCAACTATCTGGCCGCTATGGTCCAATTAACCCTAGTAACCAGGCAGTGTGAATGATAAACATGGAGGATGAATAGGAGAGGGTCTGAATAGAAGGATTTGTCATAAAAAAATAACTGTAAAATTGTAGTATTTTTTGACTGGCCGAGGCCACTGACCCCCTGCTGGAAAGGTGCAAAGGAGGAAGACAAACTATAAAAAAAAAGACCAATTGAAACTTTGATTCTCTAACATACTAAAAGTTAACTTCAGGTTTACTTTAGGTGCCCTAGCCCTTTAAAATACTTTTATTTTCATGCAAAATTGTTCTTCGTAGTACAGGGGATACTTATGTCAGTATAGTGTGTGTGGCTATTTGTGACTGACCACACCTACAGTATCATTTACCATTCCTTGGTATGACGAAAACAAACGCCCCTCATAGGTGATACAGGAAACAGAACTAGATTTTAATTTTACATTTCGCAGTCCCTTGCACGAGCACAAAGTGAAAATGAAGGTCTGTTTAGTTTTAGATACGGTAGTTTGTTTAATAAAGCGCCACATTAATGATTGTTTCCTGCCCTTTACCCTTTTATTCTATTAGGAGGTGCTGTTCTGCTACATAAAACCATCCGAAGCCGTGACACATAATGTAAATCAAGATACGGCATTAAGAGCCTTCAGCCTGTACTGCAGACTCAGCATCCACCTGCAGCATAAGGTAAATATTAGCATTATTACTTAATTCAATGGTATGAACTAAAAAAAAAAAGTGGGCCACTAGCTTCCAGCTCAACTGTTTTAAAGAGGATGGTCAATAGATTAGCTGGATGGGGCAAGAGCAAATACAACAACTACTGATAGCATTAAATAATTATACAGTGAATAACGTACCCCCCTCTTGTAAAATATAAGGATATGTTACCAAGGAGATACATGGTCATGGAACTCTGGGGTGGCTTATAATAACCTCATATTTTGCAACAGGGGGTACTTTATTTATTGTAATGCACAAGTTTCAGTGAGTCATGTGACAGAAATGACATCACTACTCATCATTTATAACCAATGACCTCAATAAGCACAGTTTATAAGGATATGATTTACAAGATGTTCATGGCTGTTGTCTATTATATAGTGAATAAAATACCCCCTATTGTAAAAAAAAAGGATATTCTAAGTCATCAAGGAGTTTCATGACCATATAAAAGCTCAAGGTCGAAGGCCTGAGTGTTTTTATACAGGTCATGGAACTATGAGGTGACTTCTAATATCCTCATATTTTGCAACAGGGGGTACTTTATTTATTACAATACACAAGTTTCAGTGAGTCATGTGACAGAAATGACATCAGAACTCACCGTTTATAACTGATGACATCAGAACTCACCGTTTATAAGGATATAATTTACAAGATATTAATGGCTTTTGTATATTATATAGTGAATAAAGTACCCCCTCTTGTAAAATATAAGGATATTATAAGTTACCGAGGAGTTTCATGACCATATAAAAACACAAGGCCGAAGGCCGAGTGTTTTTATACAAGTCATGCAACTCCAAGGTAACTTCTAATATCCTCATATTTTGCAACTGGGGGTACTTTATTTATTATAATACACAAATTTCAGTGAGTCATGTGACAGAAATGACATCAGAACTCACCATTTATAAGGAAATAATTTACAAGATATTCATGGCTTTTGTGTGTTATAAGGATATAATTTACAGGATATTCATGGCTCTTGTGTATTATATAGAGGATAATGTACCTCCTACTGTAATTTATAAAGATATTATGTCACCGAGGAGTTATGTGACCATATAAAAGCACAAGGCCGAGTGCTTTTATACAGGCCACATAACTCCGAGGTGACTTCTAACATCTTGATAAATTTCAGTAGGGGGTACATTATGCATTGTAATCTACATTTTGTGTGAAATGCCGGGAGGGGGGTGGGGGGGGGGTCGGCATCAAATTTGCCGGCCAGGGACTCCCTGCTATAAACAGCACGTTCTGATGTCAGAATGCGCCGTTTATAAGGATATTATTTACAGTCTGGTCCCATAGGGAAATAACCAGACTGTAGTTTATAAGGATATAATTTACTGGATATTCATGGCTCGTGTATCATAAGGATATAATTTACAGGATATTCATTGTGTGTTCTAAACATATATCATAGATTCATCTTCATTTGGAGCTGCTGGACCCCTAGCTTATGCCTAAATCCCTTATGTTATTTGTACTTAACTTGCAGTAAACAAGTCTGCATGTGTTCCAAAAGGTATTTGTATAATGTTCTGTAGAAATGTCTTTCCATGATTATAAATGAAGGTGTGCAGCGAGGCAATAAAGATCTGTTTGTGTTTAACAGTTTAGTTCTGAAGGAAGAACATATTTGTCTGTGCTGGAAGACACAGGTGGGTGGATTGAGAGCCAAGTCCTTCCAACTCTCGAAAGTAATCAAGACATCTCTGAGGAGCCGCGTAATATGTGTCATCAAATCCTCAAGGTTAGATTGCTTCGCCATTTTAATTGCCTTTTGCGTTTGACGATGTGTAAATCTATTAGGCAGGTCGCTTTAAAATTGGAGAAAAAATGTAATCTGTATTTATTTTGCTATTTTTAAATGCTGTTAGTACAGTTATGGGATCGTTATCCAGAAAGCCCCGAATTATGGGATGGCCGTCTCCCATAGACTCCATTATAATTATATAATTCACATTTTTAAAAATGATTTCCTTTTTCCCTGTAATAATAAAACAGTAGCTTGTACTTGATCCCAACTAAGATCTAATTAATCCTTATTGGAAGCAAAACCAGCCTGTTGGGGTTATTTAATGTTTACAGGTCTAGATAACAGGTCCCATACCTGTAGTAAGTTTTAATGTTAGAGAAGGGTCTTGGCACTTCAAGATAAAGAATTGAAAGGCTTCTTTGACATTTGGAGCAAGTACCTAGACACATTGGAAGGACAGAAACAACAAAATCGACTAGCCCGTATCAGATACACCAAATGGTCGGCAGAAGCTTCCCTCAGACAAGAACTTGCCTAAAAATCCAAGATAAAGAACACCAAAAAGAAACGTGCCTCCTCCTCCTCCTCCTCTCCCTTTTTTCAGTGGCCATATCTAAACCTACGGGCGACCTTCCAAATGCCGACTTCCGGGTTGAGTTTTTATAGACGTGCGCCTTTAGCCCCGCCCCTTTTGTGACGTCATCGGCGGCCTGGGTCTATAAAAGAGACCCGGAAGTTGGGCTCAGGCTGGACGGGAAAAGTCCGACCTGCACTTCACTACTGCTTACTTTCAAGTCTTATTGTGCTTTATTCAATTAGAATGAAAACGTGTTCAAAATGACATTCAAGAAACGATGGTATATACTTACCCAGTATGTCATAACAAACACACAATATAAGGTTTTATCTGTTTTAATATTATGGATGCACCGAATCCAGAATTCGGTTCGAGATTCGGCAAGGATTCTGCCTTTTTCAGCAGGATTTGGATTCGGCCGAATCCTTCTGCCCGGCCGAACCGAATCCTAATTTGCATATGCAGGGAGGGAAATCGCGTGACACAAAACAAGGAAGTAAAAAATGTTTTCCCCTTCCCACCCTTAATTTGCATATGCAAATTAGGATTTAGTTCGGTATTCGGCTGAATCTTTCGTGAAGGATTGGGGGGTTCGGCCGAATCCAAAATAGTGGATTCGGTGCATCCCTATTTAATATATATACTTTTGAAAATACAATAAAAAAAGTTTGGGGAAAAAAAAATCGTTACCCTCAGGCTAGTACAGGAGGTACTTCAGTCTGAGGCCCCATGGGATGGGTGTGGGGCTTGTGAGCAGGGTCTGGACAGAATGTAGGTTTGTTTTGGGTCTAATGGGCAAGGTTAGGGTTGATTTGGGGCATAGCCAGGCTTTTGTTTCTTTGTTTTTGTTTTTTTATTTACTTGAGCCCCATTCTACTTACTTGGCAGAGCGCACTACCCAGGGTAGTTGCAAAAAAAACGTAATTTTTGAGAAACAAAAAATGAAATATCCCAAATTCTAAAATTAGAATATCCAATACCCAATGATTTCAATGCATAGCATTTTATCTGATCTGATGAACATTTCTGATTCATTCAAGTTTGTTATAACAAATCTCAAATTCATGGTTTTTTTTTTTTAATCCCAAAAGCTTGAATTGCAAATAATGATTGTATACAAACTGGGAAAGTTGTTTAGCAAATCTCTGCCCTTGAACATTGATGAATGTGCTGCAAATGACTTGACGCATTAAGCTATGAACACCAATATCAACCAAAGCAATCAAAACAAAACAACATTATGCCAATAGAGTTTTAGGCCCCCATTGCAACTCATAGTGACCCTGGACAAGGCTACTAACCTCCTCTGATTTATATGTCCAATTCTTTTTATCTGTAAACAGGCCTATCTGACTGTTTGTAAAGACGTTTTGATGGTCGGACTCGCTGACTCGGAATTTCAAGCACAGCTTCTGCAGATTACTCTTTCAGTAATACAAACCGGTAAGGGGAAAAATTCTGCAAGAATGTTTCATTTTGTGTTCTTGGTAAACACTAATGCCCAACAAAAGCAGTATTCCAGATATGGTGTATACGTACTTCTACATAGGGCTGGTATTATAGCCTGAAAGTACAGGAGTCGGGAGTTTAAAGATCCATATCTGTAATCTGTTCTCTCCAAAGCTTTGGCAAACCCTCTTATGCCTTTCCCATCCCATCCATCCCACTTAAAGGACCAGTAACATCCAAAAAAATTTCTAAAAAGATTTGTTAGTATACATCGAAAAACAGACACCAACACAAATTAAACTTTTAAATTGCAAAGCCTTTATTAAAAAAATAACTTACTGAAACTCCACTTCCGCTCTTCTTGAGAAAAGGCGACAGGGCGACCATCCAGTCAGTGCACAGAATATCACAGAGCTATAAATTGGCACAGCACTGAAACAGCAAAGGAGGGAATAAGATTTCGTTTGGCGGAGGAGGGAGACGGGGCAGGGTGGTGCGGGAAGAGACGGAGGAGCAGTGCTGGGAAGTGGGGAGCAACTGGCAGGCAATGGCGACGTGGGCTGGGTGATACAATATGTGCCCGCACAAAGAAAACAAATACATCACTTACAAGTGCTGCCCCAATCTTGCCGGAAGAGCGGCCAGGAGAGATAGCCAGGGAGGAGAAATCAGCTGCTGCAGAATGGATGGTCACCCTATCGCCTTTTCTCAAGAGGAGCGGAAGTGGAGTTTCAGTAAGTTATTTTTTAATAAAGGCTTTGCAATTGAAAAGTTTAATTTGTGTTGGTGTTTATTTTTCGATGTATACAAAAAGAATTTTTAAAAAATTTTTTTTTGTTTTTTTGATGTTACTGGTCCTTTAAAGGGCAAGTCAACCACAAAATAAAAATGTGCCTAATTGCCTTTCTAGCAGCCGCCATAACATTTTGCTGGGGATGAAAGAGTTAAAGGGGTGGTTCAACTTCAAGTTAACTTTTACTATGTTAGAAAAATGCCATTTCTTCGCAACTTTTGAATTGGTCTTTGTTTATTTTTTGTAGTTTTTGAATTATTGTCGTTCTAAATATTCTTTCCAGCTACAAATGTATTGTTATTGCTACTTTTTATTTCGCATCTTTCTATTCAGTCCCTCTCCTATTCATATTCCAGTCTTTTATTCAAATCAATGTATGGTTGCCAGGGTAATTTGGACCCTAGCAACCAGAATGCTGAAATTGAAAACTAGAGAGCTGCTCCAAAAAAAATGCTAAATAGCTTAAAAACAACAAATAATAATATAAAAACAATTGCAAATTGTCTCAGGATTTCACTCTCTACATCATGATAAAAATTAACTCAAAGGTGAACAACCCCTTTTTAATTGATATTTCATTGGAATATGCTGTTGAAATAAATAGGTTTCTATTTTCTTTCTTCCAGAGAAGTGCCATAATTGTTTGCCAATGCTGTTCTACGTGCTGAAGGAAATCACAGAACTGTGTTTGGCTCACAAGATGAGCGACGCCAGCGTAGAATGCGACGAGATGCTCGATGCCATCCAGAAAGCATTCCATAAGTCTCTGGAGACTGTAGCACGCAGGCTTAGAAAACAGAGAGAAGAGGCACTACAGGTATTGATCTGCGCAGTATACAGGAACTCTATCAACGACACCTTTTAACTAGCTTATTAGCCAGGAATACAATTAAGTGGTCTGAAATCTCTTTTCTGTAAGGGCAAGGGCATACGGCAGGTTCTGGGAGATTAGTCGCCCCGCGACAAATCACTTCTTCTTCGGGGCAACAATCTCCCTGAACTACCTTCCCGCCGGCTGTAATGAAAAATCGCCAGCGGTATGGCACTCTCATCACTTCGTTTTTCTGAAGTCGCCCCGAACTTTCCTTGTGAGGCAACTTTGCGCGACTTCGGAAAATGAAGCGCCATGACTGCCATACCGCTGGCAATTTTTCATTGCAGCCGACGGGAAGGCAGTTTGGGGAGATTGTCGCCCCGAAGAAGAGCCGATTTGTTGCCGGGGCGAATCTGCCCGTGTGCCCTTACCCTAAACTAGAGACCTGTGCCATTGCAAACTGATTAAAACTATAAGCAGCTTGCATATAAGTCGGTGATGATGAAAGGGTTAGCAAAGCAACACCTATCTATACAAGATAACATTTGTAGATGACAAGTACATCTCAAGAGAGCTAACACATTACAATAAATGATCCAGAAGGGTCCAGAAAGATAAGGGAGGAGATTTCTAATAGTTTTCTGTCTAATTGTATATAAGCTGGCACTCACACATACCAACATATTCATAGGCAATGGCAATAATCGATGCCTATGAATAAGTACCAGGGGGTATGAAACGTGTAAGGTGGAATACCATGTGGTTTATATTTTTTAACCTGAAATTTTTGCATAAAGAGTATAATTTTAATATAATATTGAGTTTTGGGATAGCTTTTCTTGTTTTCGATGTCTATACCCTTAGGAACTGGGGGCTTTATCCCACAAATCATGGGCCTTTTGGACAGGCCCTGTAGAGACTAGCATCCCATAATATATACACTTTAAGTATAGGCCTTACATTCCCTATGCTGTTTTAATTTGGATACATACCAGCTGGTACCTGTGGTTAAATATCCTACACTGGGGAAGCTTTCATTAACACCATAAGTAGGAAAACGACAAACCATTACTATTTGTATGTAGACACTGATACCATACGAAAGTACAAAAAAATTATTTTGTAGGTTGATCTGCCTGGCCCAGTAGTTTCAATGCACCTTAATACCCTGTATGGTTTTGTTACATGTGTTTTATCTTTGCAGCTCCTGCAGACTATTCAGCTTCCCCTTGGAGAATTTGTCCACACAGTTCAATGCTGGCACACTGCTTCCAAGGTGCTACATCGGGGGACGCTGTCCACCCTCTTGGCTGCGGTGGTTGTTGAAATCAGCCACTCACTGCGCAAAGTAGGTTTTAGTTTACTTTTATTTGTGTTTCAAATGAAATGTCCCACATCTAATGTTGTATTTTATCTCCTGCAGAGCATTGTTCTACCTTGCTGCTACTTGCAAGGTTAGCCAATTTGCAGGAATCTGATAAAATATATATCTTCAATACATTTCTCTGCTAGTACATCAGAGCAATAAAATACAAATTCACAGTGCAGACTATCAATCAAACTAAGAATGGGATTAAAGGGATTCTGTCATAATTTTTATGATGTCGTTTTTATTTCTAAATTACACTGTTTACACTGCAAATAATTCACTCTACAATATAAAATTTCATTCTTGAACCAGCAAGTGTATTTTTTAGTTGTAATATTGGTGTGTAGGTGCATCTCAGGTCATTGTTCCTGGTCATGTGCTTTCAGAAAGAGCCAGCACTTTAGGATGGAACTGCTTTCTGGCAGGCTGTTGTTTCTCCTACTCAATGTAACCGAATATGTCACAGTGGGACCTGGATTTTACTATTGAGTGTTGTTCTTAGATCTACCAGGCAGCTGTTATCTTGTGTTAGGGAGCTGTTATCTGGTTACCTTCCCATTGTCCTGTTGTTGGGCTGCTGGTGGGAAACGGAGGGGTTGATATCACTCCAACTTGCAGTACAGCCGTAAATTGTGACTGAAGTTTATCAGAGCACAGGTCCCATGACTGGGGGCAGTTGGGAAACTGACAATATGTCTAGCACCTAGTGCAAAATTCTGCTGGAGCAGCACTATTAGCTGATGTGTTTTAACAAAACAAAAAAAAACCCATTATAATTTGATTTCATTTCAGCCATAGACGCGGCATGTAGTTTGCGCCAGACTCTAGCACATGGCTCTTGAATCTTACTGTAACACATACTAATTGTTTCATTCTCAACATAAAGTATCTGAAGCTTGGTTGTACATCAACTGTACTGATGAACTGCTTTCCTATTTCCTCTTTAGATTACAGATTTAAGTGAACTAACACCACCCTCGTCCATCTCTGATCTACCTCCACTTTCAAAATGCATAATGACCATTATCGTTAAATCTCCAAGTGCTGTAAGGTGAGTGCGGGGATTTCCATCTAGTGCTTTGCCACTGATCAAATGTACCTGTAATAATCAAGTGCATGTTAAAGGGACACTAACATCAAAAAATGAAAGTGTTTTAAAGTAATAAAAATATCATGTAGTGTTGCCCTGCACTGGTAAAACTGTTGTGTTTGCTTCAGAAACACTACTATAGTTTATATAAATAAGCTGCTGTGTAACAATGGGGGCAGCCATTCAATGGAGAAAAGGGTCAGGTTACACAGCAGATAAGCTCTGTAGAACATAATGGTGTTATCTGTTATCCACTATTTAACCTGTGCTATATAGACTTTTTTCAATTTCCATCATTGCTACACAGCAGCTTGTTTATATGAACTATAGTAGTGTTTCTGAAGCAAACGCATCCGTTTTACCAGTGCAGGGCAACACTACATGATATTTTCATTCCTTTAAAGGAGAATGAAAGGCAAATATAACACACTACACCCCTGAATAGGCTTCCTATGGTAGTGTTTGATGTATATTTTTAGCTCACCAATGCGTACATTCAAGTAGTTATTCATATGTTCGATTCACAGTCTGTTTTGCTTAACGCCGGTACCATCCTGTGTAAGGTATGTCCGGTTCAGGTCCCTCACTGTTCAATAATAATTGTGCTCATGCAAATATAGCTGAGACCGCGCCAAGGTAGAATGGAGGAAAGGTTCATATTTCAAGCCAAGAGACGAGAAATTTCTCCTAATGCTATTCAAGGCTGTTGCGGGCAGCCGGAAGGAAACGCAATCAGATTTCTATGATGTAGATGGAGTCCTGTTCTTGCTTTCCACTTAGAGCGCCATTCCTCTTAAATGGCACCAGGGACACAGGCATTACTATGGGCTGTGAGTGCTTGCAAACAATCATTTTGATGTTACTGTTTCTTTAATAACCATTGCCTTTTTAAAAGCTAGTTGGTTACATTCAGTGATGCATAAGCATAACCACTCTGTGTGGAAGTCCCCTGCGTATATGCTGCAGGAGTCTAGGTGCCTTTAGAGTCAGAATGATGCATTTACTAATCCTGGTGTAAGTATGCTAAGATGGTGCAAATCAAAAGGAAATGTTCAAATGTCTTGTGTTTCTGTTCAGTCCCTCATCAATTCATATATCAGTCTTTATTCAAACCACTCCCTGGTTTCTAAGGTAATTTGGACCCTAGCAGCTAGGCAGCTGCTGAAATACCAAACTGGAGAGCTGCTGAACAAATAATAAGAAATGAAGACCAACTGCAAATTGAATATTACTTTCTATATCAAGGGGGTTGTTCACCTTGCTTAAAGGGGAACTCCGGCTTCCAAACCACAATTTTATAAAGAGGCCACATAACACCGAAACCCCTAATATACCCATCACAGTTACCTGTTTCTTCAAAAAGTATGAATAAATGCCATTTTCTATGCTGAAATCCAGCTGTTTGTTAACAGTTCTTCTCTTTCTGCATCATTTGATAACCTGGCAGGGGAGGAGGGACTAAACACTGATGTTACAAATTATAACAACTACTCCACAGCTTACAGACAACATGCAGGAACTACATAACCCACAATGCATTGCTCTGTGAAGTTCCTTTCCTTATTGAAATCAAATGTGCAGGGAATTGTGGGGTTTGGAGGATGCAGGCTGAGGACAGATGACTGTTGATACAAAGTAACAGTAGTCAGACAGCTCAGCAAAGTAGTCGGACAGATCAGCAGGAGGCTAGGCTTAGGGAACTGTCAGTAACCATTAAAAATCATGAAAAGTCTGCATATTTTTCTTGAAATTATAGCATTTTCCTCGCTTTTGAGCGCTGATCCAGATAGAGGAGGCGTTCTAATATCAAGCGTTATTCAAGCACACATATTAATGTTACAGCAATAACCACGCTAAGGTTTTCTGATTGCTTGAAATTATATTTACTTTTCAAAAAGCTTAAGTTATGTTTTTGTGGAGTTCCCCTTTAACGTTTAGTATCATATAGCGGGTGATATTCTCAGACAATTTGCAATTGGTTTTCATTTTTAATTATTTGTGGTTTTTGCGTTATTTAGCTTTTTATTCTGCAGCTCTTCAGTTTGCAATTTCATCAGTCTGTTTGCTAAGATCCAAATTACTCTAGCAACCATGTATTGATTGGAATAAGAGACTGGAATATTAATAGGGGAGTGACTGAATAAAAAGATGAATAATAATAAGTAGCAATAACAATATAGGTGTAACTTTACAGAACATTTGTTTTCAGATGGGGTCAGAAGAGGAAGGCAAATAGTTGAAAAACTTAAAAAAATATATAATAATGAAGACCAATTGCAACGTTGCTTAGAACTGGGCATTCTATAACATACTAAATGTTAATTTAATGAAGAACTAAACCCTAAAAAATGCCATGTTTATATACAGCCTAAAGTTTCAGCTTGTCAATAGCAGCAATGATCCAGGACTTCAAACTTGTCACAGGGGGTCACCATCTTGGAAAGTGTCTGTGACACTCACATGCTCAGTGGGCTCTGAGCAGCTGTTGAGAAGCTAAGCTTAGGGCTCGTCACTAATTATCCAGCAGAAAATGAGGTTGGTCTGTAATATAAGCTGATACTACAGGTTTGCTGATTATTAAATTCTGATGCTAATTGCACTGGTTTCTGTGCTGCCATGTAGTAATTATCTGTATTAATTACTAATCAGCCTTATATTGTGACATTTCTATTCTATGTGTACTGTATATTGTGAGTGGGTCCCTCAGCTCAGTAAGTGACAGCAGCACAGAGCATGTGCAGTGAATCAGCAGAAAAGAAGATGGGGAGCTACTGGGGCATCTTTGGAGACACAGATCTTTACTGCTAAAGGGCTGTGGTTGCCTTGGCCTGGTGCAGAAGTTCAAAACATCATGTACAACATTTCTAACTACTTCTTTAGTTTAACTTTCCTTGTCCTTTAAAGGTGACCCACCCCTTTAAGGCTGACATCTTTGGGCATCATCGATAACTTCCCACCTTTGCTGCTGTGTTTTAAATACCTATTTTAGAAGTTACAAAAGTAATAATGAAATGCTTTATACTTTGCTAGAAACAAATCGTTTTAGCTTTATATTCTCATGACCAACTCTAGCACTAGCAGCCACTGGTCTCCTACCTGTTCCTTTCCAGTTTACGGTAGTCCTTCTAGTTGTACAAGTTATACAAAAGCTGAGCCACCGTCGATTCTAACAACTGGTTCCTCTTTAAAGCTCTCCTGTCAGCATTCCATTAAATGTGTGAAATAGAATTCTGATTCTTGTAGCACATGTACAGCATCGTGTGGGAGTTAATAGCTGTAATTACTGCATGTAAAGGAAACCGGCCGCCTCGTTCCAGCCAGCTTGTTTGAGTAATCATAAAGTACATTTCTGATTGCAGTATGGTTACTCAGCTCAACCAAAAGCACAATGGGAGACTTGCTGAGCTCCCAGAACATCATAGAGAGATGTTCTATCCAACCTTGGCTTGTGAGTTAATGAGAATGATAGTTGCACAGTCTGAGCCAAGCAGTGGGTTCAAGCACAACATCTTCTCTACACATTATCCATCATTGCATTAGCATCTGCAGGCTGCGGCATGAAAGCAGTGATTAGGAAACCATAAATCTGCGGTAACATAAATATATTTTTTTTTTCTTCCCCTACAAAGTTCATTCTTGGACGAATTGACAGAATGCATCACATTGGAAGAAGTGGAAGGGATCTTGAGTTTGACAGCAGCTTTGTATGTTGCCGTTGTCAGCAGTAAAAGTAAGGAATGCAGCATGTTCCGTATTGTTTCTTTTTTTAATGGGAGCAGTGAATGGATCCTTCTTAGTAGGGTTGCGCTGAATCCAGGATTCGGTTCTGGATTCAGCCTTTTTCAGCAGGATTCGGATTTGACCGAATCCTTCTGCCCAGCCGAACTGAATCTTGCATTCAGTGCAACCCCTTCAGTAATCCAAATCCTAATTTGCATATGCAAATTAGGGACAGGGAGGGAAATCGCGTGACTGTCACAAAACAAGGAAGTAAAAAATGGTTCCCCTAATTTGCATATGCAAATTAGGATTCAGTTCAGTATTCTGCAGAATCTTTCGCAAAGGATTTAGGGGTTCAGCCAAATCCAAAATAGTTTACAATGAGCTAGAGTGGATGGATGGAGTTTAAAGAGGTCAGAAAAGGCAGCTCCCAGACAGTGCTCAGAGTGGAGGAGGCTTGAAAAGTAGAAGAATGATAAATGACAAGTGTGGTGTGTGCAGAAGATCCGGAGCAGAGGCTTCTTTAGCGGGGATGAGGATCAGGGGGGACTTGCTAGGACGGGGGGGGGTTCTAGACAAGTGTTGGGAAAGATGCGTTGGGAGAGCAGAAATTTGTGAGTAGAAGGTGTTAGTACAGACAAATGGACAGAATGCCAGGATCTAGAAAAACAGTGAGCCAAACTTGTCTGGACTTTAAAGAAGAAGGAAAGCTACTAAGGCAGTTTATTGCCAAGAGATTAGCCATGATAGTGCAAGCTAGAATGTCATTTTTATTCTTTAGAATGTTTTCCATAGCTGAGTCAACGACTCTAGACACGGCCTCTGTTTGTTCAGAATAGCAGCTGCCATATTAGCTTGTGACATAACTTCTTGCCTGAGTCTCTCCCTGCTCGCTCATAGATCTGAGCTCAAACTGCAGGAGGGGGGGGAGAGGAGCAAACTGAGCATGCTCAAGCCCTAGCCCTGGAGGTTTATGCTGAAAACAGGAAGTCTGATACAGAAGCCCATGAGTACACAATAGAAGGAAAGAAATGTGGTGTTTCTTTTGACAGAGGACTCAGAGCAGCATTACTTTGAGGGTTTACTGGTGTATTTATAGAGACTTTTCTGATAAAGCTTACTTAATGGAAAACTGTACCCCCAAAATTAATAAGCAACAGATATATTAAAGAATCTTAGTAAACTGGTATATATACACTTAAGTAAATTTTGTCCTTTTACATCTCTTGCCTTAAACCACCATTTTGTGATGGTCTGTGTGCTGCCTCAGAGATCACCTGACCAGAAATACTACAGCTCTAACTGTAACAGGAAGAAGTGTGGAAGCTAGTCACAACTCTGTCTGTTAATTGGCTCATCTGACCTAACATGTTTGGTTTGTTTGGCATGTTTGTGTGCACCGCGTTCCCAGGGGGCGGCCCTTATTTTTTAAAATGGCAATTTTCTATTTAGGATTACCCAATGGCACATACTACTTAAAACTTATATTATTATGAAAATGGTTTATTTACATGAAGCAGGGTTTTACACATGAGCTGTTTTATGCAATAACTTTTTATAGAGACCTACATTGTTTGAGGGGTATAGTTTTCCTTTAATTTTACCCTTTCCTTCTCCTTTAAGATTATTCCTAATGACAATTTTACGTCTTTCTTAGGGAAACAAATACCACCTGCAGTTAAAAATACTGCGTCTGCCATTTATAGAAAACTGAAGAACTTCTGCGAAGTAACAATGGACGATGCCGGAAGCATTGAAAGGTAAATTGTTCAGAGAATACTGGAATATATCGGTCTTCATTTATTTAAAAAAAAATAAAATAAAAGTAGTAGAAGTTAGAAAATGTGTGTTTCTGATATTAGGGCGCTGTGATAGACAAACCAGGACTTGCATTCATTTTTATCACAGTAGTGACAACAGTCTGGCTCAGGCCTGTCTCTCTGTTTTCTATGAATTGGGCCGGTTGCTGAATTATAAGCGGAGTTGTATATTCTAATACAATGAATGTCCTCCAAATAGGTTAATGAAGCTATGGGTCAGTCGGAGCCAATATAGAAACATTTACTCAATAACCAGACACTGGTCTGTTCAGTGGCAGGTATGGTTAACCCCTTATGTTGATAAAATGCCTTATTTAACCCTTTACATGGTTTTCTTTTTCAGGGCTGTGTATGAATCATCCATGAGGATATTGAATGAAATGCTTCATCCATCATAATGACAAAGCCGAGAATTCCTACCTGTTGGATAACTAAAAGAAAAATGTACAAATTCTTTTTATAAAGTTTCTTTTAATATTTCTTAAACGCAATCGTTGCTTTACTGATCAATGAACTCGTATCATGGCTCAATGTCGATTTGCTTGTTTCACTACATTCTGTCTATAAATACTTTTTACTTCTTCAAGTCTCCTGCTTATATATATACACCAAGATGTTTTACCTGGAACCTTGCCCTGAGTGTCTGTTTTATTTGTTTATAGCCCATAAAGCAGGGCAGTATTTTGTATGTAACCAAATAATTAAAATATATAGTTGAAGGAGTGATGTATATTGATTACAAATGATGTTATGTTAAAGGGGACAAATAACCACCCATAATAACTTAAAGGTAAAATTGCAAAAGGGCACTCTGAGCAATTTTCTTTTCAAGATTTTTAACCATTGTAATATTATGAATGTGTAAAAGGAGCACTCTCTGCCGTTGAATGGCAAATGCATAATTTGGTGACGTAGGAAGCGTCTCCTGGTTCTTATCTGCTCAGTTTTGCCACTCACTGTGACCCAAGCTGGATGCATTGTCTCTGCTAGGTTTGTGGGTTGCTTTTCATTTCAGTGGGGAACTCCGTTTATGTAAAGCAACTTCAATCTGCATAGCCTGCAGCAACTAGATTTTTTTTTGTGTGTGTGTGTGTGCCAAATTTAAAAAAAAAAAAAAATGTACAGAAAATGTAGAGAGCTTTCTACTTTATTGAGTACATTAGTTGAGCTCCAAATTACATGGCGACTGTAGCCAGCAATGCACATACATGTTTCTCCCACAGCTCCTTGGGAGACACAGGAACAATGGGGTATAGCTAGGAGGCAGGACACTAGAGAAAAATACCTCCTCCCTCTAGCTATACCTCCCGGCTCAGACAAACACGCTAACCAGTTTTTCTACTGTCCTCAGGAGGTTAAAAGAGAACTAAAGTCTAACTAAAGAAGTAGCTAGAAATGTTGTTGTACAATATGTTTTGTGCTTCTGTACCAGCCCAAGGCAACCACAGCCCTTTAGCAGTAAAGATCTGTGTCTCCAAAGATGCCCCAGTAGCTCCCCATCTTCTTTTCTGCTGATTCACTGCACATGCTCTGTGCTGCTGTCACTTACTGAGCTTAGGGACCCACTCACAATATACAGTACACATAGAACAGAAATATCCCAATATAATGCTAATTAGTAATTAATACAGATAATTACTACATGGCAGCACAGAAACCAGCGCAGCTAGCATCAGAATTTAATAATCAGCCCTGTAGCATCATCTTATATTACAGACCAACCTCATTTTCTGCTGGATAATTAGTGACGAGCCCTAAACTTAGCTTCTCAACAGCTGCTCAGAGCCCACTGAGCATGTGAGAGTTACTTAGTTAAATTGGGTTGAAAAAAGACAAATTCCATCAAGTTCAACCCCTCCAAATGAAATCCTAGCATACACACACACCCCTCCCTACTGTCACATAAATTCTATATACCCATACCTTTACTAACTATAGAGCTTAGTATCACAATAGCCTTTGATATTATGTCTGTCCAAGAAATCATCCAAGTCCCTCTTATAGTCATTAACTGAATCAGCATCACAACATCACCCGGCAGTGCATTCCACAACCTCACTGTCCTGACTGTGAAGAACCCCCTACGTTGCTTCAAATGAAAGTTCTTTTCTTCTAGTCTGAAGGGGAGGCCTCTGGTACGGTGATCCACTTTATGGGTAAAAAGGTCCCCTGCTATTTGTCTATAATGTCCTCTAATGTACTTGTAAAGTGTAATCATGTCCCCTCGCAAGCGCCTTTTTTCCAGAGAAAACAACCCCAACCTTGACAGTCTCCCCTCATAATTTAAGTCTTCCATCCCTCTAACCAGTTTAGTTGCACTTAGTCTCTGCACTCTCTCCAGCTCATTTATATCCCTCTTAAGGACGAGTCCAAAACTGCACTGCATACTCCAGATGAGGCCTCACCAGGGACCTATAAAGAGACATAATTATGTTTTCATCCCTTGAGTTAATGCCCTTTTTTATGCAAGACAGAACTTTATTTGCTTTAGTAGCCACAGAATGACACTGCCCAGAATTAGACAACTTGTTATCTACAAAAATCCCAAGATCCTTCTCATTTAAGGAAACTCCCAACACACTGGCAAAAATAATATAAATGCAAGTTATACACTAAATGGCAAAGTGCGTAACATTGAACCTCATTTTCCAGTTTGCTGCCCATT
This sequence comes from Xenopus laevis, assembly GCF_017654675.1. Taxonomy (NCBI): domain Eukaryota; kingdom Metazoa; phylum Chordata; class Amphibia; order Anura; family Pipidae; genus Xenopus; species Xenopus laevis. The sequence continues at coordinate 17,056,887 of NC_054381.1, read as the reverse complement.
TTCCCAACTTACAGACATTTTCCAAGATGGTGACCCCCTGTGACAAGTTTGAAGTCCTGGATCATTGCTGCTATTGACTAGCTGAAACTTTAGGCTGGTGCAATAAGTTCAGTACATAAAATAGGGCATTTTAACCATATTAATTTTTAGGGTTTAGTTCTCTTTTAAAGAAGAAGGAATGAGAACTGCAAAATGTTAACTTTTGGTCTAAAAGTATCACATGAAATAATGTCCATTACTTTGGATTGAGTATCTGAGTGCTTATAAGAACAGCATTAAGCTAGAGATGGAGAATCTGTTGGATTGTTTACAGCATAAATATAGCTAGAATAAGCCATCCATATGGTGTGTTGACAAAATGCAAATATTCAAAGGTAACCTGCCATCTACTGTTCACATTCTGCTAGAATAAAAGCAGTCTGCTTCCAGCAAACACACACATTGCTCCGTGGCTGCATGCCTTATTGAATAAATCTGTCTTGCATTTATAGTTTATATTTTTTCTGCTTCCCCCTAAACATGTGTTCATCTGGTAAGAAGCTCTGGAAAATCGGGATGCTAAGTTAGAAGGCTCCAGGCAAATCTGAGGTTGGATGGAGAGAAAAGAACTGCTGGGATCTATTTTCCAGTTGCGAGCTGGTGTCTGCTGCCTCTCCTACCTGAAAGTGTGCTCTAGGGCCAGCCTCTCTGCTGACTCCCAATTAACCTCTTAGTTATTGCTGCTTCCTAAACACAACTATTCTTTTTACCTGTATTTCATATGCAAGTGAACAGATATCTGCGACATTTTTCACTGTGGAACTGTGCCAAGCTCTATTTTAACCCTTTGATAACTCTACCTTCAGAAAGTTCTTCCAAAATGATTATACCATACAATGACTATACTATAAAAAGAATGGAGCTCCTCTATGTTGTGTTCTTTTCATTGTTTAAGAAAGATCGTTCATAGTGTAAAAATATGTCAATTAGTCTGTAATTTTGGAAACGCCAATTATCAACAACATGGTCAAGTCTACGTGACTGTATTGATCCTTGTCTAATGTGACGTATGATTGAGGCCTCTCAGTCTGTTGAGACTAATGGTTGATGGCTTGGGAAAGACTTGAGAAGTTATGGTTTTGGATCCAGTATCTTCTCCCTAAGTCTGTAGAGATTATGGTTTTGGATCCGTTAACTTGTCCCTAAGTCTTTAGCGGCTGATGTTTGGGGCTTGAGAAGGACCTAAAAAGAGTATGGTTTTGGGTCCAGTAACTTTTCCCTAAGTCTATAGAGACTGATGGATGGGGGTTTGGAAAAGACCTAAATAGATTATGGTTTTGGGCCCAGGAACTTCTCCCTAAGTCTGTAGAGGCTGATGGTTGGGGGCTTGGGAAGGACCTTAAAAGGTAATGGGTTTGGGTCCAGTAACTTTTCCTAAATTTTCTGAATCATTAAGAATTATTTTGCTTCATTATACATTGACATAGTTGGCCAGCTTAAATATATTGCAATATATGGACCAACAATGCCTGTTTTGTTAAAAGGGTAAGGCATTTTTTAGTAGCTGTATGCACAAAATGTCTCAGTGTTTTAAATATATTGATAATAGGTTGCGTACAGAGGACCTCTTGTATTTGTCTATATGAATTGTTTGGTCAAAGCTTCATTGTACCCCCACTTAATGGTTTAAAAATTAGCGGTAAGCACAACTTTCCTTGTTTGTTATAGTTTTACCTACGTCTATAGAGACTGATTGTTGAGGGCTTGGGAAAGACCTAAATAGAATATTGTTTTGGATCCTGTACCTTGTCTTTAGAGGCTGATGGTTGGGGCTTGGGAAGGACCTAAAAAGATTATGGGTTTGTGTCCTGTTACTTTTCCCTAAGTCTATAGAGACTGATGTTTGGTGGTTTGGGAAAGACGTAAGTAGATTATGGTTTTGGACCCAGGAACTTCTCCATAAGTCTATAGAGGCTGATGGTTGGGGGCTTGGGAAGGACCTGAAAAGATAATTGGTTTGGGTTCAGTAACCTTTCCCTAAGTCTATAGAGACTGATGGTTGAGGGCTTGGGAAAGACCTAAATAGATTTTGGTTTTGAACTCATGAATGTCTTCCTAAGTCTATAGAGACTGATTGTTGAGGGCTTGAGAAAGACCTAAATAGTTTATTTTTTTGGATCCTGTACCTTGTCTTTAGAGGCTGATGGATGAGGGCTTGGGAAGGACCTAAAAAGATTATGGGTTTGGGTCCAGGAACTTTTCCTTAAGTCTAGAGACTGATGTTTGGGGGCTTGGGAAAGACCTAAATAGATTATGGTTTTGGACTGAGGAACTTCTCCCTAAGTCTATAGAGACTAATTGTTGGGGGCCTTGGGAAAGACCTAAATAGATTATGGTTTTGGATCCTGTACCTTGTCTTTAGAGGCTGATGGATGGGGGCTTGAGAAGAACCTAAAAAGATTATGGGTTTGGGTGCAGTTTGCTATAGTTTTCCCTAAGTCTATAGAGACTGATGGTTTGGGGCTTATGAAAGACCTTGAAATATTGTGGTTTTGTACCCAGTAACATTGCCCTATGTCTGTAGAGACTGATCGTGTGTGGCTTGGGATAGACCTATAAGATGTTTTTGTACCCTGTACCTTCTCCATTGTTATACCCAAGATCCATTGTTCTACAAATAAACCATACTATGATGTTTTCTTCCATTCAGCCATAAGAGCATTATTGAGGTTGGGCACTGAAGTTGGCATCAGGTCCCAAATCATCCCACAGATGTTGAGTGGTTGAGGTCCAGGCTCTGTGAAGGTTGTTCTGTATGGACCTTACTTTGTGCATGGGGTGCATAAAGGGAAAAAAAGACCCTTCCCCAAACTGTTTCCACAAAGTAGTAAGCACAAAACTGTCAAGAATGGAAATGCAAGTGTATGAGCCCCATTTCGGCAATGATGCCTGGACAATTATTTACATGAGGTCTCTATATTCTAAAATCAAATAGCTTGTACATGGAAGGCATGGGTATATTTATAAAGTACAATAATGTTTCTTGCATTCAGTAAAAGTAAGTAAGTTGTTTATTGTGGCATAATAATGACTTTGCTGGGGTTTGCTATGGAGACACACCATCGCCTATCTCTTTTGCCTCTTCAAAAAGAAAAATTACTAAGTGTCCCCAAATAATGGGGGCGTGGAACTATTATCTTCCCAAGGAACAATACCATCTTTATAGATAAAAACTTTTTTTGTCTTTCAAATAATTGGGACAGCATCTTCTTATTTTATCGCTAATGACTATAATAGCGCAATTGCTGTTGGGGTCTGGAACACATTAGAGCAGTTAACGTTGGATATTGTATTATCTGCAGATAACAAGAGGCCGCCAAGTCAGAATACAAAAAAGAACATAAACGTTATTAGAAATTGAATGTTTCCATCACAAAAGCACTAACTTTCACTTTCCTCATCTAGGTCAGGAGCCCACGTCCATAGAATTATTTGTCATCTAAACGCCAGTTTCATCATTGTTCTGTATTTCTTTATGGAAAAAAAAAAGAGCGGAAAAATGAAGAAAGCCGCCCACACACACATTGACACTAGGTTTATCTGTTCCTATGGGCTCTGATATACTGGAGCCTCTACTAATCTCTTAGCCAATATTTTTTATGATAATGGGACTGGATGTGAATTATAATCTTCTCCAAAGTTCTGCCTAATACTTGTTGCTATACATGTAAATGATAATAGAAACCATCACACTAGATACACAACATGGCTAAAAGTATGAGGACATCATTCCAAACTAAAGGGATTGCTATGAAGTTGGTCCTCCCTTTGCTGCTATAACGGCCTCTCATGAGGATTTCCTCTAGATGTTGGATCGTTGTTGGTGGAATTTGCTTCCATTCAGATGTATGAAGTTGGGGATCAGTCCTGGCTGGTATTAGTGATCAGATTCATCCCATAGGTGTCCAGTTGGGTTGAGGTCAGGGCTGTGTGCAGTAGTGATGTGTGGGTCAACAAAAAAAATCCACCTGCACCAGAGCCTTCCGACCCCTACCCTACACAGGCACTCTATTAATGGACCCGACCTGGCCGTCTCTGATGTCACAAAAGGGGCTTGGCAGGTGCAAACCTGTAAATAGAGGCAGAGTAAAGTTATGGGCGGGGAGAGAGGAAGGAAGAGCGACCTGTCAATCTTGTGTGGAAGTTGAACCAAACCGCGGCTAAACCTGCGGATTGTGGGCGGGTCATCACATCACTACTGTGCTAGTCAATTAACTACTTCTACTCCCATCTCTGTATGGAAATGGCTTTGAGGATGGAGTTACTTCCCTGCTGTAACAGGAAATGGCCTTCCCAAAACTGTTGCCACACAGTACAAAGCGTGCAATTCTCAGAAATATCATTGTGTTGGGTAGTGGCACCTGTATCAGAGATGATGGGTGTGGCTTAAAAGGGTGGTTCACTTTTAAGTTACCTTTAATATGTTATAGAATGGCCAATTCTAAGCAACTTTTTAATTGGCCTTTATTTTTTATAGTTTTTAAATTTTTTACCTTCTTCTGACTCTTTCCAGCTTTCAAATGGGGGTCACTGACCCCATCTAAAAAACAAATGCTCTGTAAGGCTAAAAATGTATTGTTATTGTTACTTTTTATTACTCCTCTTTCTATTCAGGCCTCCTATTCATATTTCAGTCTCTTATTCAAACTGATGCATAGTTGCTAGGGTAATTTTCACCTTAGCAACCAGATTGCTGAGACTGCAAACTGGAGAGCTGCTGAATAGAAAGCTAAATAAATCAAAACCCACAAATAATAAAAAATGAAAAGCAATTACAAATTGTCTCAGAATATCACTGCCTACATCATACTAAAAGTTAATTTGAAGGTGAACAACCCCTTTAAGTAGCCATTAGAAATAATTCAGTGGGGGTCCATATAATGTTGGTTGTATACAGCGCTTGAACTGGGGTCAAAAAAGTGGAGGGATGTTATGTGCCCTGCCCACAATTATAAGCCAACCCAATGTACTTTCATAGGCATTCTAAAGAAACAGTAAAAAAATTTTCAATAAAAATTATTGAAACCTACAGAAACAGTAACATCAAAAGAAATGAAAGTAATGAAAATATCATGTACTGTTGAGCGGCACTGGTAAAACATCAAAAACTCTACAATAGTTTATATAAATAAGCTGATGCGTAGCCATTCAAGCACAGGAGACAGTAGATAACAGATACATTGTAAAGAATCCCATTGTATACTAAAGAGCTTATCTGGTATCTGCTGTGTATCCTGAGCCTTTTCTCATTTTTCAGCTTTGAATGGCTGCCCCCATGGCCACACAGCAGCTTGTTTATATAAACTATAGTAGTACTTATCTGTTATCTACTGTGTATCCTGTGCTTGAATGGCTGCCCCCATGGCTACACAGCAGCTTGTTTATATAAACTATAGTAGTACTTATCTGTTATCTACTGTGTATCCTGTACTTGAATGGCTGCCCCCATGGCCACACAGCAGCTTGTTTATATAAACTATAGTAGTACTTATCTGTTATCTACTTTGTATCCTGTGCTTGAATGGCTGCCCCCATGGCTACACAGCAGCTTGTTTATATAAACTATAGTAGTACTTATCTGTTATCTACTGTGTATCATGTGCTTGAATGGCTGCCCCCATGGCTACACAGTAGCTTGTTTATATAAACTATAGTAGTACTTATCTGTTATCTACTGTGTATCCTGTGCTTGAATGGCTGCCCCCATGGCTACACAGCAGCTTGTTTATATAAACTATAGTAGTACTTATCTGTTATCTACTGTGTATCCTGTGCTTGAATGGCTGCCCCCATGGCTACACAGCAGCTTGTTTATATAAACTATAGTAGTAGTTATCTGTTATCTACTGTGTATCCTGTGCTTGAATGTCTGTCCCCATGGCTACATTGCAGTCTGTTTATATAAACTATAGTAGTACTTATCTGTTATCTACTGTGTATCCTGTGCTTGAATGGCTGCCCCCATGGCTACACAGTAGCTTGTTTATATAAACTATAGTAGTACTTATCTGTTATCTACTGTGTATCCTGTGCTTGAATGGCTGCCCCCATGGCTACACAGCAGCTTGTTTATATAAACTATAGTAGTACTTATCTGTTATCTACTGTGTATCCTGTGGCTTGAATGGCTGCCCCCATGGCTACACAGCAGCTTGTTTATATAAACTATAGTAGTAGTTATCTGTTATCTACTGTGTATCCTGTGCTTGAAATGGCTGCCCCCATGGCTACACAGCAGCTTGTTTATAATAAACTATAGTAGTACTTATCTGTTATCTACTGTGTATCTGTGCTTGAATGGCTGCCCCCATGGCTACACAGTAGCTTGTTTATATAAACTATAGTAGTACTTATCTGTTATCTACTGTGTATCCTGTGCTTGAATGGCTGTCCCCATGGCTACATTGCAGTCTGTTTATATAAACTATAGTAGTACTTATCTGTTATCTACTGTGTATCCTGTGCTTGAATGGCTGCCCCCATGGCTACACAGTAGCTTGTTTATATAAACTATAGTAGTACTTATCTGTTATCTACTGTGTATCCTGTGCTTGAATGGCTGCCCCATGGCTACACAGCAGCTTGTTTATAATAAACTATAGTAGTACTTATCTGTTATCTACTGTGTTCCTGTGCTTGAATGGCTGCCCCATGGCTACACAGTCGCTTGTTTATATAAACTATAGTAGTTACTTATCTGTTATCTACTGGTGTATCCTGTGCTTTGAATGGCTGTCCCCATGGCTACATTGCAGTCTGTTTATATAAACTATAGTAGTACTTATCTGTTATCTACTGTGTATCCTGTGCTTGAATGGCTGCCCCCATGGCTACACAGTAGCTTGTTTATATAAACTATAGTAGTACTATTCTGTTATCTACTGTGTATCCTGTGCTTGAATGGCTGCCCCATGGCTACACAGCAGCCTTGTTTATATAAACTATAGTAGTACTTATCTGTTATCTACTGTGTATCCTGTGCTTGAATGGCTGTCCCCATGGCTACACAGTCTGTTAATAAACATTTACTGTTATCTACTGTGTATGAATGGCTGCCCCCATGGTAGTACTTACTGTATTCTGTGTATCCTGTGCTTGAATGGCTGCCCCATGGCTACACAGCATAACTATAGTAGTACTTATCTGTTATCTACTGTGTATCCTGTGCTTGAATGGCTGCCCATGGCTACACAGCAGCTTGTTTATATAACTATAGTAGTACTTATCTGTTATCTACTGTTATCTACTGTGTAAATCCTGTGCTTGAATGGCTGCCCCATGGCTACACAGTAGATATAGTACTTATCTGTTATCTACTGCTTGCAAATGGCTGCCCCCATTAGTATGTTTATATAAACTAAGTAGTATATCTGTTATCTACTGTGTATCCTGTGCTTGAATGGCTGCCTGGGCACAGCAGCATTGTTTATATAAACTATAGTAGTACTTATCTGTTATCTACTGTGTATCCTGTGCTTGAATGGCTGCCCCCATGGCTACACAGTAGCTTGTTTATATAAACTATAGTAGTACTATCTGTTATCTACTGTGTATCCTGTGCTTGAATGGCTGCCCATGGCTACACAGCAGCTTGTTTATATAAACTATAGTAGTACTTATCTGTTATCTACTGTGTATCTGTGCTTGAATGTGCTGCCCCATGGCTCTTTATATAAACTATAGTAGTACTTATCTGTTATCTACTGTGTATCTGTGCTTGAATGGCTGCCCCCATGGCTATAGTAGTACTTATCTGTTAATCCCTGTCCCCATGGCTACAATTGCAGTCTGTTTATATAAACTATAGTAGTACTTATCTGTTATCTACTGTGTATCCTGTGCTTGAATGGCTGCCCCCATGGCTACACAGTAGCTTGTTTATATAAACTATAGTAGTACCTTATCTGTTATCTACTGTGTATCCTGTGCTTGAATGGCTGCCCCCATGGCTACACAGCAGCTTGTTTATATAAACTATAGTAGTACTTATCTGTTATCTACTGTGTATCCTGTGCTTGAATGGCTGCCCCCATGGCTACACAGTAGCTTGTTTATATAAACTATAGTAGTACTTATCTGTTATCTACTGTGTATCCTGTGCTTGAATGGCTGTCCCCATGGCTACATTGCAGTCTGTTTATATAAACTATAGTAGTACTTATCTGTTATCTACTGTGTATCCTGTGCTTGAATGGCTGCCCCCATGGCTACACAGTAGCTTGTTTATATAAACTATAGTAGTACTTATCTGTTATCTACTGTGTATCCTGTGCTTGAATGGCTGCCCCATGGCTACACAGCAGCTTGTTTATATAAACTATAGTAGTACTTATCTGTTATCTACTGTGTATCCTGTGCTTGAATGGCTGTCCCCATGGCTACATTGCAGTCTGTTTATATAAACTATAGTAGTACTTATCTGTTATCTACTGTGTATCCTGTGCTTGAATGGCTGCCCCCATGGCTACACAGTAGCTTGTTTATATAAACTATAGTAGTAACTTACTGTTATCTACTGTGTATCCTGTGCTTGAATGGCTGCCCCATGGCTACACAGCAGCTTGTTTATATAAACTATAGTAGTACTTATCTGTTATCTACTGTGTATCCTGTGCTTGAAATGTCTGTCCCCATGGCTACATTGGCAGTCTGTTTATATAAACTATAGTAGTACTTATCTGTTATCTACTGTGTATCCTGTGCTTGAATGGCTGCCCCCATGGCTACACAGTAGCTTGTTTATATAAACTATAGTAGTACTTATCTGTTATCTACTGTGTATCCTGTGCTTGAATGGCTGCCCCCATGGCTACACAGCAGCTTGTTTATATAAACTATAGTAGTACTTATCTGTTATCTACTGTGTATCCTGTGCTTGAATGGCTGCCCCATGGCTACACAGCAGCTTGTTTATATAAACTATAGTAGTAGTTATCTGTTATCTACTGTGTATCCTGTGCTTGAATGGCTGCCCCCATGGCTACACAGCAGCTTGTTTATATAACTATAGTAGTACTTATCTGTTATCTACTGTGTATCCTGTGCTTGAATGGCTGCCCCATGGCTACACAGTAGCTTGTTTATATAAACTATAGTAGTACTTATCTGTTATCTACTGTGTATCCTGTGCTTGAATGGCTGTCCCCATGGCTACATGCAGTCTGTTTATATAAACTATGTAGTACTTATCTGTTATCTACTGTTATCTGTGCTTGAATGGCTGCCCCCATGGCTACACAGTAGCTTGTTTATATAAACTATAGTAGTACTTATCTGTTATCTACTGTGTATCCTGTGCTTGAATGGCTGCCCCCATGGCTACACAGCAGCTTGTTTATATAAACTATAGTAGTACTTATCTGTTATCTACTGTGTATCCTGTGCTTGAATGGCTGCCCCCATGGCTACACAGTAGCTTGTTTATATAAACTATAGTAGTACTTATCTGTTATCTACTGTGTATCCTGTGCTTGAATGGCTGTCCCCATGGCTACATTGCAGTCTGTTTATATAAACTATAGTAGTACTTATCTGTTATCTACTGTGTATCCTGTGCTTGAATGGCTGCCCCCATGGCTACACAAGTAGCTTGTTTATATAAACTATAGTAGTACTTATCTGTTATCTACTGTGTATCCTGTGCTTGAATGGCTGCCCCCATGGCTACACAGCAGCTTGTTTATATAAACTATAGTAGTACTTATCTGTTATCTACTGTGTATCCTGTGCTTGAATGGCTGTCCCCATGGCTACATTGCAGTCTGTTTATATAAACTATAGTAGTACTTATCTGTTATCTACTGTGTATCCTGTGCTTGAATGGCTGCCCCCATGGCTACACAGTAGCTTGTTTATATAAACTATAGTAGTACTTATCTGTTATCTACTGTGTATCCTGTGCTTGAATGGCTGCCCCCATGGCTACACAGCAGCTTGTTTATATAAACTATAGTAGTACTTATCTGTTATCTACCGTGTATCCTGTGCTTGAATGGCTGCCCCCATGGCTACACAGTAGCTTGTTTATATAAACTATAGTAGTACTTATCTGTTATCTACTGTGTATCCTGTGCTTGAATGGCTGTCCCCATGGCTACATTGCAGTCTGTTTATATAAACTATAGTAGTACTTATCTGTTATCTACTGTGTATCCTGTGCTTGAATGGCTGCCCCCATGGCTACACAGTAGCTTGTTTATATAAACTATAGTAGTACTTATCTGTTATCTACTGTGTATCCTGTGCTTGAATGGCTGCCCCCATGGCTACACAGCAGCTTGTTTATATAAACTATAGTAGTACTTATCTGTTATCTACTGTGTATCCTGTGCTTGAATGGCTGCCCCCATGGCTACACAGCAGCTTGTTTATATAAACTATAGTAGTAGTTATCTGTTATCTACTGTGTATCCTGTGCTTGAATGTCTGTCCCCATGGCTACATTGCAGTCTGTTTATATAAACTATAGTAGTACTTATCTGTTATCTACTGTGTATCCTGTGCTTGAATGGCTGCCCCCATGGCTACACAGTAGCTTGTTTATATAAACTATAGTAGTACTTATCTGTTATCTACTGTGTATCCTGTGCTTGAATGGCTGCCCCCATGGCTACACAGCAGCTTGTTTATATAAACTATAGTAGTACTTATCTGTTATCTACTGTGTATCCTGTGCTTGAATGGCTGCCCCCATGGCTACACAGCAGCTTGTTTATATAAACTATAGTAGTAGTTATCTGTTATCTACTGTGTATCCTGTGCTTGAATGGCTGCCCCCATGGCTACACAGCAGCTTGTTTATATAAACTATAGTAGTACTTATCTGTTATCTACTGTGTATCCTGTGCTTGAATGGCTGCCCCCATGGCTACACAGTAGCTTGTTTATATAAACTATAGTAGTACTTATCTGTTATCTACTGTGTATCCTGTGCTTGAATGGCTGTCCCCATGGCTACATTGCAGTCTGTTTATATAAACTATAGTAGTACTTATCTGTTATCTACTGTGTATCCTGTGCTTGAATGGCTGCCCCCATGGCTACACAGTAGCTTGTTTATATAAACTATAGTAGTACTTATCTGTTATCTACTGTGTATCCTGTGCTTGAATGGCTGCCCCCATGGCTACACAGCAGCTTGTTTATATAAACTATAGTAGTACTTATCTGTTATCTACTGTGTATCCTGTGCTTGAATGGCTGCCCCCATGGCTACACAGTAGCTTGTTTATATAAACTATAGTAGTACTTATCTGTTATCTACTGTGTATCCTGTGCTTGAATGGCTGTACCCATGGCTACATTGCAGTCTGTTTATATAAACTATAGTAGTACTTATCTGTTATCTACTGTGTATCCTGTGCTTGAATGGCTGCCCCCATGGCTACACAGTAGCTTGTTTATATAAACTATAGTAGTACTTATCTGTTATCTACTGTGTATCCTGTGCTTGAATGGCTGCCCCCATGGCTACACAGCAGCTTGTTTATATAAACTATAGTAGTACTTATCTGTTATCTACTGTGTATCCTGTGCTTGAATGGCTGTCCCCATGGCTACATTGCAGTCTGTTTATATAAACTATAGTAGTACTTATCTGTTATCTACTGTGTATCCTGTGCTTGAATGGCTGCCCCCATGGCTACACAGTAGCTTGTTTATATAAACTATAGTAGTACTTATCTGTTATCTACTGTGTATCCTGTGCTTGAATGGCTGCCCCCATGGCTACACAGCAGCTTGTTTATATAAACTATAGTAGTACTTATCTGTTATCTACCGTGTATCCTGTGCTTGAATGGCTGCCCCCATGGCTACACAGTAGCTTTGTTTATATAAACTATAGTAGTACTTATCTGTTATCTACTGTGTATCCTGTGCTTGAATGGCTGTCCCCATGGCTACATTGCAGTCTGTTTATATAAACTATAGTAGTACTTATCTGTTATCTACTGTGTATCCTGTGCTTGAATGGCTGCCCCCATGGCTACACAGTAGCTTGTTTATATAAACTATAGTAGTACTTATCTGTTATCTACTGTGTATCCTGTGCTTGAATGGCTGCCCCCATGGCTACACAGCAGCTTGTTTATATAAACTATAGTAGTACTTATCTGTTATCTACTGTGTATCCTGTGCTTGAATGGCTGCCCCCATGGCTACACAGCAGCTTGTTTATATAAACTATAGTAGTAGTTATCTGTTATCTACTGTGTATCCTGTGCTTGAATGGCTGTCCCCATGGCTACATTGCAGTCTGTTTATATAAACTATAGTAGTACTTATCTGTTATCTACTGTGTATCCTGTGCTTGAATGGCTGCCCCCATGGCTACACAGTAGCTTGTTTATATAAACTATAGTAGTACTTATCTGTTATCTACTGTGTATCCTGTGCTTGAATGGCTGCCCCCATGGCTACACAGCAGCTTGTTTATATAAACTATAGTAGTACTTATCTGTTATCTACTGTGTATCCTGTGCTTGAATGGCTGCCCCATGGCTACACAGTAGCTTGTTTATATAAACTATAGTAGTACTTATCTGTTATCTACTGTGTATCCTGTGCTTGAATGGCTGCCCCCATGGCTACACAGTAGCTTGTTTATATAAACTATAGTAGTACTTATCTGTTATCTACTGTGTATCCTGTGCTTGAATGGCTGCCCCCATGGCTACACAGTAGCTTGTTTATATCAACTATTGTAGAGTTTCTGAAGCAAATACACCAGTTTTACCAGTGCAGGGCAACAGTACACTATATTTTGATTACTTTAAAACACTTTTATTTAATTGTTGTTACTGTTCTTTTAATACCCATTTTCCTGTGCCATAAACTATAGTTGTCTTTCTGAAGCAAACACACCAGTTATACCACTGCCAGGTAACACTACATTTTTATTGTCATTCCTTTAAAACACTTTAACTTGTTAGTGTTCCTGTTAATGAATAGACACATAACTTTCTGATAACTTTCCCTTTTTGCACTAATTGCCTTCCTGTCCTTTCTAGCCCATGGACTGTTTGCGGCCTGCGAGGCTGTCACAGAACACAAATATTTGCTTGTGCCGTGTGTTTCGCTGGTGATGGAAGAAGAATATCAATTATAGAGCCGGGCTTTATGTGACAGCTGCTTCAGATGGAGCACATTTAAACCTGAAAGGTAGGTCACCCTCGCTGCCTTGGATGAAATGTTACAAGGGAGAATATATTGTTAAATACCAAGCAAAAACGAGACAACTTGCTGTCAGCTCTTGGACCTTGAAGTGACACACGGGTGGCAGCTCTATTGGCAGATGCAGCGGGCAGGACGGCGCATTTCGCTGAGGCTGCCACTTTGGAAGCGTTTATCTGTTGCACGCAGAGCTGTTACTGAACAAAGGCCAGAGGAAGCCCATACAAACGCCGCACATTGGATTTGGCAGGGAAATCACAGCAAAGCAATAATACAACTGTTACAAGCATTATGCACTGCCATCACACAGAACGGCCAATTAAGGCCAACTGAACACCAAGTGCCGTGGCTTTAATTTTCCATTGTAAAAATCAGGCTTTCTTTTACGTAAAAACGCCAAGATGCACATAACAGCGACTCTCATTGCATGTCTATAGTCCATCAGATTTTTTAAAGCGGAACTATCGCGAAAATAAAAATGTAATCACACAGAAACGTTCTAAATACAATCAAATATTCTGCATCGTTTCTGAAATAATCAAGTTTATCTTCATTATTCCTCTCTCAGCATCTGTTTCTCAGTTAGATCAATATATCTCATAGGGGGGCTTCCTTTCCTAGCAGATGTATTAGAGCTCTCTCAAATAACTGATTCCAGTACAAACAAAATCTAACAAAATAACTGCCTTTGGCACAAATCCTGCATGTAGAGAGACATGATGTCTGGTGATTTTAATAGAGTGAGCTCTGATACATCTTCTAGGCAAAAGGAGCTCCCCTATAAGATATATAGGATCTAACTGTCGATGAATATAGGACACCCAACTCCTGCATGAAGACAAAGAAACAGTGAACATAAACGTGATTATTTCAGAAATGGTACAGAATTTTTAATTGATTATATATAGAAAACTTCTTATTTCAGTATGCTAAAGCTTATATACAATTTCATTTTCACGTTAGTTCCCCTTTTTACTGTTAATTAAAATGAGGCAGAGCCAAAATAATGGATCATTCCATCTCAGCAGCACACTAAGCTCCATGTTTCTTTATTTTCCCAGGGATTTCTTGCACTGCACGCATGACAGGAACATGAGCAGCATCGTACATTTTCAAACAATGCTGGAGGAAGAGATCCCTGGCAAAATCAAGAAACATGGTGGAGCAGAGCCGGGATAGAATGTACCCCAGTTGCTGCATTTTTTTACATAGGGGGTGGTCTAGAGTCCCAGGTTAATTTCTTTGGGAGATGTAACAAATTGGCACCCACAGGGAAGTTGGCTTTCCTTATCCTTTAAAGGGTAAGTAAAGTCTAAAATAGCATAATGCTAGAAATGCTGTATTTTGTATACTAAACATAAACATGAACTTACTGCACCACAAGCCTAATCAAACAAATGATTTATGCTTTCAAAGTTGGTCACAGGGGGTCAACATCTTGTAACATCTTTGCAAGACCAAGACTGTGCACATGCTCAGTGTGGTCTAGCCTGTTTAGGGATCGTCATAAATTATTAAAATAGCACAAGTCAAATATCTGCCTGAAGCAGATACAGCAAGACTGATTAATAATCAGAATATACAGACTGCACTGGGTCCTGTGTTGTCATGTAATCTAATGGGGATTTTATAGTTGTTGTATTGTTTAATACAAACTTTCTCCAACTCTGCAGAACCAGTGGCTGCAGAAAATTAATTCTCCAAATTAAATCTGGCTCCATGATCTTTGTCCCTTCAGCTGGAGTTGGAAAACAGTAAAGGGGATGTAAAGGCAAAAATAAAATCCAATACTAATCTCTACACAGTCGCCAACTGCTCTACAGGGAAACAAACAAAGCTGCTTGAGTTCTGCATGGCTGGGAAGTGAGGTGGGGGCTCCCCCTGCTGTTCATAAGTATGATTGTTTCCCTGCTCATCAGTTAGGGACCGTCTAACTATTCCTATCCACAGCCGTAAATGAACGAAGAATTTCACTGCATACAGTCAGGTTTCTTATAGAAAATGGTACACATTTTTTAATTAAAGTATATTGGAGATAGGTTTCTTTTTCTTTGAAGAAAGTAAAAATGTGATTTAAATTTTTTGCCTTTGCATGCCCTTTAAGTACCTTCAACTCAAGGATAAGCTTACCCTCCCCTTGCATTCTCTGCTAATTCATCCTACCTTGTCCCAGTCTAGCATCTTTAAAGGGCATGTAAAGTCTAAAATAGAATAAGGCTAGAAATGCTGTATTTTGTATACTAAATATAAACATGAACTTACTGCACCACAAGCCTAATCAAACAAATAATTTATGCTTTCAAAGTTGGCTACAGGGGGTCACCATCTTGTAACTTTGTTAAACATCTTTGCAAGACTAAGACTGTGCACATGCTCAGTGTGGTCTGGGCTGTTTAGGGATCATCATAAATAAAGCTGCTTGAGTTCTGCATGGCTGGGAAGTAAGGCGGGGGCTCCCCCTGCTGTTCATAAGTATGATTGTTTCCCTGCTCAGCAGTTAGGGATCGTCTGACAATTCCTATCCACAGCAGTAAATGAAGGGAGAATTTCACTGCATACAGTCAGGTTTCTTATAAAAACGGTACACATTTTTTAATTAAAGTATATTGGAGATAGGCTTCTTTTTCATTAAAGAAAGTAAAAATGGGATTTTATTTTTTGGCCTTTATATGCCCTTTAACCTCTCTATCCACATTGCCATTATGTAATGAGACTTTACACCATGATGTGACATTTTTAATCCAGGTCTTAGTAGCAGTTATTAAAAGGTTAGGCAGAATTTAACAACTATCTCCATTATGTGGTCATGCTGCAGATTCCAGGGAAGGACCTCACTGTGACTTCAATAGGGGCTTCCTACAGATCCTGGAGAAAAACCTTAGTTTCTTTTAGATGGATACATCCCAAAGGAGTAAGTGCACAAGTCAACTTAATTGAGCTGGTGACATAATCTCTAAGGAGTAATTACTATATGGTGCAGCTGTTCTATAGCAACAAGACTATCTGCATGATATCTGGCCAGGAAGAGATTCACCTTCCAGCACCTCAGGGTTCCATTGTGTCACATGTAGGGAAGAGGAGGATTGGTCTGGGCTCCCTGGTTAGTGCTTAGTTTATTTGGTGGAGAGGGGTAATAAATTGGAACCTGCAGTGAATTTGGATTTTCTTATCCTTTAAGTACCTTGACCTCATGGATAGGGTTACCCCCCAGAGCCAAGATCTCTTAGTCACAGTTTATTGGTGAAATGAGAGGTCAGAGGTTGGACGTAGATATAGGGGTCATGTTATACCCTATTAAAGTAGTTATTTAAAACTCTTAGTCCTCTCTGTGCCCAGTGGTATATCTTGTTTATAGCAGTGGGGGGCACAGGGAAAAGGGAGGAGGCTGGACCTGCTTTCTACCCAGGCCCAGCTACACCAGGCTCTATCATTTGCAAAGGGTCAAACTACAACATTATGCCATCTACTTGGCATGGACTAAGCACACCATCCGGCATTGATATAAATAAATAATATTGACAGAACAATAGCTGTACCAACATAATAGGCACTAGGTCCCATAACAAAGCATTGTCCATAGAAAACTGTCATTTAATGGTCTAATGAACTGTTTTGAAAAATGGAGCTGGGTCAGCAAAGCATGACCTGGTTAAGTCTGAGGTCAGCAGAACATCACTTGGTGGAGAAGGGGTTTCTGTGGCCTTAAGCTCCCAGGGTCTCCATACAATATATTGTGCCTGTCTCAATAAATGAATAAATGCTGCACTGCTGCTTCCATTTGATAACAAGCCTGGGGGAGACAAAATCTTGTATTATAAAGTATCATAGCCAAGAAAGATCAGAGGAAGACACTGTGCTACTGGTATGCTGTATCTTTCTATCTAGCCAATATTAAAATAAGGAATGATATCCCAATGTATTATTTTTGCTGTGGGTGTACCTTTAAAATCTAGATCTTGCTTAACATTTTTGTGAAATCACTAATATGATTTGATTTCCACCAACTGGCAGCAAATTTATCCCTCCAATAACAAATACACTATATGCAGCCAACAGTAGGTGGTCCCATGCCTGTCCAACATCTCATTCCTAAACCAGCCGATTAATATGAAGTTGGGTCTCTCTTTGCTGCTCTGCAGCCTCTACATTTCTTAGAGTTTGGATCATTGTTGGTGGGTTGATTCAATTCAACCAGAAGGGTCTCTGTCAACTTGCCTTACTCATGCCCTCACTGGGTACTCTGGTGGTGGCCCCTGAACATCCAAAAGGCATACCTCACTGAAGTGACCCTAAGGATCCTGGATGTGAACTTCACTACTTCTTTATGGGGGCATCCTACAGATCCTGGAGGGGAAGCTTACTATCTCCTTGTAGAAGGCACCCTGCATCCTGGAGGGGAACCAAACTGTATCTCCAATGAGCTCATCTTGCAGATCCTGGTGGAAAGCATTATGATATGTCCTTGAGTTGGCTATCACTAACTGCTGAATGGAAGAATCCTACAGATGGGCAGGGGGTCTTCACTATTGTTAAAACTCATTGTTAAATATACTTTACATCAATATAATTCTTCACCTGAGAGCTAATAGGTTAAA
Source organism: Xenopus laevis (assembly GCF_017654675.1). NCBI lineage: Eukaryota > Metazoa > Chordata > Amphibia > Anura > Pipidae > Xenopus > Xenopus laevis. The sequence goes on along the minus strand of NC_054381.1, from coordinate 17,039,080 downwards.
ATGAGTGGGAGCCCTCAAAGCCCACAACAAGAAACAGGAGTGTTATAAAAAAAGGCATGTGCCTTAATTACATGAGGAACCCACGGAAAATCACAGTTCGTCCATTGGTTACACGGAACAAAAATAATAATAGTAAGATCATAGATCAGTCATTTTTAGATAGATAAGAATCCCTAGGAAAATAAAGAAACATGGTGGAGCAGAGCAGAGATGAAATGTACCCCAGTTGGTGAGTTTTTTTTTACAGAAGAAGAGGATTGGTCTGGGGTCCTAGGTTAGTGTTTAGTTTCTTTGGTGGAGGTAAAATATTGGAACCCCCAGTGAATTTGGCTTACCTTGTGGTTGAAGTACCTTGACCTCAAGGATTGGCCTACCCTCCCCTCAAATTCTCTGCCCATTCATCCTACCTTGTCCCAGGCTACCGTCCTTAACCTCTCTATCCAATTGTCATCATGTCTCAGACTAACTTTATTCCATGATATGAAATTATTAATCCAGCTGTCAGAAGCAGTTGAGGACCTCACTGTCATTTCAGTTGGAACATCCTAGAGATCCTGGAGAAGAACCTTAGTTTCTCCTTGATGGATACAACCCAAAGTAGTTTTTGCACATAAACATGGTTGAGCTTGTGACAAACTGTTTAAGGAGTAATTACTATATGGTGCAGTTGTCCCATAGCAACAAGACTACCAGCATGATATCTGTCAGGATGAGATTCACCCTCCAGCACCTCAGGGTTCCAATGTGTCACATGTAGGGAAGGGACAAGATTAAAGGAACAGTAACACCAAAAAATGAAAGCATTTTAAAGTAGTTAACATATAGGGGGTTATTTACTAAACTCCGAATGCAAAAATCACAAAAAATGTGTTTTTTTAAAAATAAAATCAGACTTTTAAAAAACCACAAATTTTTCGGAATTGATTAAACCCAGAGGATCGAAAAGTCTGAATCAGAAAATCCAGCATCTCAGACCTGTCAAGGTTGCATATAAGTCAATAGGAGAAGTCAAAAATGTTTTTTCGACGTGCGCTGGGTTTCATGCAATACCCAGAATTTTTCTGAGTTTTTGGGTGAAAAATCCAAAAAAATCATGACAATCGGATTAAACATCCGAAAAAAAACGTGAAATTGTTTTTTTTTCCTGCAAAGCAAGTTTTGGGGAAAATGTAATAATAAATAAGTGAAAAAGACCCAAGCGGATTTTATCGGAGTTTGTAGCAGAAAATGGATGGACTTGGGTAAATAACCCCCATAATATACTGTTGCCCTGCACTCGTAAAAGATGTGTGTTTGCTTCAGAAAGACAACTATAACTATAAATAAGTTACTGTTTACCATGGAGGCAGCCATTCAAGCTGGAAAAAAAGGAGAAAAGGCACAGGTTACATAGCAGATAACAGATAAACCCTGTCCAGTACAATGGTGCTATGTAACCTGTGCTATTTCTCCTGTAGCTTGAATGGCTGCCCACAAGGCTGCACAGCATCTTATTTATATAAACTATATTAGTCTTTCTGAAGCTAACACACAGCTTTTACCAGTGCAGGGCAACATTACATTATATTTTAATTTCTTTGATACACTTTCGGTTTTTGGTGTTATTGTTCCTTTAAACCCAGAATAGGATTTTCCAGTCTCCAGTCCACCCAATAGCTCTAGGATCCATTCATTTTATGAGAATCCAGCCTGCAAAAAATGTGCTATAATGGATGCACAGCCCACCATATGGTAAAAGCCGCATAGCACCGACCTACAGCATGTCTTAAAAGCAAATACTGGATTATGTTGTTGTCACGTGGGTTAGAAACCATGAAAATGCAGAGATGGGAAAATAATTATATTGGAATTTTCCCTGTGTCATGTCTTAGACATGGATGGAAGAAATATTTTTATACAATATTCATTTTTAAAATCCTGCTTCGTTAAGAGATTGGACATGGACATTAGGGCCACTTTGTAACTATGAATAGGTAAATAAATGCAGTTGAAAGAAACCAGAGCATTACATACAGAAATGATGTGCCCCCTTCAATGAACAAGGATATACATGGAATTAGCATTGTATTTATACTGCTGTGCATTCCAGGGACATTATATACGGAACTGGTACTGTATTTACCCCCACACCAAGTACGCGCGACAGTCAGGCCCGGACTGGCAATCTGTGGGTTCTGGCAAATGCCAGAGCGGCTGCTATAAGTTTCCATACAAAGTCAGTATTTAGTGGGCTGGTGGAGGCTGTTTGGGCCTATGTGTGGGCTGACTGGGCCTCTGTATAACTGAAATGCCAGGGCCTATTGTGAATCTCAGTCTGGACCTGCGCGAGTGTACATGTGAGAAAGAGCGCAAGCACAGAGGACACGCCGGTGCACATGAGCAGAAGAGCTCACACACTGCCACAACTTCTGGACACCAGTCTGAACTAGGGGAAGGCGTCAGATGAGATACGTGCCTGGCGCCTCTCTACCTTTGTACCCTAGGCTCGTGCCTCTTGTGCCTACCCCTACTTCCAGCCCTGGACACTGTATTTATCCTGCCATGTGTTCTGGGGTATTATAAATGGAAATGGCCCTGGGATACTATCAAGGAATCCATGTAGGAACTGTTGTTAATGTGTCTCCCCAAGAACAAAAAATCTCCCTCCTCCTATGTATATTCCGCCTACTGGGATCCCTAAGCATCAGTCAGAATTTAGCTTTTATTAGCATTGTTACAGCTGACCAATCACAGATAATTACTAATTGGTTACTATGGGTAAGGACGGCAGCTTAGCGAATACCCCCAGCACCCAGACTCTCCCCTTCTCCTTATTATATCCTAATGTTTAACCGACCCCCTTAAAATACATTACACACCCCACGGCGTCACCCAAATCTCACAACCCATAATACTGATTGTTTAACAACCTTTGTCCCTCTATTTCCAGCAGTGTCTCTTCATCTCTTTTTCCCATGGGACCCAGATTAAGTCTGTAGAGGTCAGAATGGAAAACCCAGAATAGATTTATGCTCAATTATTAACAGCTCAGATCTCTTTTAATTATCATCTGGAGGAGGAGGAGGACACTTCATTCTATTGAGGGGGATAATGGAGAGTCAGACAGTAAACAAAAGCCAATTTAGGGGACCGCCAATCAAAGGTCAAACATCTCTGCGCTACAAGAACCAACGTTTCCCGTCCCAGCAGCTCCTTCTATTTTGCTCTCCATTGTGATATCACCTGGCTGGTAACAAGTCATTCGACATAATGTGATGCCACAAGAGAATTACTGATGATGAGCATCTAATGTAACAAGCTGCCCCAGCTCTATTATACACATACAGCCCGAGCTCTATCCCTGTAGCACCAGCAGCTCGGCGTCTCCATTCAGGAATAAGGAGAGGGCGGAGAAAGCCACCTAAACTCATTCATCACGTTCCCATGACGTGTCCGTCCGGGGGAGGCGCTAGGAGGTGGGCGTGGCTGTTGCTGCTGGTCGCTGCCCTGGGTGCTGAAGCTGCTGAGCGGAGGCTGGAGGGAGACCGGGACTGGAGAGAGAGAGAGAGATCCGAGCGCTGCTGCCTCCACCCCTCCCATTCCGTTCATTGGCCCCGTCCCTCTCTGCTGCCCCCACATGTCTCACCCCCCGCACTGCTCAGACTGATGGATTAGCCGGGACTATGGCATCTGTGTGTGTCGCTCTCCTGCTGCTTCTCTGCTCCGCTACTGCTGCTGCTTCTTCTTCTTCTCTCCCCCGGGGGGTCACGGCTGACAAGCAATTCGGTAAGTGCTCAGGGGGGGGGATGCTGGGAACTGGGGGCTGCAGGGGGGGAGGGGGTCATTGTTGTTACAGGTGATGAGAGCGGCCCCTTTAATAGACAAGCTCATTGCAAGACACAAGGTAAAATTTCCTCTTCCAGCTGTTGCTCAACTACAGCTTCCGCCAACTCCACAGCTGAGGGGCTGCTGGGAAGTGTAGTCTTGCTGCTGCTGCTGAGGTGCTGCTGGGAAGTGTAGTCCTGCTGCTGAGGGGCTGCTGGGAAGTGTAGTCCTGCTGCTGCTGAGGGGGATGCTGGGAAGTGTTGTCCTGCTGCTGGGAAGTGTAGTCCTGCTGCTGCTCCTGAGGGGCTGCTGGGAAGTTTAGTCCTGCTGCTGAGGGGCTGCTGGGAAGTGTAGTCCTGCTGCTGCTGAGGGGATGCTGGGGAGTGTAGTCCTGCTGCTGCTGAGGGGGATGCTGGGAAGTGTAGTGCTGCTGCTGAGGGGCTGCTGGGAAGTGTAGTCCTGCTGCTGAGGGGGATCTTGGGAAGTGTAGTCCTGCTGCTGAGGGGCTGCTGGGAAGTGTAGTCCTCCTGCTGCTGAGGGGGATGCTGGGAAGTGTAGTCCTGCTGCTGAGGGGCTGCTGGGAAGTGTAGTCCTGCAGCTGCTGCTGAGGGGTTGCTGGGAAGTGTAGTCCTGCTGCTGAGGGGAATGCTGGGAAGTTTAGTCCTGCTGCTGAGGGGATGCTGGGAAGTGTAGTCCTGCTGCTGCTGCTGCTGAGGGGCTGCTGGAAAGTGTAGTCCTGCTGCTGAGGGGAATGCTGGGAAGTTTAGTCCTGCTGCTGAGGGGATGCTGGGAAGTGTAGTCCTGCTGCTGCTGCTGCTGAGGGGCTGCTGGAAAGTGTAGTCCTGCTGCTGAGGGGCTGCTGGAAGTGTAGTCCTGCAAAAACTAGAGTAGTAGAGCCTGGCTGCTGGGACTGTTATCATTGGCTTTTGTTCTGCTCCAGGGGCAGGAGGAGAGAGAGAATCATTATGGGGTCTGGTCATTTCATGGATCAGCTTCCCTTTAATCCCTAAACTGACTGGGGACTCAATGACACCTGCTATTCCTCCAGCACATTTAACCCTTTGCTCTGGGACAAACTGTCTGACATCTATTTGGATTCATAAAAGGGAGACTGACGGCAGATCCAGCCCTCCTGTAACTCTACTTTCTCTCACTCCTCTTGTTTAATAAGGGAGCTCCCAAACACAGGCTGGGGAATAAAGCTGTACTCACTATAATGGGACTTTACAGTCCTTCAGCTGTTGCTGAACTACAACTTGCACCACTTCTGCTGTTGTTGCATCTCAACCCCAAACAGCCCTCATGGGTTATTGCTGATGAGAGTTGCAGTTCAGCAAACGCAGGTCGGACATCCCAGGTATCCAGTGTAATTGTCCTGCACCAGTTACAGTTTCCTGCCCCACAAAACATAATAATGAGCCCCCTGCGACTATGAATAGAGGGGGATCTCTTTGCCCCCAGATCAGCCAATGGCTGGCGACTCTCATTTGTTCTTTTCTCATATGCTCTTTTTATCCCCATAATCCTATTGGCCAAATCCTGGGGATTGAAAGACATCTTTATAGTCACCTGACAGTGTTAGGAAGGAATTAAATGTCTATGAGATCATTACACGGCATTGGATAACCCCTTGTGTACCATTCTTGTGGGTACAGGCCTAGTGCAACACGTAGAGTTAATGAATGATGAAAGTTGATTTGCTGAAAATATGTGTATATATATATATATATATGTGTACAGGATATGTGTATATATGTGTGTGTATATGTTTGCTAAGCACCAGCACTCGTCTCTTGCATTAGATTTGAAGGGGTGGTTCACCTTTGAGTTAACTTTTAGTATGTTATAGAAAGGCCACTTATAAGTTACTTTTTAATTGGTCTCCATTATTAATTTTTTATAGTTTATTTATTTGCCATTTTCTTCTGAATCTTTCCAGGTTTCAAATGGGGGTCGCTGACCCCATCTTAAAGCAAATGCTCTGTAAGGCTACAAATGTATTGTTATTGCTTTTTTTTATTGCTCATCTTTCTATTCAAGTCTCTCCTATTCATATTCCAGTCTCTTATTCATATCAATGCTTGGTTGCTAGGGAAATTCGCTCCCTAGTTTCCAGATGGCTGAAATTGCAAAATGAAGAGCTGCTGAATAAACAGCTAAATAACTCCAAAACCACAAATATTAAAAAATGCAAACCAATTACAAATTGTCTCAGAATATCCCTCTCTACATCATACTAAAATTTATCTCAAATTGGAACAACCCCTTCAAAGGGGTGGTTCACCTTTCTGTTAACTTTTAGTATGTTATATAATAGCTGATTTTAAGCAATTTTTCAATTGGTCTTCATTATTTATTTTTTATAGTTTTTGAAATATTTGCCGCCTTCTTCTACCTCTTTCCAGCTTTCAAATGGGGGGTCACTGTCCCCATCTAAAAACAAATGCTCTGTAAGGCTACACATTTATTGTTATTGCTGCTTTTTATTACTCATCTTTCTATTCAGGCCTCTCCTATTCATATTCCAGTGTCCTATTCAAATCAGTACATGGTTGCTAGGGTAATTTGGACCCTAGCAACCAGATTGCTGAAATTGCAAACTGGAGAGCTGCTGAATAAAAAGCTAAATAACTCAAAAACCACAAATAATAAAAAATGAAAACCAATTGCAAATAGTCTCAGAATATCACTCTCTACATCATACAGTTACTTTAAAGGTGAACAACCCCTTTTAAGAGAGTTTGGAGGACATGTGATGCAGGATTCAGTACCAACTTTATCCGAGTCTCCTTTTGCCTGGTGCTTCTGGTTAATGAATATGAATACTCCCCATACCTGATATTGCTGCCCTATACTATCTAACCTCAACCTGGTCATTTGCTTTTTTTGTTGTTAATTATACTCACACTCAATATCAGACGAATAATTGCCGAATACTAATTTTTCTAATGAGCATTTTGTATATGTTTTCCAAACATTTATACAGGTATGGGACCTGTTATCCAGAATGCTTGGGACCTGGAGTTTTCCAGATAAGAGATCTTTTTGTAATTTGGATTTTCATACCTTAAGTCTACTAGAAAATCATGTAAACATGAAATAAACCAAATAAGCTGGTTTTGCTTCCAATAAGGATTAATTATATCTTAGTTGAGATCAAGTACAAGCTACTGTTTTATTACAGAGAAAGGGGAAATCATTTTTAAAAATGAGAATAATTCAGATAAAACAGAGTGTATGGGAGACGGCCTTTCCGTAATTCAGAGCTTTCTGGATAACGGGTTTCCGGATAACAGATCCCATAAGTACCTGCTGTGAGTTCAGTTTGCTTTGTTGCCTGGGGCCTCCCGATCGGCAATAAGTTCCGTCTGCCTAATAAGCCGATTGATGTAGAGGGCAGCCCAGCACCACCAGGACTCATTTATCAAGACAGGATTATTATTATTATAAACAAGTATTTATATATTACCAACATATTTCATAGCACTGTGTTGATTGGTGTGCTATTTACATCCCTGGCTCTCTACCTTTAGAACATTGATCCCTTCCATAAAATACACAATGAGAAAAGGACAGTGCATGGGCTACTCCACACTTCCTTATTACGGTAATTAACTGTGCAGTCATTGTTTAGTAATTAACTGGCAGTTTAGTTTCACTGCCACACGAAATGTAATGTTGGTATTTTTCTTTATTATTTGATATACAGTTCATATACAGATAGTAAGAATGTTTAGAAACTCAGGAAGCATTTGTGGACAATAATGTCCAGGGAAGTTGGTATGTTTCTATCTGCACTGCTGGTTCTTACTTTTAAAAAATGTAGCAAAAGCTTCCAGCCAAGACTCCAGTTCCCAGAGTGCCTTGCATGCTTCTTCTCGGGTCTATTAATCTGCTGGCTTCTGCTATATTGTTGCAATAGTTACAACCAGCAGTGCGGAGTCCAGAAAGGGATAGGCAATCCCTGCTGTCAGTAGCTGTTACATTAACTTATTACTCATTGGGGGTGTTATTCATGCAGACAAAAAATGGACCAACCAGCACCCTAGGAAATCTACAGGGCCACAGAAATAAAAGTAAAAGCAATATTTATTAAAAAAAAAAAAGTACAGGCATTTCTGTTGGCCCTATGATCGTTGTGTTTTTTTTTTTATAGTTTTTGAATTATTTCCCATCTAAAAACAAAAGCTCTGTAAGGCTACACATTTAACATTTATATATATATATATATATATATATATATATATATATATATATATATATATATATATATATATATATATATATATATATATATATATATATATATATATAGTTACTGCTACTTTTTTTATGACTAACCATTCCATTCAGGCCCTCCCCTATTTATAGTCCAGTCTCTTATTCCTATCAATGCATGGTTGCTAGGGTATTTGGGACCCTAGCGACTGGATTGCGGCAATTGCAAACTGGAGAGCTGCTGAATAAAAAGCTAAATAACTCAAAAATAAAAAAAAAATAAAAAATTAAACCCAATTGCAAATTGTATCCCTCTCTACATCATACTAACCGTTAGGGATGCACCGAATCCAGGATTCGGTTCGGGATTCGGCTAGGATTCTGCCTTTTTCAGCAGGATTCAGATTCGGCCGAATCCTTCTGCCTGGCCGAACCAAATCCGAATTATAATTTGCATATGCAAATTAGGGACGGGAGTGAAATCTCGTGATTTTTTGTCACAAAACAAGGAAGTAAAAAATGTTTTCCCCTTCCCACCCCTAATTTGTATATGCAAATTGGGATTGGGACTCGGTTCGGTATTCGGCTGGATCTTTCGGATTCGGGGGTTCGGCCGAATCCAAAATAGTGGATTCGGTTCATCCCTACTAACCGTACCTCTCAACATTTTGGAAATAAAAAGAGGGTCAAAAAGATCGTTTGTTTCAATACACACGTGTAGAACTGAATCGTCAGATATACAGGTAGATATACGGGAAGAAACAATAGAATTCTACCTGTATCTGACGATTCAGCACTAACAATGGCCGATGTTTGGGTCCCTTCAAAGGCACCCAATCAAGTCCAGCCCGATCGACGATCCCGATCCAAGTCTTCTGCCGATATCGGTCGGCTGTTTTTCCACCATACACACACACCGAATATCGGACGAAAATTTGTTTAGTACGATATTATCTGTGCGTCTATGGCCACCTTAAGTTTTCCCAAGAGACCTGCTTATCGTAAATTGTTACAGTTGCTTATTTGCTTATCTTAAATTGTTACAGTTGCTTCTTTGCTTATCTTAAATTGTTACAGTTGCTTCTTTGCTTATCTTAAATTGTTATAAATGTATCAAAGTGCACCTGCCGTGTATTCTTGGCTCTCTGCTAAAAGCCAATTAAGTTTTAGAAACTTTGTATCTTTTTCTGTCTGAGTTTTGCAGAGAAATTCAGCTGAACCTCCAAAACAATATACATCAGTCCTTGGACATTGTCATATATAGTATTTCCGACATTTATACACGAATGGGCAGGTGAATGAAACATGGCGCCATGCAGACTCCCCCCTTCCTCTTCTAATTTGGTTTTTTCTTCATGCATAAAATATCCAGCAGAATAAACCAAATCTAAACAGGGAAGCAGTGATAACGAACGACAAAGGAAATCCTTATCTTTTATTCTCAGAATTTTGTTATGAAGAGTGAGCCGGGAAATACGCGTCTGATAAGCATGGAATTAGCACCCTGTTCTGCACTTACACAGAATATTAATACAGGGGCTTAACAGTGAGGGACCCCTGAGGGTCCAGAGTGGTAGAAGCTTCTGAATTTAATATATATATATATAATACCTTGTCAAAGTAGACTCCAATTCTTTAATGTTGCCAGTAACATTCTTAATGCATACTTTATTTGTTCCTGGTTGTTCAGGTTGGTTGGATGGGTCTCATTCACAGGGCTGCCAGCTGGCAGTTAATAAACAGGCTGATAAACTGCCAGCTGAGGCCATGGCTGGTTTTACAAACTCATCAGCAATATACTTGTCATTTAATTTGTTGTCCAAATCATTACACCCTCAATTCTAATGATCAATTTTAAGGTACAGGGAATTGAGAGGGTCAGTCTTGGTAGCAGAGTAAGGGATCTGTCTAGAATTCTCTCAAAATTAGAAGTTTTTATACAAAAAACAAGGATCCGTGTGGGTATGCACTCAGACTTTAATGTTTCCTTTTATTATTGACTGTTGGTTGAATTTGAACTCAACGTAAATAATTTGCATAGAAAGTGTGTTTATGCATTCCGTGTTGAAAACTGATTATGTCTTTGTTTTTATTCTGTATAGATATGTTATTGTGGGTGTCTGTTTAAGATGTTTGGAGGTGACCGTTTCTTTAAGAACATTTTTTAGTAACTATCCTCTGATTGGCTGTGTCCCTCCTTAAATTCTCACTTCCTGTTTAGCCAGTGATTAAGTGCCTACTGGACACAAAGTGAGTAGGACCAATAGAGATGCCTGTACTTTTTTTTACAATAAATATTGCTTTTACTTCTATATCTGTAACCCTGGGGATTCTAGGGTGCCGATTGGTCCATTATTGTCTGCATGAATAACACCCCCAATGGGCGCTCCTGTTCTAACCAAATTTGTTCGCTCTCTGACCCAATAGGCTTGTCTCGACCAACCCAAACCCGACATTCATTGTGTCAAATCCCTTCCCCCTGACATTTTAACCCAGCCCCCTTCCAGTTCAGCCAATAAAAGGCCCTACTTCTGCACATTAGCTTTCCAGTAGGGCTTTGACTTGACCATGGTGGGACATTCACCTTTTTGTTCTTGAGCCTCTCCAGCATTCCATGGCTTTGTGTTTGGGATCATTGCTGACCTTTTTTCCAAGACCCATTTTTTAGCTGTCTGAACCCGATTCTCTTGCAGTATTTCCCTGTGTTTTTCACCCACCTGCTTCCTTTTATAATAACAATAGGCCCAGTGCCTGCTCATGACAAGCAGCTCCCATCATTGATTTTATATTAGAAGAGCTGGGAGCAAAAATACCTAAAGCAGCAGCCTGGACTCTGAAGGCAGTTCATAGGGGGAGGGGCTGGGACTTCTAATTTAAGCAGGGGCGTGGCTAGAACACTAAGATGGCAGCTTACAGCGGTACAATATTTATATGTAGAAAAAGACATAGCAGCCTATAGTTTATATTCGTTACCAACTGGAATGTTGCCTTGATCACATACAGGTACGTGGGTCAGAGGAAGAATCTTTATTTTTTTAACTTTTAGATGCGAGAAACCTTTACAAAACAGGAGGCTCAGATGTACAATGAGTATCTTCCCTATTACCTGTAGCAGTGTTTGCACAACAGAGTCAGCAAGCAGCGCATGTGTATTATTAATATGTTAACCAGACGCTGCTGAAAAACAAGTGTCGGAAATGTGTCCTCTGAATTATCAGGAAGGTCACACGAGTCTTTCGATGCTGCACCCCCCCCAAGGCCACGTTCTTGATATCAGTTAAAAGGCTGGCTTGTCAGCTCTGTAAGTTCTTAATGGTGTATTCTTACCAGCTGTGTGTACAGTTCATGGGCTCCCCTCTGCACCCATAACAAATGTGCCGTTCTGCTGGGAGAGGTTCTCCTGGTTGCAGTAATTGTCCTAAATGTGTTATTTATACATTATCCATAAACCCATTATCCTGAAAGCTCCAAATTATAGAAAGGCCATCTCCCATAGACTCAATTTTTTTAAATAATTTCCTTTTTCTCTGTAATAATAAAACAGTAGCTTGTACTTGATCCCAACTAAGATACAATTAATCCTTATTGGAAACAAAAACCAGCCTGTTGGGTTTATTTAATGTTTACATAATTTTCTAGCAGACTCCAGGTATGAAGATTCAAAATACGGAAATATCCGTTGTCCAGAAAACCCCAGGCCCCAAGCATTCTGGATAACAGGTCCCATACCTGTATGTGATCATTGGAAGAAAATACTGCTCAACATGGAAGAACTCCTACCCCCAATATATTGACAGCTTTATAAGTGGTGTTGTTGCTGGACTAGGTAAATTCAAATGGGAAAAGACCCACTACTAGTAAAGCAATAGCCCAAGTGTTTATAAAGTAAAAAAGACTTTATTAGGACATACATTAGCCTAACGCGTTTCATGCCTGAACAGGCACTTACTCATAGGCTGTTGGTCTTCCCTCAACACAATCCTTTTATAGGGGTGTCGACCAATGAGGTTTGCATACATTGCATTACACAGAGTCTTATCCAATCAAAGGGAGGCTTATTACAAAATCACAGACCAATAGGGATGTATTACATAGATTACATCACACCAAGCCATGCCTAATCCGAATAGGGGACATTACACAGGACTTGGACCAATAGAAAAAAGTGGGTAGGTTAAACTCAGCCAATGTATCTGTTTGATAGCAAAAATACACAGTGTAAACATTCTTTTCATATATTGTGAGTGTTCCTAAATTCCTTCCTATAGGGCTGGGTATGTTTTAAGTGACCACACCAATATTGGACACATTGGATGACTAAATAGGAGATAAATACAAAGTCTTAGTGAATGAATAATTATATTAAGAAAATAATTAAAGGTAAACATGAAACTATTAATATTAAAAAAAACTATTAAAGTTAAAAACACTTAGTAGCAGGGCCTTATTCATTTGTAATGAGTCTCAAGCTAGAGAGCTAGTACAGAAACTTGCAATTCATCATATAATCGCAATTTGTGCCTTATAGAAAAAAGCAAGTGATGTCATATTCACTGTTTAAACCATCTTGTATTCTAGTATGTAGAAAGAAGATCCATTTAGTCTCTATTTGCAGAAGTTTGGGGACTGGATCCCCACCCCCTGGGTCGGACTGGGCCAACGGGACACCGGGAACAAAACCCGGTGGGCCCTGTGACCCAGATCTGCACCTTGTTGCTGCCTCAAGGGCCCCCTCCCCCACAAGTATGTGCATGCATGATATTGCGTATACGCAAGCTGAGGTTTTTGCTGCAACTGCCTCGGAACCACCCTCCGCCACCCATGAGCGCACACGTGATATTGCGTATACGCAATCTGAGGTTTTTGCTGCAACTGCCTCGGAACCACCCTCCGCCACCCATGAGCGCACACGTGATGAGCCACCCATGAGCGCACACGTGATATTGCGTATACGCAAGCTGAGGTTTTTGCTGCAACTGCCTCGGAACCACCCTCCGCCACCCATGAGCGCACACGTGATGAGCCACCCATGAGCGCACACGTGATATTGCGTATACGCAAGCTGAGGTTTTTGCTGCAACTGCCTCGGAACCACCCTCCGCCACCCATGAGCGCACACGTGGGCCTTAAAAAAGCGCTCATGGGTGGCGGAGGGTGGTTCCGAGGCAGTTGCAGCAAAAACCTCAGCTTGCGTATACGCAATATCATGCATGCACATACTTGTGGGGGAGGGGGCCCTTGAGGCAGCAACCCTGGTGGGCCCTGAGCCTCCCAGTCCGACCCTGTCCACCCCTCAATCTTATCTTCAGTTTATCAATTCCCATGACCCTTAATTTGTGGCTGTCACCTCCATTGCACTGATTGAAGTGTCTCGCCACTTTTGAATCAGGACTTTTGTTTTCTATGTCCCGTATGTGTTCCCTAATGCGATTTTTTTAAGGGTCTACTTATAAAGTACTCCCTGTAGTACAAGGAAAGCTCACTGTGAGCTCTGATTTGTTGGTCTCCCAAGTGTGCCATGTCTCTAACTGAACTGATCCAGGGTTCTTTAGTGTCTCCATGTTTGTTCAGCTTCAACTTGTTCCTTGCTTGGGCTTTAGCTTCCTAAGGTTGGAGTATACTATGCATGTGCCCAGCCCAAGTTCATCTAAGGATCACTTTGGAGGCAAAGTACCCTGGCCTGCTTTGTTTTCCTTAGAAGAGTTATATGAGGCAATTTTGATCGTGATGGACATAAATCTTCCTTTGGCTTTACCCACCGTGTTATCATGAACATAGGCTCTTCAACCATATTCCATATCAGCCAATCAGGTCTTTGCTTTCATTTTGTAATTTTTTTTCAGACTTTTCAAAGCTATTTGTTGAATGGTACAGGCAGTTGTACAGGTGCAATTTAGCACATATGTCCAGTCCCTATGCATTATATTGTTTGAATGAATGTAATGTCTACATGACTGGCCCTTGATGCAATTCTCATCCAATAGTCATCACTGACTTTTCTCCTGGGGTGAGTGAATACGGTCCAATACCTTATGCAGCTGTAAGCCTCTCACTACTAGGGCATTATTAATACACTATTCATGTACCAATGCTGTGCATGATCCTTCTAAAAAAAAAAAAAAAAAGGCACAAATGAGTTGAGAGCTCAACTTGGAGAGTCCACCATTGTCCATAAAGCCACAGGATAGCTTTAGCTTAATTAGCTTTAAAAGCATTGTGGCTAATGAAATATGCATGGCACGGTCTGTACAACAATTAGGGTTATGTAGTCGTAGCCTTGAAAAAGCCAAGTGCACAGCTACTGCATTGTAATTGTTACAGATCTGCGCTATGCATTTTTCATTAACAGCCAATAATAGGGTCTGGTGCATTCATCTCATACTATTCACAATCAATAGAAATTATGTGTCATGTGTCAATGTCCTTTGTCACTCAAGAGCTAACCTCTGACAAAAAGCCCATGTCAGCCTCTGTATTGCCCCAAGTGAATTGCATAAGCAGTTGGCATCCAACTCTGGAGGTGGCCATACAAGGGCAGATAAAAGCTGCCGACAGACCGCGTCGGCAGCTTATATGGGGCCCCCCCGACGGGCTTCCCCTATTGAGTTCTGGCCGAAAGTCAGCCAGATCTCGATCGGATGGGACGAAAAATCCCGTCGGATCGCGGCTGCATCTGTTCGTTGATGCGGTCCCGCGATCCGACCCCCGTTTCCCGGAGACATCGCCAAACGAGCGGATCTCTTTGTGTATGGCCACCTTAAGACCTTTGTAGATGAGGAGGTGGCCAATGAGCAAAGAATACTGAGTTACTTGAAGGCAGTTGCAGTTTTAACAACAGCTCATGGGCTGCATGTTGCACAACCCTAATGTATCTATGGAACACATTGCAGTTGTATTGCAATATCATAAACTCTTTGTACTGTTAGCTATTCCCCCCAAGAGGCAAATCTGATGCTGGGGAGCCCATTCAAATGCCCTAAATCTAGCCATGCTTGTGGACCAGTTCTTGTACATGTTGGTTGAACATATGAGTGAGCTGAACAATCCAGATGCATGATTAGTAGTAGTAGTAGAATTGTGCCCCCTCAACCAGTGAGAGTTCCAGCTCAGATATTGATTAACAGGTTATCCCTCAGCTTTTAGGGCAAATTCACTTACCTTGATGCAGAGTGCAATCTGCAATTTCAAGTGCAATCACCATATTTTTTCCCATAATGCAGCGGGTTTTCCTTTGACATTAGGGGTGCAAACAGCTTGGTGCAACAGCGCTGTATCTACCAAAATTGCATCTAGTTCCCCAAAATAGGTGCAACTGGGTGTACACTTGGACTTAAATTGGGTGCAGTTGCACCGAATATTTTCAGTCTGCCTTTAATTTTCAGTGTACACTGTGCAAGTGATGTCAATGCCTGATTCGTTAGGTGCAACTGCACTCGGCTGATTGCCGCAGGGTACTGGGGGGACCCTGGAGCTACTGCTTGGTCAGGAGGTGGTGGGAGCTCCAGGGTTCTTCACTATCAACAGTTACAGCAGCGCCTGGTTCAGGAACGGGAGGCAAAAAGAACTGAACGGAACAAAGCACAACTCTCTGTGGGGGGGGGGGGAACAGCAAGTTGTAAACAGTGTAGGATAGGGCCAGTGGAACACAGGGGAAAACCCCAAAGGCCCCAGCCCTCTTGGGACCACCTGCCCAGACCAGCACCTCCCTGAAGACACTGTGGGCTTGCAGCGCTCCCTCTGACCTCCCTCGATTAGAGCCACTAAGGACAGATGTTATGAAGTATGTGGGGGGGGGAGGTGGAGAATTGCGGTATTGGTTACTGCCTTGAGGGCCCCTGAGGGGGTGTGGGGGCCCCTGAAATGGTAGCCCAGGTTGGCCCTGGTCATATAAGTGAGCCTTCTTGGGTCTTGAATTGCCATGAAAGTTGCAATTGCAGTCAATCAGTAGCAATTCCTGGGCTAGCAGTAGCACACGGCACCTGGACCTTTTCCCCATAGATCTTTGTGGTATGTCCGGTTGTTGCCTATTTATACGTAATCCTTATCCCTTGCATAAATAAATATTAAGCACACTCTTTTTTTTAGAATGCATTTGCTATCACATTATAGGGATAGGGTGGCAGTTATGTACATGGTGGGCTAGAAAATTCTATTCTTTGCAAAATTTAGGAGCCTTTTAACAGAAAAATTGAGTAACTGTAACTGTAGTATGTGCAATATATAAATACATTTATGAGTGAATATGAGTACTATCCATGGGATCTCTATGTTTTATTAGCTCTGCAGCTCTCGTGACCCTATCAGTTCCTAATATTGTCCTTGCATGGAAGAACTGCATGTAATATTACAAGCAACCTTGTTCTGTATTTAGATTGATAAGGGATATCACTGATACGATATGTGTGGCTTGGAAGTTCTCTTATAGAATGTTAACCCTCTGAATTCCAACAGCTTTCTTGTAACAGTCAGCCGTGGAGGAAGAGATCCATGGACATGTTTAATAACGGGTCGTCATCCAGTTTACTACCATAGAATAACTGTATCAGTAGAATCAGTGTACAGAACTGGTCCAGACGGCTAGCTGGCCTTTATTTCCATTTTTTTCTAAATGTATTTGTCCTAGAGAATCAGGGTTAGACTGTTCCTAGTGGGCTTCACCCTAGGAGAATTTCATCTACCCATCCTTATTTTGTTGCCATGGGTCTATAAACCTGTACCATTTGGGACTATCTACTGTATAGATAATTGCTGTAAGGGTTGGTTTCTCTGGTGGTTTTTAGTATACCCACTATGACTCTCTAAACTATTGTTGTACTTGTAAAAGTCCCGGAGTATTAAAACTGATCACAGATTTGGTTTTTATGGTGTTTGGCGAGCACGGTGCACACCTAGCCAATTCACTAATGATACCAAATATATCTCCAGCCTTGTTATGCACTAATCTTAGCCAGGGCTGGACTGGGAGTCAAAATAGGCCCTGCCATTCCAAGTACACAGAGGCCCAAACAGCCCCCTACCAGCCCACTATATGGTAACTTTCTATGGAACCATATAGCAGCCCCTCTGGCATTTGCCAGAACCCACAGATTGCCAGTCCAGGCCTGATTTTAGCCCTGATCAAATGTTGGACCATAAAAGGGGCTTGGAATGAAAAAAGTCTAAAAAACAACAACACCGCAATATTGGCTCCCCATAATCCCTCAGAATACAGTGATATTTCATTTTTCAGGAGTAAATAATATGTAATGGGGCAGTATACGTTTTGCCTATTGTTTTAATGGATAGTGGACTCCTGCTAACAAAACAGTCACAACAAAGGGGAAAGGGAAGAGGATTATCTTGGTATCTTGGTGTATATAGGTGATCTATTTGCCTCGTAAGGAGTAGCATTGGTTTCCCTGTTTAGCTCAACTAATAAAAATGCAGCCACAGGGTTGGTGGAGCCATAACTGGCTGTTTGTTTACCAATACCCAGGTCCCATGTATTCTATATATTTATATATATCCTGATCTGTGATAAAACTGCCTGCTCGTTCCCTTTGTTTATATATACATTCAAATTTGTTTGCCTTTTATATTGAAGAATTTATAATCTTTATGGTTGATGATAGCTCTTCCTCAGATATTGATGCCCAAATAACTGTATCTCTGGCTGATCTGTGTATCACCGCCCATATAACCTTCCTATTTTCTATAATGATGATATTAAGGGCACTTCTTTTTCGTACCTCTCAGCAACGCTATAAACAGCCGTTGAGAGTTTTGATCAGAATTAACTTCCTGGGCTTCATGACATTCCTCATCGACATCTGTGGTGAAAAATCTTGTGTAAAAAGATGTGGGATGTGTCGGTTCCTATTTTAATCTGTCTAGGGAATTCTTGGCATGCTGACTGCAGTAAAGTGTGAAGCTAGCGTGGCGATAGGAAGATTAAGGTTAAATGCTTTTAAATGATTACCTGAAGGCAACAGCTGATCAGTATCAGTTTCTGAGGACATAGATGGTGATAGTTTTCTCAAATTAATTAGAAACATATTCTTTGCAGATTGCCCTTCCTTACAATGGCTCTCTGAACTCTATTTATAAAGTGCTACATGATAAGTAATACCAGGCAGTGCTGGAATGTACCTTTCATCAGAAGATGACTTTGCTGAGCTCCAAATGTAGAGTAAGGGACTGTGCTTTGGACTGTTTCAATTTGATCACCCAACTCATGGTCAGCAGTGTCAGACAGGCCCATTGGGATACCAGGAAAACTCTCGGTGGCCTCAGGTGTCAGTGGGCCCTCAGGCTGCTAAACATTTGGCCTATTTCATGGCCATTCCCTATATCTATGAGAACAAAGAGGCTAAATAGATGGAATAATAGATTATATTATGTAAAGAAAAGGGACTAGGAGAATAGAGATTGAGTGAGGAGAGGAAGAATAATAGTACTGAGAGTGGGCCCCTGATCTAAGGTTTTTGGGTGGGCCCCTGCTGTCCCAGTCCGACACTAATGGTCAGTACTAGTAAAACACATCTTTATAACGTCGCGTAGCAGTTGCGGGTGAGTGCTAAGAATAAAGAGCTGATAAAGGGTACTTCAGCTTGTTTTTATTAATATCTGCCCATAGACGTTGTATTGATAAGAATGATCCAACAGTGCCAAGAATTCCCTAGACAGATTAAAATAGAAACCGACACATCCCACATCTTTTTACATTAGATTTTTCACCACAGACCTCAGTGAGGAATGTCATGAAGCCCTGAAAGTACCCCAGGTACCCCAGCCTGAGAAATAGACACAGCTCTGTAGTCTAGTGTAGGATTCTGGTTCTGGTAGGGATCCCTGCCTATAACTGGCCTTGCGTTTAACCCATCTATGTTGCCTACAGGTCTTAAATATAATTAAAATACTTCATAGATGCGAGCAAGGCAGGTTGGGATCAGTCATAGAGACTAGTTCACGTTTCAGAATTGGAATCAAGACCACAAGCAAAAAAGGTCAAGGCACTATGAAGGCCAGACCAGTGAAATGAGTGGTATGGGAACCAAACAGCATCTCAAGGACAGAACCCACCCAGGGGCACAAAAAAATCACCTACTGCTGGTAAGGGAGGAGTTCTGGACTTGGGTCAAGGAGGTCTCATTTTGTTTTGTCACTGAAGATGGCAGACATGATGCCTCCTCCATGATCTCTTCTGGATATTGAACTGGGACTAGAGGCATCAGGATTGTTTGTGTAGAGAGTTCTATTGCATTTTCCTACTCTAAAAAGGCAATAATTCCAGTTAGAATAAAATACTGTAAGCAGGGCAGGCTGTTCACTGTAAATATATTGTAACTGCCTTTGATTCTTCAGAGTTATAGTTCAACATGCCACATCTTTACCTACCTTTAAACAAGACTGATACCATATGAATGGTAACAGATATTATACTCGCTACTAAATATAAACTATAAACATATTAGATGTAACCTTGGAGTTCCAGTACTTGCAGCTTTCTTTGTAACTTAAACATAAAGGCTATAGTATCCTTTCTAATGTGGTTTAGTTTTCTGCACTTTCAGTTATGAAATATTGCAGCCCTGGTGGGGAGTCATGGCTGTACAGGATGAAAGGATGGGATTCAGATGAGCTTCAGTTCTCCAGCCTGGTCATTACTATTTTGCAAAGCCCTCTTGAAGCATTATTCTGTACCTGTTCCTAATAATAAATGGAGTGCTCCATGTAACTAGACAGAGGTCAAGATGTTTACAGGTCTAATAATGTCTAAAGGCCTAATTCATGGGTGCTGAAAAGGAACATTGTGATCTACCAGAAGATCTTGAGCCTGTAGATCACTGTAGATCACAGCATTGTCCACAGGTAGTTCCAGTAGATTACACTTCTTCATACTTCATCTTGATTGTAATGTGCATGCGATTGGGTGTTTTCTTTTGGAGTAATGCAATGTAGTTTCAGTGTAGGGTTTACGGTTATAGAATCGGATGCAAACTTCATTAGATCCCAGATTGGAAAAGTCTCGGCACCCATGATTGAATTTCTCTATAATTCTTCTCCTGAGTGTCTGTACATACCTGTAATGCTGTGCGAGGTTTGTGATGATAGAAAGCATTATGGCTGGCGTTGCTGCTATTCAGCAAATGTGCTGGTAGGTTTCCTGACTTCTGATGAAGCTGTGAATGTGACAGGGAAATTAGATTATAAGCCTCACTGAACAGAGACTAATGAAAATAACTCAATTCTCTCTGTGAAGGTCTTCATGATATGCTGGCTCAGTATGAATAAAGAACATGATTTTTTTTTTATTGATAGAGAGAATACACTACACGGCCAAAAGTATGTGGACAACTGCCTGTTCAATATCACAATCCCAAACCGAGGGGATTAATATGAAGTTGATCTTCCTTTTGCTGTTGTACAGCATCTACTCTTCTGGGAAAGCTTTGTTAGTTTACATTCAGCCACATGAGCATTAGTGAGGTTGGGAATTGGGCCTGGTTTGCAGTCCATGCTCCAGTTTGTCCTACAGGCACAGTTGGACTGGGCTGGCGGACACCGGATATAATCACGGTGGGCCCCCTCGACCCAGACCTGCCTCCCTACTGAGCTCCTCCCCTGGCCCACCAAGGAGAGAAGGTACATGCCTTGTTTGTGTGTGTGTGGGAGGTTGTGGCTGGGGGTCCCCAGGTCTAAGGTTGCCCTCAGGAGTTTAGCTTGGATTAAGGTCACTCTGATGAGAGGTGAAGCATTTTTAAGAATACATAATTCAGAAAGTCAAGTTGCTTTAGACTTATCACTTATCATAATATACAATAACAATACTGTATTTTATGACCTGGGTGAATAAAACTTTCTTAGACATTGTAGAAATATAGTGTAGTGCACATAGGGTCTCTTACCTTGTGTCAAAACAGATACATACTTGCCAACTGTCCCTATATAGGGAAGGCTAAATTGGTGGCTGTTTGGGGCACTCTGGGCAAAACTGTGCATGCAGTAACTGAATGTGGGGTTATCCTGGGTTTATTTGCACCTCATATTTCTCAAAAAAGAGCTTTTTTCCCTTTCTAATACTGGGAGTGCCGTCCATTAACTTATATTTGTCAAAACTGTGCATGACCTGGGCAAATTGAGTCATCTGCAGAAAGCTGTTGAAGGCTGGTGTCTCTAGTCACTGGACATCAAATGCAGTCTAAAGGTTCAAGGCACAAAGAGACCTTTATAAGATAAAGAGCTTAGTGTTCATCAAAATATTGTTCCGCATTTGCCCAGAAAAGAGAATGATAGTATATAAAATGATGGTGTGCTGCCTAGCCTTTGATATTGGCTGGTCTGGTTCAAATACAAGTCAACAAGCAGGAACGGGCCACCAGGATTTGAAATACGCGATGTCAGCATGAAACTGAGTTCTGCATTTACTCATCACTTGAGCAGAAGAGCCCTCAACCCCATAATCTGTCTATTCTGGACTCAGGTTTTTTCCATGAAATTTGCCTATAGCAATGTTTCTTGGTGTCTTCAAAGACAGAAACTTGGCTACAGACATATATAGACAGTTATATGTGGGAGATAAACAGATAACTTCTTGCGCAGAACTAAATGTTTCCGTATGCAGCACCATTGAACTCTTTGAATCTAAATGTAAGAGACCTTGTATTTTCAAGACAGCAATCAAGGGTAAAGCCCTTTATCTATGTATCATGTAGTTACCATAAGCCTACAGAGTGCCTTTATTCCCTGTTTGCTGCACTCTCCCTGCCTATAAACAAGACATATTAAAGAGACAGTGCTGTGCTTTAAATACAATGTGCTGTGTTTAGTGAATGAGTTTAATGCTGAAAATGTAAGATCTGATCTTCCTGCAATCTGCGAACGTTATAGCCAGTATCTGTATGCCTCAATATTTCCTAGGTAGACATGTGCCTATCTACTTTCTTGCAGCTATGTTATTCTAACTTATCCTTACCCAAAATAAGTTTTTTTGCTTTGAAGTATAGACAAAGCACCTTTCTATGTGTCCCTGGAAAACTTGCCATATTGATAATAAGAGGAATTAGAATCCATAACCTACTGTTGGCGACACAGGTACAACTGTGTGTGTATGTATGACTGGAACGGGCCTTATGGGCTCTGGTCTAGATCTCCATGTGACCTTGTATTAACCCAGCGCTGGGGATAACAGGCACAAGCATGACTGATTAGTTATTAAGTAAGTCTGTGGCTGCTGCTCGCTCATTGTCAGATTGGAGACACAGCCAAATGGCTCCTTGAAATTGCAATATGATGATTGGAATGACTCTCCTATGTTGTAAACACACAGCTTCAGTTGGGCAGTCCTGTTGTACATACATCAATTAACTGCTACATTATATTTTTTATTATACTTATCTGTTCTTGCCTCTAAGGGTTCACTAAGGGTGCCAAGGGCTCAGGTAAAATGTTGTCTTGGCCATGCTGTAAAACTACTATGATTATATTCCATATTGCTTTTTGCTTCCCCCAAAGACAGGACAATCTTTGGGGTATTGCATGAAACTTTAATACAGTTTTATTGCTAGAAATAAAGCCAGGGATATACAACGTGTGGCTAGAGCAGGGGTCCCCAACCTATTGTACCATGAGCCACATTCAGATGTAAGAAGACATGGGGAGCAACACAAGCATGAGAAATGTTCCTAGGTGGAGCAAAATAAGTGCTGTGATTGGCTATTTGGTGGCCCCTATAAGGACTGGCAGTGTAAAGGATACTCTGTTTGGCATCTGGTTTTTATAAAACCAAAACTTGCCTCTAAGCCTGGAATTGAAAAATTAGCACCTGCTTTGAGGCCACTGGGAGCAACATCCCAGCAAAGGGTTGGTGAGGAATATGTTGCTCACTAGCCACTGGTTGGGGAACACTGATCTAGAGACTTCTCATTCTGACTTCAACTTGGAACACATCTGAGCAAATGTCTTTACTATCAGGGAAATTGCAAATCAGGGTTGGATTGGTCGGCCAGTGAACTTGGAAAAATCCTGGTAGGCTTTGGTCCTGCAGGGCCTCAGCCTCTGGACTAGTGTCGCTATCCACCTTCTACCTGCCAACAGTCCAGCGGCAGCAGGGGGCTCTAGAAATCCACTTCTCTATTGGGCCCCATTTGTATAAAGCTGTTCTCATTATTTGCAGTAGGGACTCAACCCACAAGAGCCTGCTTAAGAGGAAGGTCTATTCAGACTGCCTGATACTGCCTGACAGTCCATGTGGCAACTCATCCTTACTTATGGGGTGCAAAAAATATGTTCATTGGGGTAGTTGTATGTTAGAACTCACTCATCAGCTTTGTGCAACCAAACTTTCCAGACTCTCGTTCTTCAACTGCTTCCTTTCTGTTTACACTCTTTAAAAGGAATGGCACAGATCCAAGTAGAGCCCACAATATCTTTATCTGCCAAGAGCTGCTGTGCATTGGAATCCATCAGAAATTCCATACACTCACTTTAGATGATTGTTAAATGTTTTGGGTAGGATTTCTTTCCCTTAAGTTCATTAACCTTGTTATATTTATACACAGTAGTTTGTCTGGGCAGTAGGTACCTCTATGGAATATCTATAGAAGGAATTAATTTAGAACATCTTGCCAGATGTGCTTCAACAGGACTCTCTCTTTGTAATGCTAGCTGGCATCTAGTGCTGAATGGGTTGAATCTGTGTTTTTCTGAAAATCTTTTTAATAAATAAAGCAAAATGATCCGAGTGCAGCTTCTGTGTAGGAAAACCAGGTGTCTGGATCAAGTTCCTTTCCCATTACTGTCAGTCCCTGTAGGATAGAGACAATGCTTTAGCACCTGGTCCTTTATGATAATCAGATGTTAGTGGCATTTAGCAGCGCTGCTAATGGAGATAGATTTCCAAATCATCCTCATTGGGGAAAAGATAAATATTGAATATTGACTATGATTAAAGATGGGGAACATTAACATTTACAGTCTGACCAAACTTAATTATTAAGTCTATATATATATATATATATATATATATATATATATATATATATATATATATATATATATATATATATATATTTATATTTATGTCCTACTTTTGAATAACAAAGATGGAAATCAGACCTCACCAATTCTTTAAAAAGGTAAATATACCTTAATGACGAGATAATCATTTTCATGCTCTTCGTGACCTTATGAATAGTCTTTTTAAATGACCTTTGTTGCTATGCTGGCTCATAGTTGGCTTGAGACTCGGATATATCTAGTATGTTTGATGTATTAAGTATTTTCCATGTATTAAGGCTGTTGCCAACATAATGCATGATCACTGGCAGTGGCGTAGCTAGATGTTACTGGGCCCCACAGCAAATTGAATTTAGGGCCCCGAAACATTGATAAGTTGACCAATTCTAAGAAGATATATTGAACTTGCTTATTATTTAGGGTCTTATTAGGCCCCCTGCCATCCTGACCCCCTGCAATCACAGGGTCTGCTTCCTCTGTAGTTACACCCCTAATCACTGGTGAGATTGTGTTAATTAAAGTTATAGTGGAGAGAGGTCTACACTGGGAACCATAGCAACCCCCATGGAGGACACCATCAGTGGCGTAACTACCAGTGGTGCAGAAGGTGCAATCATACCCGGGCCCGCACCCCCTTGGGGCCCACCAGAGCCTTGATAACAGTTATTGTGGGAGGCTGGGCAGGGGAGATTTTGCAGCATACATGCCAACAGCACAATTCATAGGGGTAGGGCCTGACAGGGGCCCCGGGTGCCCATTCTGTACCAGGGCCCACTGGCAAGTAGTTACGCCACTGGACACCATCCATCAACCAGATCTCTAGCCAATGCTAATGTACGATATTTTGCTAGAATTTTAACGTACAAACCAACAAATATGTATATATTTTTCTATGATTATTATTACCTGTCTCTTCCCCATTTCTCTGTCTTTTTATTGTTTTAGTTATTTATTTTTTTACTTAATCCTCATACCTGTGAACATTAAGCATGAATCATGTCTTAATCTAGAGTTTTCTGGCTGATTTCTGTGACGCTACTGCCAATGAAAGAAGGCAAAGATATAGTCTGTCCTCCATCTGAATGAACCCTGGGAATACACTGCAGGGAATGTTGAATTATATGTTCCCCCAAATAAATCAGGGTTCCCTCTTCCAGTGAACTGGTATAACCTTACTGATACAAACAGTAACAGTTGGTCCAGTGTTTTTAGATTGGTGCAGGGGATAGGCTTGAGGTGAAAGCAGGAGAACAGAATCTGTTTTTAATTATTGATCTCAAATCCTTGCCCCCCCCCCACAGTCAAGATGGACTTTATTTCATTATTAAATCGGAAGTTCACCTTCAACAGAGTCCTATCAATATGGAAGGACTAACCAAAAATAATATTAGTAAACAAAGACAGCATTGACCCGGTCGATGAGTTCATGCCATCCATTTAGAGGAATGGAGTCGCCAATAGGGTTGCCACCTTTATTTTTTTGGATGAAAATGGGCAGGGGGTGGGTCAGTGATGGGGGATGGGGGCAATGTGGGGAGGCAGGGCGCGTGGCATCAGGGGTGGGGCTGATGACATGGCGATCAGCGATTGTTTGATCGCCATGTCATTCACTTCAATGTCCTGTCCGGGCAGTCCTTCCAAAAACTGGGGTGTCTGGGTGAAATCTGGACAGGTGGCAACCCTAGTCACCAACGACCCCTACACTGATACTGAGTTTATCCATATAAAGTAAGGGGCAGGAGAAGGGGTCTCTGGGCAAAATTATTGGTGGTTCTAGGGAGGTGGGTCACTGCAGCTTTGTGCCTTTATATAAGCTAGGAACTCTTTATCCTTTCAATTGATTCATTATATAGTGCTAGTATAAGATGCTCACTTTACGATCGTCCAAAACATGATTATCCAAAACAAATCCATCTTTAGTTATTAGATGCTTTGCAGGCAGGTGACATGGGGAGGCCGATTTATCAAAGGTCGGATTTTAGTGGTTTTAAAGGTTTAAACTTAACTCACAAACCACGAATGTCATGACATTTATTAAAAGTTCCGAATATAAAAAGTACAAACGGAAAATTAAGTGAAAGATGCGCTAAAAAATATGAATACCTCTAAAACCTCTAAAAATTTGTTTGTTTTTTTTTGGACAAAAAAATCCAAAAACCACTAAAATTCAGAATTGATTTAAAACAGTCCAACATGATCAGTGCAGCTCCCATTGAGTTCTGTAGGTCTTCGGCAACTATTACCTAGCAAAGTTTTGTATTATTGTTTTTTTATGGTTTTTACACTTTTTAAAAAAACAGAAAATAGGAAAACCATGATTTTTTTTTGAGATTTGTGGAAAAAAAGAAATTTGATTGCTAATAAATGGGCCACTAAGAGTGATGGCAGACAGGGCTATTTAAGTGTTTTGTACCTTTGCTGTTAAATCACCCCTAAATGTGACAGTGTAGCACCGTGCCTGTACTTAATGCATTCTTCCGTTACTGTTTAAACCTAATTATATTTGTAAATGTTGTAAGCCACTTTGTAGTTACTGAATTACCTCGTAGTCTGATCTAATTAAAATAATCTGTAGTCTCTTTTTTTTCGGTGGTTTCCCTTTTACTCGAGTTTATTTTTTATAAATGATTATTATTATAATTAAAGCTAGCCTTTCTAAATTCATTGGGCTTATAGAGCATTTTGGCCAATGGCTAATTGGTCATCTACCTTTGAGGGCACATAATTGCTCCCCGTAGTGCAAGAGGCACTGGTATCTTGGGTCATGGTGACATGAGTAGAAGCTGCTGCCCTCTCAGATCCTTTCTGATTGGTGTCTGCATTACAGATGAGCATTGGGTGCCATGAGAACAGCGTTTCACTGCCTGGTGCATTGAGGAACTATCTGCTTGATGATTGGTTGGCATCCTACAGTGCTGCTTGCTCTCTTGAACATCATTGGAATGCAGTCAATGGCTGGGGTTTTGGGAAGTGGATTATTATCATCCTAATGACATGGGGCTACTTGGCATTTCTCCAGAAGTGATTCTATTTCAGATTAAATTTAATAGAACACATATTGGCTTTTACTGTTTAATAAACCTACAATGGGCCATCATAGTGTTTTATTATGAACAATCAAATTCCTAATTAATTTTTTTGTTAGCCTCTGATCTGTTCCATTCATAGATCCAGACCTTATTTTTTTGTTTTGTTCTTTTTGTAATTTAACATTGTTAATTATACAACTTGCATCATGGTTTTCAAAAACTGCCAGCCAGAGCCTGGAAACTCAATCCAACTAAACCTTAAAAAATGAATATGACTAGAAATGCGGTATTTTATGTACGGATCTTACCGTACCTGCCTAAAGCACCCGCAGTAATGGCCAATATGACAGTAATGATCGAGGCCTTCAAAGTTGTGCACAGGAGCTTCACATCTTGGATTTTGTCAGTGGCACTGCACATGCTCAGTGGGCTCTGAGCAGCTGTTGAGAAGTTAAGTTTTGGGGTTGTCAGAAATCATCAAGCAGAACGTGAGGTTCGTCTGGCACAGAAGCTGATGCTACAGGGCTGATTAGTAGCATCAAGTGTGCAGTTGTCAGGTAGTGTGTAACTTGGGTTAGCCAGCCTTGGATTTTTACTACTGATTGTTCTCATATCTACCTCTAGGTGGGGCATGGGAGCATTTTTAGCACTGCAGTTGTCAGGGAGCTGTTATCTGGTAACCTTCGCATTGTTCTGCTGATGGGCTGCTTGGGGGGGGAAGGAAGCGATATAACTCCAGCTTGCAGTACAGCTGTAAAGAGTCAATGAAGTTTACCAGAGCACAAGTCACATGATTGAGGGCACTTGGGAAACTAACAACATGTCTAGCCCCATGTCAGATTTCGAAATTAAATAATAATGAAAAAAAAAAAATCAGTTTTTTGGTTCAGTGCAGGATTCTGGCCAAATTACCCGCCATAGTCTAAAATGGCAATATGCTACACTTAAACAGCTTTGAAATTTATATCCTACCGTAGCTTTTTACAAAAATAAGGGAAGCGAAACATTGCTGATGGTTAAAAGACAAGACACAGTCTGGTTTTCATAGACTGGACTGTTGTAAATAAAGGTCTTGCTAATAGCTGAGAGTAATTACTGTAATCCTTTAGGGCTGTGTTTATTCCCATCAAGTCCTGTTCTCAAGCAGCATGCCAGGGATTAGCTACTGAATACAGGTAGACGTTTTATCCGGTGAAAATGCCTATTGTGGATATTTTTTTCCTCTTTTGGATATAAATTACTCACTTGTGTTTGTTACCCTTAGATCTGATGAGGAGCGTTCATACCGTCCAATGACAGTTTTCAAGCAGCTACAAACACAGGTAGCCACGGAATGGTTATCAACCACTATAGGCTGGAAACCAAAACCAAATCAATGATACCTGATGTAAATGTCATTTTTATATATAAAATATATAAAATAAAATAGAAGACTGATTGGCTGGGAGAGCTTAATACAATGCACACTGGTCAAAATCCAGTTTTAAAAACTTAAAGGGCATGTAAAGGCCAAAAATAAAATCTAATTTTTACTTTCTTTAATGAAAAAGAAACCTATCTCCAATATACTTTAATTAAAAAATGTGTACCGTTTTTATAAGAAACCTGACTGTATGCAGTGAAATTCTCCCTTCATTTACTGCTGTGGATAGGAATTGTCAGACGGTCCCTAACTGCTGAGCAGGGAAACAATCATACTTATGAACAGCAGGGGGAGCCCCCACCTTACTTACAGCCATGCAGAACTCAAGCAACTTTGTTTATGATGATCCCTAAGCAGCCCAGACCACACTGAGCATGTGCACAGTCTTAGTCTTGCAAAGATGTTTAACAAAGTTACAAGATGGTGACCCCCTGTGGCCAACTTTGAAAGCATAAATTATTTGTTTGATTAGGCTTGTGGTGCAGTAAGTTCATGTTTATATTTAGTATACAAAATACAGCATTTCTAGCCTTATTCTATTTTAGACTTTACATGCCCTTTAAGCAGTTGTTACATATACAGATCTGCTCATTTGGTCTGGTCACCAGACAAGAAGATCTCTACCTGTTGTGGCTATGGTTGCCACCTTGAAAATGATGATTGATGTAAATGTGTTATTAATAGGGAAGAAAGATAAAATTATGGGAAGGCTGGTATCTATTTCTAGAAATGTTTGCAACCATACACATGGCATGCTGAATTAGGGGAGGGAGACTAACAGAAATAAATTTCATATAGTGTAGTATTTTTAAACGTTTTTTGCTGACCCCCTTGGTGTCTATTTAAAACCACCGTGCTTTACAATTCACACTATAATTGTGTCATCCAATGTTTCGTGCCAAACTTAAATTAAAAGCAATTTTAAAGAAAAAATAAAAATAAAAAAATTCTCCCTCCCCAAATTTATTTGGAGGAATACAGCGACTTTACATTTGGAAGAATTTTCTAACAGGTAGAGGAGAACCTGAGTTGAGGCTGGACTTTTGGGAGTGATCCTAGCTTCCTCTGAATCGAACTATATTTGGACTTTTATGCTGAATTAGGGGCATCTGAATGCTTGGCTCCCCGGGTATACACTGAATCACAGTGGGGGTCATTTATAAAGTTCGCTAAGCGCATATTTATTCGCAAATGGTTGTATGTTTTTTCCTGAACGATAAAATATTGCACTGATGTGCCCGCCTTACCGGTTTTTGCCGGTAAGGCGCCCACTGTGCGAGGTTGTTGTGCGCGAAAATATCGTTGACAGTAACAAATCCGCAATTTGCAAAACTGTTTTGCAAATATGTTCTCCGCCACCAAAGTTGTGGCGTAATGCAAACGCAGAGTGCGCGCATAATATTCACAAATTGCGATTTTTGCCATATTTAAAAAGTTCTTATAGGCATTTGCAGTGTGAAAAAAAAATTGCAATTCTGTTTGCACCCTCTTATTCAGCTTTATAAATGTAACCATGTGCAGGGCAAATATATTCACTGTGCAAACCAATCGGCCCGGCGCATAGTTTATAAATGAGCCCCAGTGAGGGGGCAATGAAATGCTGTCCTTTAGCTGATGGGTTGATAAATAAAATCAGCCCCTTGGGACTTTGACGATCAGCTTCCTCATTTCATTAATTAAATATCAGAATTACACTTATGGCAACTTGTGATTTTATAGCCTTTGTTGTATATTATAGAATTGTATTAGATGTTTTAAGGCCTCGCTATCCGCAAAACCCTCCTGTGACAACTTTATTTTTGCACCAACCCTTTCTGTCCACAAACCCTGTTATGGATCACCAATCAACACCAACAACACCTTTCTTGCCGTTATCAGTATTGAGAAACTTTTAATCAATGCCTGGATGAGTTGTGTGGGTGTATTGTGGGGTACATTAAGATATTAGCAGCCAAACTGTTCTTGATGCATGTGGACTTTACCTATTTGAGCTTTAGCTCTGGACATTAACTATTAACCAGCATCTAAGGCAGTGATCCCCAACCAGTAGTTCACGGGCAACATGTTGCTCTCCAACCCATTGTATGTTGCTCCCAGTGGCCTCAAAGCAGGAGCTTATTTTTGAATTCCAGGCTTGGAGGTAAGTTTTAGTTGTATAAAAACCAGGTGTACTGCCAAACAGAGCCTCAATGTAGGTTGACAATCCACACAGGGGCTACTAAATGACCAATCACAGCCCTTATTTGGCACCCAAGGGACATTTTTCATGCTTGTGTTGCTCCCCAAC
Source organism: Xenopus laevis (assembly GCF_017654675.1). Taxonomy (NCBI): domain Eukaryota; kingdom Metazoa; phylum Chordata; class Amphibia; order Anura; family Pipidae; genus Xenopus; species Xenopus laevis. Next base: position 17,008,323 of record NC_054381.1, on the reverse strand, counting down.
TCCTTTTACTTCTGAATGTTGCTCACGGGTTCAAAAGGTTTGGGATCCCTGATCTAAGGCAAGGGTCCCCAATGTTACCCGTGAGCAACATTCAGATGTAAAAAGAATTGGGGACAACACAAGCATGAATAAAATTCAAAATACCGTAAGTGTTGTGATTGGTCATTTGGTAGCCTTTATGTGGACTGTCAGCCTACAGGAGGATTTGTTTGGCCGCACACCTGGTTTTTATATAACCAAAACTTGCCTCTAAACTAGGGATGCATCAAATCCACTATTTGGAATTCGGCCGAATCCTTTGTGAAATGTTTGGCTGAATACCGCACCGTATCTGAATTTTCATATGCAAATTAGGGGAGGGAAAGGAAAACATTTTTTTACTTCCTTGTTTTGTAACGAAAAGTCACATGATTTCCCTCCACACCCCTAATTTACATATGTAAATTAGGATTCTGATTCGGTTTTGTCAGGCCGAATCCCGAACTGAATCCTGGATTCGGTGCATCCCTACTCTAACAAGTAATTCAAAAACAAGCACCTGCTTTGAGGCCACTGGGAGTAACATCCAAGGGGTTGGGGAGCAACATGTTGCACATGAGCCACTAGCTGGTGATTCACTAAAATCCAGGGCCAAAAATATTTTTGTGTATCGCTTAAATGCCCTCATGCTGCCTATTCCAATTCAGGTTTATAATTCTGAGGCTGAGCTCATAAGCCTTTTTGAACAGTTGCCCAACATCTGAGAACTTCCAGTTCCATGTCAACGTCTTTATGAGATAATGTAGTCTTCATTTCATTGTCTTGGGCGTAATCCATCTGCTCAGGTGATTAATTCAATTTTATGTTCTCCAGTCACTTTATCACTTTTCTGTAGGTCAGCCAAGGACTTCCTAGAGATAATAAGGAATTTTTTTTTCACTGAGTTTTTTAGCTACAGCTGCAGATATGCTAAATAAAGGATTTTGTGAAATATCTCTGTGTGTTCCCCGTTGTTTATCATCTTGCCAGACTTCCACAAAGCCAGTGCTCGTCTTCACCTGCTGTAGCTCTAACCTGATTCAGAGCTTACTGAAACTCCGCTTGCGCTCCTCTTTAGAAAAGGCCTCAGGGCAACCCTCGATTTCTCCTATAAGGAAGGTATGGAGGAGAAATCGAGCGCCGCACGATGGATCACTCAATCGCCTTTTCTAAAGAGGAGCGTAAGCGGAGTTTGGGTAAGTTATTTCTAATTAAAGACTTTGTGATTTTAAAGTTTAATTTGTGTTGGTGTTTTTTTTCGTAGTATACTAACGAATTTTTGTTTAAAAAAATTGTGATGTTATCGGTGTTTTGATGAACGACCGATTTCAGTGCAATACAACCAATTCGCCAAATTATCGGTAGGTCGGTGTGCAACGAACGATCGTACATCTACCGATCTTTCTCCTGACATTGTTTGGGAAATTGATCTGGAAGGGTAAAGAATTTTCTAAACCATGAAAATGGCCCATTGATGGGCAGACAGATTGCGATTGTTTACAATTTGTAAAACTGCACATGTGTGGGGAGGTGCTTGCAGTTTAAACGAAAAACATAAACGTCAGATCCTCTTCCAGTTTTGGGCTACTACTGGACGATATCAATTGAAATGGTCATTAATGTTGATGGACAAATTGGAGCTGTAAACCATCGTTTCACCAATATCTTCGGTTGTACGATTACAAAAAATCTTACAGATCCCATACCTATCCTGGAATTCACCTATGCTCCTTTTGGGACCCTAGAATTTTTCACCTTCAGTGATCCAGCAGCACTTAGGAAAGAAGACAGGCCAATATGGCAGCCACGAAAGTAGTCAAGGTCCAGGCCTAAGGGGGCAGACATCAAGTATCAGAATGACAAAACTAGCTGGGCAGGTGGACAACAGCAAAAATCCATTAAGATTTGATCTTGGGCAAAGGACAGCAGTATCTCTATAACTGTTGGTAGCCAGGTGCCAGAGCTGTGTGCCAGATATAAAGCTACGTGCTTGTAAGTCATCAAGGTTTGTAGCTTAACTAGCGAGGAATCGAGCAGTTGTGCCAACTGACATGCCCTGCAGAGAACCAGAACTCCAGGACAGGGTGGCCGGGCATGTACTACCCAAGCCTTGTGATTGACAACAGAGCAGCCACTTCAGTACTGCAAAAAACATTCCCTTTAAAAAGCACTAACACTGCTACAATTCTACAACAATCTCATTTCTCATCATCTGCTCTGCAAGTTCCCTTTCTCTATCATTTTGGCTTGTTAATTCCCCGTTGTTTGTGCAGACTCGACTTCTTGCTTTATATATCCTCAGATGCACTTCTTTAGATTTAGGTAACTTAGGCAGTGTAACCGTAACTACACAACTTGCCATCTGTTCTGCAGTTTTAGCATTCCAGCCCTTTGTGATTGGTCCTTTCATACTGTTACTGGATGAGTTATTGGTGGTGGTGCATTTTGCAAGAGATCTGCTTCGCTCCTTGGAGTAGTGGTGGACAAACCCCTAAAGTGCTGCTAGTTGCATACAGTGCAAGCCTGAGAAACCATATTATTTCAAGCTTTATCAAACATACTCTACATTGATTATTTAGCCATAAGTTCACTTATGCTTTGCATCATCCCTTTACTTCTGAGAAAGTGTAAAATCACGTGCTGGTTTTCCTTAACAGGACTAAAAATGGGCTAATATGCCATGAATGGTGAGAAGAGAGGGACAACATGCAGGTAGACTTCCAATGTTTAGGTCAAGCACTTTCCATAAGAATAGCATAAAGTCATGTCATCCAAGTATGGAGAAAGGACAGAGAGGTCAAACAAATGGCAAGAAGTCAGTGGTTAGGGCAGGAGGAAATCAGACTAAAGATTGTACCAGAATAGAGTGATCACACCTGATACCTACAAATGGCAAACGAACCGTAAAAGCTGTTTGCCAGATAATGGTGATGATTGCTGCAGGGGCCTTCTCCATGTTTGGAGATCTAGATAAGAGAAGGGCAATTGCCTCTTGATTTTATCGTCAATCTCCATGTTGGAAAAGAGCACCAGCCATGTTTCTTGCATCAGTTTAGTATGGACAGTGAAGCACTAGGCACATTGTATTTATAACCCCCTGCAGCTGTCACCCAAGATACACTTGAAACCTTAAAAAAGGATAAAGTGTGCAACAAACAATATGAAGGTAACTTTGCGTTGTAAGTGGCCATGAATCTCCATCACTCAGCTGCATTCTAGGGGAGCTTGTGCAGCATCTGTAACCACAACCATCAGGTATGAAAGCAAATCCCTAAAGGTCCGTGCTTCTTCACTAGCTTCTTTCCTTCTCCCTTAGTTAATCTCATTCATTGCTGGCAAATTACCCTGCTCCTCAGGGTCTCCAAAAATGACGATTGGATCTGATCTCCTTCTAGGTCTGATCTGATTTTGTGCTTTATGTGCTAAACTTTTCTTGATAAAAAAACCCATGGTTGATCCAATATGAAAAACAATATTTTATGTTAATCGTTTCTGTTATTTCTTTCCCTTTCTGTTCTTCTCTTCTCTGTAGCCTTTGTCCCTAACCCTTTCTCTATAACTATCATTCTTGTGTTAGATAGATAGATAGATAGACAGACAGACAGACAGACAGACAGACAGACAGACAGACAGATAGATAGATAGATAGATAGATAGTTGCTCATTTAACAGACAGTAACACAACACACACATATTATATATAAAACATCATCATAAATAGCTAAAAACCTCACAAATTACTACCTGCTTAGAAGGGAAGCTTTAAAAACAGCTGCAGGTAAAAAAGATCTCCTATAGTAGTACATCTAGGTAAAATCAATCTATTGCTAAAGGTACTACGATATGACTCCAAAATTTGTAAAGGATGTAAAGGATGAGAATCATTAATTTACACATTAATTTAACAACATTCTTTTCTCCACGAACATCTCTAAGGTCTCAAATCTCATACCTAAAACAGAACCTGCCTTCCTAATCAATTTATTAAGTCTATTTATATCAGCTGCCGTCAACCGACTTCCCCAACACACAACACTATAAAACACAACACTAGCTGTAACCGATTGATAGAACATCAGCAGCATTTCCTTCTAAGAAAGAAAAGCCTACTCACATACCCTTCTTTAATTAACAAGAAAGCAAAAAAACCTCACTCAACTGGGTAGCACAGCCCTTTAACACCCTAGGGAATAGACCATCAAGTCCTGTAGACTTCCCAGAGCAAATCCTAAAAAAATCTTCCCTAACCTCATACCTTGTAATTGTAATACTCATGCTCTCATTATAACTATTCTTTTCTAACAGGGGACATACAGATTCATTATCAGCCTCAAACCTGTTAAAAAATTGATTCATCTCGACCTTTTCAATACCACATTCTAGTGTCTGATCAATCATCTTTCCAGGGTCATTAATAGTATTCATGCCCCTCTACACCTCTTTAATATTCCTCTGTTGGAGTTTCATCTCAAGTTTCCTTCTATAAATCTCTTTCCCCTCCTTGATTTAAACTTTTAACTCCCTCTGAACATTCCTTATCTCGTCCCCATCACACCTTCCTATTCAATAACACCTTAATATCATTGGTTACCCAAGCTGTATTATTAGAAAAGCAATGTACTTTCCACTCAAAACTTTACATAATCAGTAATACAATTCAGAAGACCATTTAAATCCCCCAAATAGGCATTATAGAAGACCTGAATCCATAGAGATCGCAGCACTCCCAGTTAATATTAAAATCACCTTTACTTCACATATGGCACAGCAGAGTTTCGAACCTCAAAGGTTCTTTATCAGGGTCCAAAATATTTCTGTGCCATATGTGAAATAAAGGCGATTTTAATATCATCAACTGGGAGTGCTGTAATCTCTATGGACTCTATCTCTCTGACTGTTTGTACTTTTATAGAAGACCTCCCATCTCAAAACAGTCCTGGAGTCTCTCTTCGACTTCAGGTGATCATGTTTTAACAGTTTTAATAGTCACAGGCTGACGTTGCGCCAGTGGTTTATATTGTGGCTTCAACCAAACCAAAATATGATCCAATCTGCCCAATTCACGATGAGCAAGGGAACTATATGAGTTTATAACATGGACATGTCCTTTCAGTCATTTCTTTATCTTCCTGTTCTCCTACCACTTCTTCTTCTTCTTTTATGTTGCCCTGCTTTTCTTCCCATTGTGCTTTCCCCCTCCTCTCAGGCTCTTCTGCCCGATTATCTATTCTCTTTGGCTTTTCCTTCAAATTCTAATCATTTTCACATCTGCTGTTTTTCTTTTGAATGTTTTCTTTGTTCCTCTTCCTTTCTCTTTTGCTGACACCTTGTCTTCCTCTTCATTCCATATAGAGGGCAAAAATGTTAGTTTGGAGATGAGAGTGTCCACACCAGATTATACCCGAGGAACTGGTCCCACGTTGGCAGTTTGCTTTAGTAATGATATCAGCCTTGGTGTCCTCCCAACCATTTCTCCAATTTGAGATGGAATAGCACAATAGAATGACTGAAGATGATGGACGCCTCACTTCCAAAGTGCAGTCACGCCAAGTATTGATGCCAATCATTAAAGGTACCTGCCCCGTGTGAATCTGATGGAGCATGTGATATTGACGCTCAGAATCCGGGACTTACAATCACAATAATTCCAGGGTTCCCACAGAAGGTTGTGTCAGACTTGTGCCAAATGAATTCTACATTGCATTAAAATGCCATTAATCAGCTTGCAGACCGTTGTTTGGACTTTATGACAAGAACAATTACATTTGTATGATACATGTACATTATGAAAAAATGGAAATTTTATTATGTGAATTTAAGGAGAATTATGTTCTTCCACATTATTTTATAATTCAGATAAAAGAAGGGGCGCACAAGGACGCCTCCCAAACATTCTCAGAAAGATACAGGAGATCAACTTCAGACTGCTAATTATCATGTATTAGTGATTATTAGCTTAGCTATCTGTTTGAACATGTTTCTGTCTGCTTTTCCCATCTGCCATCCTCTGATTCTGTCGCAGAAAACCTGCTCCCCCCGACTGGGTTTTTTTTTAAAAGAAATAAGATCTCCAGCGTTTCTGAAATGAAAGGCAATTTCTTCCAGTGTTTTTCAAGTCAGACAGTTGTCCATGGGCAGGTACAATGTTCTGCCAGCACAAAGGTATATATAAAGATATTTATGAGAAATCAATATAGGCCAGAGGCCATCAATGTAATTCCATCCACAGAGGTTGCATACAGCAGTAAGGCATAGGGCAACTGGCAGGGGATGGAACAGAGAGAAGTCAAAACAACAAAGGTTTTAGCTTTCAGGAGCTTTAAGCTGTCCATATACATGTACATCTGCTCGTTTGGCAAGGTTATCAAACAAGCATATTTTTGACCGATACGGTCACCTTGTGCTAGATGATATGTGGATGATCTGATTGTATGGACCAAGGATAAGCATCTCATAATAGGCACCTATCATCTGATATTAACGAGCCAATGTGGTCCTTGACCTAACAAGATTTTTAAACCTGTGCGATAGATTTCTGGCTGATTTTTTTACCAGATTTCTATTGGATAAGCCATTGGAAAGGGCCCATAAATGGGCAGATAAACTGTCAACTTGGTCTCAAGGGGCTGAACTAGCAGCTTAAATTGGATAGTTTTATGCCTATGGCAAAAGTGATATTTTACCATTAAATTGAGCATTTCCAGGTGGACCATGGCTTGACTGCCACCATCTGCCAAAAGTGCTGCATTTTCCTTGTTAAGAAGATGGACCCAGCTGCAGATGAGCGAAGGGTATTTTTAAGTAAGAAGTAAAGTCATACATTTATTAAAGTACTGAGTCCAGTCGCGCAGACCCATATCGTTGACCCACAGCCTGACCTAAATCCACCTACTTGTTCCACCCCAGACCTGCTATCTGACCATACCCACAGGTGGTTTACCTTAATCTCAACCTGGGATACCACAAGTGATTTATCACTTGGAAGCAGCTCAACCAGGTTAAACAACCTCCCTCCTCAGTGCGGTTAAAGAGCCCACACTTTACCCAGGTTCCCATGAATCTCCAAAACAAACAGATCTCAGAAGGACCATGGTCACTCATATCTGTAATGAAATGGTGGAGCAGCACAGCTAATTTGGTGGTCCCTATACGTGAAGCGTATTTCTTCCTTCACCTGTCTCACTACACAGGTCTGCGTTTTCAGTTCAGGTAAAGGGGTGCAGGACAATTTTGAGTGTCTGTATGGCGCTCTTGGGGAGAGGGGAGGGGGCCTCTGCAGTGGCCCAATTATTACAGCATGGGTTTACTTCTCCTTTAACTGCCTTGGGTTCTCTCTGATAATATGACCAGCACATCCTTGGCCCAGGGGGGTTCACAAGATACTGTTGGGGGCTTTTATGGATGCAAACATGTTTATTAGGCTTTAATTTTCCTTTAATTATGCAAACTGTATGAAATGGATATCGAGACACAGCTGAAATAACCTATAAGAAATACCCATTTCATATAAACAACTGCTTTTATTGCAGCTTTGTGATTATCTTTTGTTATTCCAATGATTGCTACAAAGAACACTTTAATATTACATCGTTCAGTCAAGTGGAATGTAAAAAGATAGTGTCTAGGCTGTAAATTAATAATGAATTGCCCCATTAGACTATTATGTACCGTACATTTTAATGCATAATGCATCAGGGACAGTGTTTACATGCTAATGGCTAATGAATACAACATGGTGTGCCTGGCATAGGGATTGTGCTCTGTCACAGTATTGATCTAAGCTTGTCGTCAATTCCTATAGCTTTTCCTGAAATTATTATACACACCTACAATGCACTGATTGATTAAGGCTGTATGTGTTGGGATAGACCAATTATGACTTGTTGTGACTTGGATCTGGGTTGGGGATCTACATATATGTCACTCTTCCCTCTTATCAATTATTTTGCTGTGCTTTTTTTTTTTTAAATTCCCTAATGAGAATGATCTCCCTGCTACTTAACATTTAGGAGTATCAGAGCCAACGGAAGTGCATGCAAGAGAGTTCCAATGGATTCATATTGTTCAGATTGCCTGGAAGAGCTTAATGGACAAAGGCTATAATGGAGTGGTACTTGGCCAGGTGGCCATAGACGCACCAATAATATCGTACAAAACCAATTTTGGTACGATATTTGGTGCGTGTATGGAGGGAGATGAGCTGACCGATATTGGCAGGAGACTTGGGTATCAGTTGACTCGTCAATTGGGCTGGCAAAACCAGAAAATTTTGTTCAGGTACTGTAAAGGCTTACCCTGGTGGTCTAGTGGGGGGACGGCGCGGACGCCCGCCGCGTCTTCTTCCTCCTGCGCCAGTTCATTAAGCGCACGGCGCGCCTCTTCTGCTTTGTAGGCGCATCATGCCAGCACGCAACGGCGCGAAAATTCAAATATTGAAAGGGCAATTCCACCTGTTCTCATTGCCCGTTATAGGTTTGTTCCTGGTGCCTTAGCTTTTGCTATTCTGGACTCTGAGCTTGTTTCTGATTATCTGTTGTGACCCCTGCCTGTTCATGATGATTCTGACCTCTGTATCCTGATCCATTGCCTGAATTTTGACTACCGCTTCTGCTATATCCCTCTGATTAATCTCCCGGTTTTGACCCTTGCCTGCCTGACCTCGCTTTGAACGCTGCCTGCCCAGACCCTGCCTGATTTGTTTACGCTCACTTTCTGCCTGCCTCGACCCGGCCACTTCCAACTACGATTCTATCTTACACCTTGTACCACGACCTTCTGCCCAAAGACTTTTCTAACAGTCGTGCCCCTCTGCTTATCCAGAACTTCTAGCCTTGCACCTCTCGTTTAAGTCCTGGTGGCATCCAAGTAGTTGAGGGCTCCTCCTGAGGCCAACAGCGGCCACACTACAGGTGAAGCACGAGCCGAGACCAGGGTGCTTGGCATTTGTTCTGGTGTTGGGTGCCGACCGTGACATTTACCTTTGAAGGCACCAGAACATCGGCTATGGTTAGTGCTGAATCATCAGATACAGAAATAATTTGTTTCTACCTGTATATCTGACAATTCAGCTCTACACGTGTGTATTGAAATGAACGATCTTTCCTGGAAAGATCTTTTCCTGGAAAGATCTTTTCCTGGAAAGATCTTTTCCTGGAAAGATCGTAATTGTTACGTCTATGGCCACCTCGTTATAAAAAGGTGAGACCTCCTAAAAATGGTAGAAAACTCTGACCCAAAGGAAGAAGTATCTCGCCCTAGTTAATATACTATGCAGTTATGGGATTTCCAGCCTGTGGTTTTCCAAATGCTGCTGAACAACAGCAGTTTTCCCCTGGAAGCCAGGTTAGTGGCTTTTAAATCATGTGCCAAGTTAAGTAAGAAAACACAAAGTGTTCTCCTGAGTGTGTTTACAATTTACTTCAAAGAGCAATTCAACTTTGAATACATTCTATGAGTAAGCCTGGGCAAGAACATCAGATTTTTAGTGCAGAGTTACAGGTATTACAAGCTGCCCAGTTAGACCTTGGATATGCAAACTTGGAGAACCCATTGAAGAATAAAAAGTGGACATAGATATCAGTGTACTTGGCTACAGTGTTCCCCCATCTACCCTCCACCATGAAAACAGCTGTACCCTTAGTTATACATAAAGGACTGCAGCCAAAGGAGGCTTTGTAGAAAGAAGCACCAGTTGGGCATCACTACTGTAGAGTTATTAAGACAGTTTTTTAGCCTCTATGGCTATGTTATTCTGTTTCTAGAAGCCCTCCTAAAATCCACTCCAGCCAGTGGGTGGGGTGCAACCAGGCACAGAGTATTAAAATTAGAGAGGAAATTAGAGATATAATAGGAGAGACAAAGATAGAGTGCAGCAGAAGACTATGTCATATATTGATGGGATCCTGTGCTACCGTGTACCCATAATTCTGTGGTTACTGCATCTGATATTGTTGGGGCAATTTGTTGGAGCCCGTGACATGGTGTCAGTAAATGTTATAAATAAATATTGTACGGGGGCCAGTGCTATATATTGCTTTGATGACTGTGTTATGTAATGCTGGGGACACTGTGATGATTATTGCTGGGGCCACTGTTACATATATTATCAAGGCGACGGTGTAATAAAATAGTGGGTCCATTGTGTTATATATTGTCGGGCCACTGTGTTATGAAATATCAGGCTGTCTCTTGAAATGCTGGGGCCATTGTGATAGAGCTGTTCTATGCTGTAAAGTTCGAATTCGGCATGTCACTTTGTAAGGGGATGGTCTTACACTAATCTTGTGTACCTTAAAAAATTGACAACTCATACCACCCCTCCACTTTTTGTAGCAACTTCAACCACTGACACCCACCGTCTAAGATACCCATTGGCTAGTTGAATAGCTTCGATTTCTGTCTGTACCCTCACGCCAAAATAAGGTTACCCTAGCTAAGTTAGGGTCTTTCAAAAAAAATGCATTGCAGCCAAGGAGTTAAGATGTAAGAAAACCTAGAAAATAATTGTCTCTTTCTCTCTGGCACATCTTTTTAACAACAAAGCGGTTGCAGAGTAACATAGAAAGTTTGGCTGCACAGTTGCTCTCCCATTTTTCTACTGGCTTTTGTTTTGTTCTTTATCATTTTCCAATAACGCTGCTCTAGAACCATTGTTTTGCTTTTTTCATCTTTTTCTTTCATTTCTGTTGAGGTGAGAAGGGCAGACATCTTACAGCAGAATTCTGCACCAGCAGCGAGCAATTATATTCGTGTTCAGAGAGTGAAAACGGCCTGTGTGCAACGCGGCTTCACCTTCTCACCTTCCCTTGGTTTCTCTTACTTATTTTGTACAGGTATTTTGCATACAGTTACATAATGGAATTGAATTGTTATGCCCGGCATGCCAATCCGATTTATTCGCTGAGCCCTCATTAATACAAAGTCATGTCTTTAGGAATTGCACAGCTTTAGCTTTCACTGACTAAAGGTAAAATTTTGAGCATTTCTGTCAATTAGCAGAACATTTGCTAGTAAGTCATGCCCATTTAGTGGACGTTGGACTGGGTAAACTAAATAGCAGGTCATTAGCCAATGGTCCCTTTGGTCTGCTCAGATGTTCTTTGGCAATAACCTCTTGAGGAACAGCAAGAGTTCCAAAGGTGGACCTCTTGCCCAATCACAGCATTGTTTGCTCTTAAGCATAGTCAAAGTTGAGCTAGGCATTCATGTAAACACCCCATAGCCACCAAAAATGTGGTTCTTTTCCTAATTTATCCACCAACATTTGGGCCAATATCATGAGGACCACATTGACCTTGGGCAAAAGGTTTTATAACCTGCTCAACAAATATCTGGCTAATTTTTTACAAGATATTGGTTGGCCACCCCATTGGATTGACCTCAACCCTGGGTCACAGCACAGTCTCAAGAGGCAGGGTCTTGGTTTATATAAACCATCATCATCATCATCATTTATTTATATAGCGCTGTCAAGATACGCAATGCTTTATAAACCTGTGTATGATCAGATTTAAACCAGATTAGCTTTCAAGTGGCCTCTACAAGTAGCTCAGTAGGTGGCCTCTGGATATTTCCAAAAATGTATATAAAGCCTACATGAACCATTTGAACCATTTACTTACCCTTGGATAGTTTTCTACTCCTGAAGAAGCAGTACAGGCAAGGGAGTTAGAAACAGATACCGATAATGGGTCATAAAAGAGGGAAGGTGTATAATGAGGGATAGAAGAAAGATGAGGGGGTTAGGAAATACAGAAGGATCCAGGGTCTGATACCCACCTTGACATTTGCCTGTCTTACTTGGGTGTCATCTAGGGTGATCCAGTTTAATATCACAATCCAAAAACATAGGTTAATTGGTTTATGCTGAAATTGACTGTTAGATTGTAAGCTCCACTGTACAGGAACTGATGTCGATGATTAAACATAAATCCATGTGTGATAGGTTGGTGTAATATAAAAAAAGCAATCATTATAAAATACCTTACTTTTTCTCTTTTTAGTGCCTTTATAAAGATGCTTTATCCTAAACCCCAGCAGAACAGAGCTGAGATTGAATGGGTGGTTTGTTTAAATGACGCTGGAACTGATGGCGAAAGCGTTGTAATAAAAACCCCAACTTCTGCTTCAAAAAACATATTTATGTTACATATACAGGATAGAAATAATCGGTGTGTCAATGGAAATCAGTCAGTACTGGTCCCCTGCTTTCTGTTGTACTGACCTGACTATTTTAGAAGTTGTTTATGGCACATTAATTAATAATTGTACATATATTTAGCCAGTGGTGGATGCAGACATCTCTCTCTGTCTGTAGTTTGCAAAATGAGTGTGGTGTTTGCTTATGCATTGAGCTGTAATTAATTACTATATCCCTGTAACTGGAAAACAGCTGTCAGTATTTTTCATCTTCCAATTTGCCCCCCCTTTGTTTGTGTGTTTATGGTTTGTAAATATTTATCTGTATTATGCACAGGACTGATTATTGGCATGTTCTACAGTTTATTGTTTCCTTTACTTTAAGGGACCACTCTACCCTAAGATTTTCCTTCAATATTGTACTTATTGCAGGGGGCAATGCACATGTTTGCACAGATTTAAAGACTCCCAAATGTACAGACTATGACAAAACTTAAGAAAATGTAACTTTTAGGGGGTTATTTACTAAACTCTCAATGGCAAAAATCTGAAAAATGTGTGGTTTGTTTGTAAAAAATCTGAATTTTTAGTGAAAAAAAAAATCACAAATTTTTCGGAATTTATCATACCCCAAGGATGGAAAAAGTCAGAATTCGCATCTCAGACCTGCCGAGGTTGCCTATAAGTCAATGGGAGACGTCCCAAAGATTTTTTGATCCGCGCTGGGTTTCGTGCAATGATCCAAAGTTTTTGGGGTGAAAATTCCAAAAAATTCGTAAAATTTGTATCTTTCATGAGTGTATTAATAAATAAATTAATTAATAATAAAAACCCTTGTGGATTTGGTCTGAGTTTTTTTCAGAAAATATTGAGATAAATTTGGACTTTGATAAATAATTCCTGTTTATGGTCCAACCAGTCATCCCATATTTGGTCAGAGTCCCTCTTAGGGTTTGGGTGGGATGGGATGTGGCCTGGGTGGCTGGGTGTGGTTGTGGCAGAGGAGGGGCATGGGCAAAATATATCCTCGGTTTATAAAAAGAAAGGTTGACACCTCTGCTTTTTACACCATCTGATTTGCCAATCCACTCCTTTTAAGCAGCTAGGGCACAATTCCTACTAGCTCCTTTAAGGGATTAGGAGGGTTAGGGAAGGTGATAGGGAATTCTCTGTTCAACCTGAGAGACCATGATAGTTTAGACAAGATATAAGGGTACATACTGTAGACTCCTCCCCCGAGTACAGACAAATATCCTTTACCCGTTACAAATGAATTAAGTTTACGAAAGACAATGGGACATTTTTATGAGGGTGACTGTAGACTCCCCCCCCCAAGTTACTTTAAATGTATGAAAATTCAACCTGTTACAAATGTTTATGAGGTTTATGATTATTCATTAGGCAAATAACAAAGAGAGGAATATTCAAATGAAAGAGAAAATATACCCCCTTTTTTAAATGAGATTGAAAGAAAGGCATTTTATTTGTAAGAACTGTTTTCCAGCCTCCCCTTAGGCTCACAGTGTTATGCAACCTACTGGCAGCCTATAGGAGACTCTGGGGCTCATTTATCAACACTGGGTAAATTTGCCCATGGGCAGTTACCTATAGCAACCAATCAGTGATTAGCTTTTAAAGCCAGCTGCAAGTAGAATAATGAATGCAGCAATTTGATTGGTTGCTATGGGTTACTGCCCAAGGGGAAATTTGCCCAGAGTTGATAAATGACCTCTCTGTTTGGCAGCACACCTTGTTTTCACTAAAACTTGCCTCCAAACCTGGAATTCAGCAAATAAGCTCCACTTTGAGGCCACTGGGAGCAAAATCCAAGGGGTTAGAGAGCAACATGTTGATTGAAAACCACTGGTTGGGGATCCCTTCTTTAAAGTGTATCTTTTACCTCTTCCAATTAAGGCAGAAATTACAAACCTGAAAAGGGGAACCCCATTGGCTGGAAAGGTGCGATTCCTTTATTTATTAGTCATACAAACCTTGCTGTGATGTGGGGTGAGTAGCTGAGTTACACCTCTGCCTGTTTCTAGTTTATCATCTAAACCTCATTAGCGCTTTCCATGAGGCTAATTGGAATTTCTGTACCTTGCAAATGATGTCTAGTTCTGTACATCTGTGTGTGCATTCTCCCCTCCTATAAATCATACAGTAATGTATAAATATAAGTATGTCAGCGAGGGTGTTATTGAATAAGCAAAGCAGATGGGAAATGTAAGATGTGCTTAATGCGGTACTTGGAGATGCAGCTGGCGGTGTCCAGGAATAGCCATTGCACAAAAGACGAATTACTGTATCAGGGCAATGTAATGTAATAAGAAAAAAAACATGCGTGTTATGATTTGTCTGGTCCAATGTTGAATAGGCTCCCATATAGCCACACAAGAACCAAGATGGGGGAGGACACGCCACCGTTAGGATTTATGTCTTTATATAAAACAGGTCAAATTCCAAGTAGCATTGACTGTGACTTGATTAGTTCTTTTGCCCAGAATGCTGTATTAGTGGACTACTAGGTTCCGGTTTCCAAAGAGCCCCTCCGTAATTATTGTTAACATTCATCAAATAGTTGCCATGTATTACCTTAAAGGGATCCTGTCATCGGAAAACATGTTTTTTTCAAAACGCATCAGTTAATAGTGCTACTCCAGCAGAATTCTGCATTGAAATCCAATTCTCAAAAGAGAATACAGATTTTTTTATATTCAAATTTAAAATCTGACATGGGGCTAGACATTTTGTCAATTTCCCAGCTGCCCCTGGTCATGTGACTTGTGCCTGCACTTTAGGAGAGAAATGCTTTCTGGCAGGCTGCTGTTTTTCCTTCTCAATGTAATTGAATGTGTCTCAGTGGAACATGGTTTTTTACCATTGAGTGTTGTTCTTAGATATACCAGGCAGCTGTTATCTTGTGTTAGGGAGCTGCTATCTGGTTACGTTCCCATTGTTCTTTTGTTTGGCTGCGGGGGGGGGGAGGGAGGGGGGTGAAATAACTCCAACTTGCAGTTCAGCAGTAAAGAGTGATTGAAGTTTATCAGAGCACAAATCACATGACTTGGGGCAGCTGGGAAATTGACAATATGTCAGATTTCAAAATTGAATATAAAAAAATCTGTTTGCTCTTTTGAGAAATGGATTTCAGTGCAGAATTCTGCTGGAGCAGCACTATTAACTCATTCATTTTGAAAAACATTTTTTTTCCCATGACAGTATCCCTTTAAACTGTGACAGGTTTGCTGATAACCCCAGTCTACCTTTATAAACCCCCTATTATTCATCCAGCCCTTGTGACACCACATTCAACTTCTTCTGCACCCCTCCAATCTGCTCACAGTTCTCCTCGACATGTTGGAGACTGCTCCAAAAGTCCTTTTCAAATTAAACATGAAATCCAATTTCTATTTTTTATTAAAACATTCATAGCTGTTGTAAGCGCATTTAAAAATCTCAGCTGTCAATCAAATATTGTCTGCCACTACTTTATGCCCTGGGCATAGAGGCGGGGCAGACAATTACTTTCACTTTCCATTCAGCACTTCCTAGATGTCACTGCTCTCCCCATATTTCTCCAGTTCTCTTCACCATTTAATTGTGTAGCCAGGACATGGGGATGGACATCTGGTCCCCCATTCTGGTGCACAAACAAGATTCTGAGATGATACAAGGCTTGTCTTAATAACAGTGTCCACAAAATGGCTCCTGCCTGCTTGTTATAATTATGAATTCCCAGACTGAAGGAAACAACATTCAAATAATTTATAATGTGTAATTAAAGTTCGTTTTGCTTGACTAATGTGATAAAATAAGATTTTAAATGTTTTTTTGGGTGACTGGTCCCCTTTAAGACCGGTATGAACATCCTGCACATGTTGTCTGTGTCCTATTTTGTAGCACTGCCCCTGATATCTGAGAGCCAATGCCTAGGGGTTCAACTTTGGGGAATGATCATTGGGTGCCTATATGGAAAATAAAATAGTTGACGGGAAAAAAACATCTGACATCTGGTTGCATTGCATCTCCCATCCTAACAAAGCTTCCATTTTCTTGTGCTTCATTTCCCATCTTCTTGCTCTGCTCATGACCTTGCACTTCATCTCCCATCTTCTTGCTCTGCTGATGACCTTGCACTTCATCTCCCATCTTCTTTGTTTATAGCTTAATGTCCTACAGCTCCTCATGGGTGGGTCCCTCATTACACGTACTTTGTCTGTTGGTTCTTCATAAACCATTTTAATAATAATGAAGTTTCTACTAGCTAACCCTACTGCTACCTGTGGAGGTAAAATACTAACCTGGGGCACCTGTGCCTTTTTTCTACACATTGGGTATTCTTTTTTCTTAAAGTGAGTAACGATGAAGGCAGACTAGCAGTAGGATCTTTCCTACTGTCCACCCCAATCTGCAGCTTAATGAATCAGCTGCTGGAGATAAAGGCAGTTGTCTTGGACGTAGTAATCTAGGGGCACTGGAGCACCATTTTTTTGCTTCCTTTTCATGTTTAAAGCATTCAGATATAGGAAGAGATCATCCAGTAGTAAAGTAGTAGCCAAAAGTATGTGATAAAATTAAAAAATCTTTATTAGGGCATATATTATTACATACTTTTGGCTACTACTTTACTACTGGATGATCTCTTTCTATATCTGAATGCTTTATCTATTCCAAAAAGTTTGGAAAACCCTTGGACTGGGGGTTACCTTGGTGAGAGATCATTCTATAAGTTATTGCTTTTCTTTTTGCTTATTTTTTATTTTTGATTCTGGTCAAGAAACGGAGCAACACACCATTGTCTATGCGGTCCTTTCTATGTTGCCTAAAAGTCCATCTGCTGATTAAACCTCACAGAGTGTTCCAGTCCCCTATACAGTCAATCCTTACCTTCTTATCCAGATGCACCACTATATATAAAGGGTCAAACATGGGGAAGGCGTGTGGCCCCCAGGTCTGGCACTGCTACTTACCCCAACTTCATTCACATTCACCATTCCGTGTCTCTTCTCTATACAGGGGAGCAACTTATTTCTGTATTCTCTGTCAGTGTGCGTTACAGTTGTACAGAAAGAGCCATTTAACACATCGTCTATAAATCATTTCAGGCTTTTCCCCATGGGGATGACTCATGAGTCACTACAGTTATTTAGCTTTTTATGTTTTTAGTAATTGCTGTGAAAGGATTGCAGCGGATTTTGTGAGTAAGGACTTATGGAAATGAATATGCATTTGTAGTATGTGTCACTTTGTTTGTGTAACCAGGGTGTGTATAGATACAGGTATGGTTTGTGTGTGACAATGGGACTCTGATGTAATCAACAAAGGCTGTGCCATCATGTGATAATGATCCAGCCCTGGCTTTTTTAACAGTAAAGAAACTAATACTACCATCACGCCACATTTAAAGGAGAACTAAACTCACTTAGCCAACATAGGGTCCCTGCATAGGTCCTTTTTCTGAATCTCTACAGCCTCGCTCCCCTTCTCTGTGCCAGTGTTCCTAAGGCAGAGTTGTGCAGCAGGGTTGGCAACTGCCATGTTCTACGGAACCCTGTCCTGGCTTCTAGCAGACATGATCAGGGTCAACCATCAGTGCCAGGGAGCTGGATTAGAGCAGCTGAATTTGGTAGTTGCCAACCCCGCTGTACAACTTTGCCAACTCTGTGCAACTTTGCCTTTGAGCGACTGTTAGAGGGGCAGTCCTGTATTGTGGAGCAAGTTGCAGAGGTTCAGAAGGGCCCTTAGTGGATTTATTTATCTTTTTTTTTTTTTACAAACCTTCTTTAATAATGCTGTGTTATTTTCCATCACACAAGAGGTTCATTTGGTCATAGAGTCATAGATTCACATTGGAACCAGACTCTTATATTCAGAATCAGAGCAGTCCATTTTGCTCCATTCACCAACAAATCAGTCAAGATGAATGCTCGGGACTTGGGGTTTTCTGGATAAGGGATCTTTATTTAATTTGGTTCTCCGTACCTTAAGTCTACTTGAAAATAGTTAATAAACCCAATAGGCTGGTTTTGCCCCACAATAAGGATTAATTATATCGCAGTTTGGATCAAGTACAAGCTACTGGTTTATTATTATAGATATTAAGTAAACCCAAAAGGCTGGTTTTGCTTCCAATATGGATTAATTATATCTTAGTAGGGATCAAGTACAAACTACTGTTTTATTTTCACAGAGAAAAAGGAAATTGTTTTTAAAAATTTAGATTATTTGTATAAAATGGAGTTTATGAGAGATGGCCTTTCAGTAATTTAAAGCTTTCTGGATAACAGATCCCATACCTGTACAGCTGTTCAGCTTTATTTCTGTTTGTGTAATTACAAATAAAGTTGATCTCGGTCAACCACTGAACTCCAGATATACATATAATATACAGATTTGAGAAGAGATGCCATTTATATTTCGAAGGTATCAGTTTTGTTTACAGCTATTCCCTCTGACTATTGCCACAGGGTTCCAGTACATGTCCAAGGCAACACCAGCACTTGGATATTTGTACCACCAAATCTACCTTTACTTTTTTACTTTTTTACTTTGTGACTTCCGTTCACCATAGAGTGACCTTACTAAGGTGGAGAGCTTGCTCCCTTCTCTGGTATCAAGGCTCACATGTATTAGATTGACCCATTTTGTCTCCTTTGGAGATGTTAAATATGAGATAAAGTAGAGTCAGTGTCTGCCGTATGAAGGTTTGTGTTAAATCTGTTATTCAACATAGTTTATTTTATGGAACTTAATCCCCTTGAGCAATTACAGCTTTAATCCAGGCAGCTGCTTGTGTTTGTGTTTCTTTACATTCCAGAGGCAAATCTCATTATTAATATGTAAATTTCCAGATGAAGTTCATGGACCAATCCTTTGATTAAATCAGAGTGATTCAATGATCTGCTGGTGATAATGTGCACGAGACCTCCATTGATTAGAGGAGCATTTGGTCTGTGTTTTTATAATTAGGATGTGTTATTCCTGGAAAGATGGTCCTCCTTGGAACAATATTATGCCTGTATATTTCATACAGTAAAAACAAACTCAGGTTTGGTGGGACAGTTTGTCCAGTTCTGACCGCACTGCATGACCACCCAAGTAAGTGTTGTATTTTAGCTGGTTGGCTACTTTTGACAGATGGTCCTCTGATTTTATGAAGTTGTGTCCAAATTTAAAATTGAATTTAATGGTGAACCTTGCCATTGGCTGCATGTATCATTGGCAGATGAGGAAATGAGATGGGCTTTTGCTTCTCTTCACTTACTGTCCGATCTGATGGCCAACAGCCTGAACAAACAGTACAACACAATGTCAACATGTCTGTGTTTGGCGCAATATCCATCTGTTGGGGAACCTTAATGGTCGTCCTAAGAATGTCCACTTATAAGGTGGCCATAGACACACAGATCCTAACGTATGAATCGAGGATTCGTACGAATTTCGAATCGTATGTGGCGTGTGCCGACATCTTTCGTCCGGCGGAGATCGGTCGTTTGTCAGGTTTGATTTTGACCCAACCGATCCCGCCGGAGCCCATGGCACATCATAATCGGATCGTTCAGCCATAAGGCCGAACAATCAGATTACCCCCGATATAGCCATGCTTGTTAATGGCATATCGGGGAAAGATCTGCTCGTTTGGCGATGTTGCCAAACGAGCGGATCCTTGTGTCTATGGCCATCTTAAGACATTGTTTTCGTGCATGTTGAGCCTCAAGTCAGTCCTCAATAATCACCAGCTTGTGGGTAAAACATGAAAGTGAAGTGTTGCCTCTTGGTTACTGAGCCTACGAATGTTTCCAAAGAACACCCTTCTCCTTACATAAGGCCTTTGTGTTTACACAGAAATAAAAATATCTGGCCATTTTGGCCAGACCACACTAAGAAATAAAAACCCTCAATCACAGAGCACCAGCGGTGTTAAAACCATTGCTTTATTTAGAAAATCTTAAAAAGCATGAACAACAAACTAATGATTGACGCGTTTTGTGGACGCTTCCTCAAAAGTCACAGCCAATATGGGGGGCATACTACTTAGAAGGGGCAGTGTATTGTGAAAATTAAGATAACTTCCCTTTATATAATCATTTAACATAATGGCCCTGTCAAAAAAGTTTTTTTCTAATATATATATTCCATTAGTAAAAATGATTAACCGCGTGGCTCTTCTGTTATAAATCACCCTACCCACACCATCGCACTTCATGCATCTGTCGGAGCTTCCACCAGTCAATTAACAGCATGTCTACGACTGATAGAGGAACGGGAGCCTTCCACTGCACGGTGGCACAGAGATGGGAACAGAGCTGCTTGAAAACTAGGTTAATATATACTGTATTGAGGAAAGGAAGGATGACGTTGAAAGGATACAGTCATCATGCATTGCCCTACTTTTCATGGTCACTAACATTTAAAAGAATTATTACATTACTTTAAGTTCAGCCTCCCAGGTTATATTTTCTCGGGTGAGTTCATACTGGACTGAGAGGGATACAGTTTCTGTGGCTGCAAAAATATCAACAAATTATCACCCCCACCACTGCTGTATTATGCGGTTGATATGAGGAATGCATTATAATGATGCTTTTTGGCTTCTGCCAATCATGGCCTCGTATTTTACGATCCAATAACGCCACTTCGGGCTCTTCGCTGCCAAGCCCATGTTCATTCAGTCTTCAGAAGCTTTCTTTTCTAATTTATAGACAGTGACCTTTATAACTCTGGATACACATTTTGGTACATCATGGAGCATCATGGAGCATCATGGAGTCTGATCAGGGATGCCTTCTCCTGGCAAGAGTGGTGGGTGTCTTGGATGGTTTCTATTTCTAGATAATAATTGCCTGTGTAGAATGATGGACTTACAACCCATCTCAGACCTGAATACTTTCTTATCCATTCCTGATCAAATGTTCTGCTTATCATTTCCTGGCTTTGATTGTGACATCATTTCATGATGACGTCCCTGAGTATATGATGACTTTATGATGGATCAATCATCCAATGTTCCCTTTGTGGGGTATATATAGCCTTGGGGTTACAGTAGCAGTGTGGGTTGTGCCAAGCATTTAGCGGTACTAGTTGGGCAGAATGCTAAGACACCCTACTGAAGGATAGAAATTCTTCCTGTTGGCTGCTGAGAAGAACTCGATGCTGTGTCAGTTATGTAAATGTGCACCTCATATTCAACACACATGGCACCATCTGCTCTCTTCTTATTTGCGAATGTAGAAATGACAGCTAAACAATAGGCTGCTGTAAAGACTCACATTACATTTCATTCCTCGTATACATCAGATGCATTTTAGAGATTTGACCGGGTTAGGAGTCATTTATTATGTGCAGGGCAGGGGGTAAAGTGCAAAGAACTGGAACAACCTGCTATGTTTTTTTTTGCATTTTGCTCCCTCCACTGCACATAAAATAATTGCTGCAGCTTTCTGCAATGCAAAACAGAACTCAGAGACCTGTGTACCCCCGCTGAATACAGTGCTGTCTGCATTTGGTGTCCTTGTATTCATAAGAGGCAGGGCCCCCAGCAGCAGGGTCATGTCCTTAATGCTTATGACTGACAATGCACCTCATACCTGATTTCATACTTACCACCTACTCAGTCCCCCTGCACCTCACACTGGATTACATAACTGGACAGAAGTAGTCTTTGAATCAGGGCCGGGCCAAGGGGTAGGCAGAGTAGGCACGTGCATAGGGCGCAAAGCTGGGCGGGCGCCAGTCACGTACCTCCTCTGTCGCCTACCCCCAGTCTGTTCCCATCTCTGCACAACTCTCTCTGCCCTTTTCTTTCTTTTTGAGCTCCTGTGCATGCACGAATTGGCGCTCACATGCGGTCCGCTCTCTGCCCTTTTCTTTTTCTGCGCATGTGCAAATTGGCGCGAACACAAGTTCGCACACAAGCACAGTAGCGCAGAAAGAAGAAAAGGGCAGAAACGGTCGGGCCAATTCGCGCACGCGCACTCGCGCTGGGCCAGCGTCGTGTCAGCCCGGCTTGCCTAGGGCGCCTGTGCGGCCCGGCCCTGCTTTGAATGATTATTAACAGTACACTATTGCACTCCTTTGTGCTATTGCACTTCTGTCCTGGGTCTAAGTAAATTGCTGCTATAATATAGATATAGACAGGCAGACAGACAGACAGACAAATACATAGATACTGATAGATAGATAATACATACAGTAGATAGAAAGATAGATAGATAGATAGATAAGAGATAGATAATAGATAGATAATGTACAAATAGATGATAGATAGAGAATACATAGATAGATAAAATATAGATAGATAATAGATAGAAAGATAGATTGATAGATAGATAAATAATAGATAGATAGATAGATAGATAGATAGATAGATAGATAGATAGATTGATTATAGATAGATAGATAGATAGATAGATAGATAGAAAGATAGACAGATAGATAGATAGATTGATATATAGATAGATAAGAGATATACAGACAGACAGATAGATGGATAATAGACAGACAGATAGATAGATAGATAGATAGATAGATAGATAAGAGATAGATGATAGATAGAAAGATAGACAGATAGATAATAGATAGATAGATGATAGATAGATAGATAAATAATAGATAGATAGATAGATAATGTACAGATAGATAATAGATAGATAGATAATATTGCTCAGTGGGCAACTCTTTGAATGGTGCATAGTTCATGAACATTGGGTTCTGTGCACTAATTGGCAGTGAGAAATAACACAGCACCCATTCCCGGCACTTCTGGTTTGACACATTAGATGGAGAAGACAGCAGTGTGTGTGTGTGAGAGAGAGATAGAGAGAGACAGCAGGTATCTCAGGGTGAGTCATGGTCCCACATTGTGCTACTTCTGAATTTAGGGAAATAATATCCAGACAGACGGCAGCTACAGTTGCTTGTTTCACATTCTCTATGTTATCCTTTGGGATCTGGAATTTAGGAACAAAATGACCCATTTTTAAGCAGTAGCTCAGTTTTCCTTGAGCTTTTCTGTGCCAGTGCCTCTTGGAATGCCAACTCTATCGACTGGTCAGCTGCCCAATGTGGACTCAAGCCTGAAAGTTGCACTAGAGATGTGACTGTGCTCAAATGTTCCTCAAACTCCCGTGTTTCATAGACACAAACCTGTCAGTCACTCTTCTTTCCAAAAGCTCCCTCGCCTCTCGCCTCAACAATTCAGAATTCATTTCCCACTTCTACTGAGCATCTTGTATATGCATACGAATGAGAATGTACAAATAAGAGAGGAGCGATTGTTCAGAACCGTGAGAAGCTACTCTGCATTCCACTCCATAGACTGATTCATTAATTCGGTGGTTCATCTTTAAAGGGGTAGTTTGCCTTCAAACAGCTAGTTGTTTTCAGATAGATCACCATAAATAACGACTTTTTCCAATTACTATTTTCTATGTGTCACCGTTTTTCTAATATTGAAGTGTAAAGTGTCATTTTTCACCTTCTGAAGCAGCTCTGGGAGGGGGGGGGGTCGCCGACCCTGTAAACTGTTCTAAATTGATACATTTAGTTGATACATTTCTTATCTTTTTCCCTGCTGAGCAGAATCTCTGGGTTTCATTACAGGCAGCTGTTAGACTTGATACAATTGTTGCTAATACTCCAGAGATGCTGCTGAGAAATGGATCAACTAATTGTTGCAAAATTGTAACAGTTCAGAATCTGCACCTGAATTACTGAGCTGCCAGACTCAAACACCAGAGACAGGGACATTCAACTTTAAACTTAGATTTTGGAAAAACAGTAAAAAATAAATGCATGGTTGCTAGGGTAATTTAGACCCTAGCAACCAGATTGCCAAAATGGCAAACTGGAGAGCTACTGAATAAAAAGCTAAATAACTCAAAAATCACAAATATTAAAAAAATAAAACCAATTGCAAATTGTCTCAGAACAGTTAACTCAAAGGTGAACAACCCCTTTAAGGTTCACTGATACCTTGTTATCTGGAAACCGTTATCCAGAAAGCTCCAAATTATGGAAAGGATGTCTCCCATAGACTCAATTTTATCCAAATATTCCACATTTTTTAAAAATGATTTCCTTTTTCTCTGTAATAATAAGACAGTAGCTTGTTCTTGAGCCCAACGAAGATATAATTAATCCTTATTGGAGGCAAAACAATTCTATTGGTTTAAAGAAGATCTAAAGTATGGAGACCCAAATTATGGAAAGAATCCTTATCCAGCAATCTCCAGGTCCTGAGCATTCCTGATAACAGGTCCCATTACTTGTACTATTGGTTAATACAGGACTTTCCAGCTGACAGCCTGTGGACCGTAAATGGCCTTTCAACATGTTTTTTATACCTCCCGGAGAGCTCCCATAACCTTTTTTGATGTCATCATGGTATTATAACCTGGTTCCCTAATAAATCAATATTAAAGGCATTTAACCCAAATAACATTCCATTTATCAGCCACTGACAGAACAGACTTATTAGCAATGATTTTACATGGAGCTGGTGACATCTAGTGGTAGCAGGTTGTATGACAGGTGGGCAGCCAGTGTCTCCCACCACGGAGTATTAAAGATACATTTATACCAATAATTTCCAGCCATTGCTCAGTTGTATTTCTCATTGGAAAAGCATTCTCAGCTGACAATGGAATAATGACACTTAGAATCCTTTTTTTTTATCTGCTTATAAAATACTACATAGGGAATGCAGAGGGAAGAAAGAACCTTTGCAGTACAAAAGGGATAATATAGAAGAGTATATAATAATCAGAATCAATATAAACCTCCCTGCACCTGCCATTAACACCCCTGCTGGGAGGCCATTCTGGATATCCACAACTATTTATGGAATTATTTAGTTCCCTTCTGTCAGAGCAAAGCCTCCACCTGTGACATTTCTCTTTCTTGTCATTCTATTTCCTCTCATTGATTTGTATCATTTGTCAGCTTTGTATCTTACATAGACATGAGCAGCTATTCATCCTTCCAGGCTGTCTCTGCTCTCCGCTATACCTTCATTATGTGAATGTATTATTTTATCTTTGCGCTTTTTTATTTGTTACACTTATAAGAAGAAAGAAAAGAAAGAAAGTGACAGCTATGGGGCTCTGTATGACCCCACTGTGTATCTGCCATGGAAGGAGCCATATGGTCCACACTAAAGTCCTGAGTGGGTCCAATTTAGGAAACCCGTACTCCTGACCCAACCTGGAGACACAACCAAAGTTTTACCTATTGAACCTAATACCCGCAAATGCCTCATCTGCAACCCAATTTGCTACCCATCACATCAGAAGACGTTGGCGATGAAAAAAAACGAACAAAGATAACTTATATTGAGAGCCACTACCTGATCCTCTGACTCACAACCTGCACCCGCACCTGCATCTACAAGTCCTACTCGCAACCCAGCTCCCTCCCTGATGCACAACCCCATAGCTGTCAGTTCCACCATGCACAATTGCACCAACAAGAAGGTTATAAAGTCTTGACTATGACTTGAAGCATCACTGTGAGGTTTTGGAATGAGAGAAACTTTGGCCTTTGCTGATATCACCTGGGTCATATTTAGTGTACTTGCCTTTGAACCCCAGCATCCTAGGGGCCCCTTAATAGGAAAACGACAGTTTATAAAGGGGGATCAGGGGTGTAACTACTATGGATGCATAGTCCTTTTTCAGCAGAATTTGGATTCGGACGAATCCTTCTGCCCAGCCGAACCGAATCCTAATTTGCATATGCAAATTAGGGGCGGGAGGGAAATCTCGTGACTTTTTGTCACAAAACAAGGAAGTAAAAATTTTTTTCCCCACCCCTAATTTGCGTACGCAAATTAGGATCCGTATTCGGTTCGGTATTTGGCCGAATCTTTCGCGAACGATTCCTGGGTTCGGCCCGAATCCAAAATAGTAGATTCGGTGCATCCCTAGTAACTACAGAGGAAGCAGACCCTGTGGCTACAGGGGGGCTCAGGAGATGTAGGGGCCTCACCAGTAACGCAAATAGAGGGGGGGGCGGGCCCTGGCGCAGGACGTGCAGCAGGGCCCCCCGCCCACATAATGGAGCAGCAAGGTCAGCCTGTACCCACCCACATAAACCCGTAGGTATCGGCCCGGCCAGCACATTACTAAGCAATGCCACAAGCTCCTGTTTTGATGCTTATGGGAAGGTCCAGTGCTGCCCTAGACACCGGAACTCAGCCTGTCCCCTCCCCTTAGTAACTGACCCAACATGTGCCAATCACAGATGAGACTGGTATGATTTAGCCATAAGTATCATCCAGTGGGCTAATAGGATTGTTTTTCCTTCATTTTATTTACCCTATAGGCACCCTATAAAGCTGCCACCCTGGTCACGAGCTTGGGCACCTATATGGTAAATACAGCCCTGATTATGGGGGTAATGTAATGAACGGGACTACTCTAGCAACCCATAGCAGCCAATTACACACACTCATTTGTACTGGAAAGTCCCGTTTTCTCTGCACTGAACAGCCAAAAAAAGAAACAAAGTTTCTATCTTAATTGGGTTTTGGCAGAGAGCAAAGAACAGCCTCAGCAGCAGATAAGATACTTTTGTAAAAATTTGGAGATAAGCAAATAAGTAATTGTAACAATATAAGATAACAGGTCTCTTGGCAGAAGTTAAACTCACAGCTTAAAGGGCAATTCACCTTCATTAGCAAAACTGTTAAGATTGAAAAAAAACCCAAAAAAACAGAAATATGTTCAAACTTTCATAACGTACCAAATTTTGTAAAATGAACATGGTGGGGTGTGGCCACAAAAAATGGCCCACTATGCACTACAACTTTTTCGTCCCTCTTTTTATTTTCAAAATGTTGGGAGGTATGGATTTGCACCAAGACTGACAGCAGCCAGAAGTAGAGGAAGGTTTTCAATATCCTCATTTAATTTATGACAAAGAGCGTTGCATGGTGGGTAAAATTTTGCTGATTTTTTTCTTGTATTTTGCCCAAGGACAAATAGCCCTGTGATACATCGGTACATCTGACCCCAGGAATTATTGGTTCCACAGCAGCTGAATACAATTTTTTACATTCAGAAAATAATACATAAAAAAAAAAAGTTTATATGTAAAGTTTTTGAAGAAGCCAAATCCCCAGCAGGAGGTGCAGAGACTTTGGCTGCAGGAATACAAATTAATGAAAATAAAATAACAGCCCATTCTCTTGCAGTGAATAATGTCAGACTTGGGGGCACTGATATATATATATATTTTATTAGACTTTCCCTCAATAGATATATATTTATTTGTATATTATTGTTCTGTGGGTTTGCAAAGTAATTGGAATCTTGGGAAATTGCAGGAAATATTGCAGGAAATATTGCTGCGCTGCTCATAAAGCTTGTGGGGAAGAGACAGTAAATTTTCTCGCTGCAGCGTCATCTTTCTCTGTCTGTCCATTTCACCGGGAGACCCTATTTCTGATCTATATCTACTTATGGTTTGTGCTATAGATACTTGGGACTATGGGGCAAATTCACTAACCTACGTAAATTCGCCAGCGACGGCTTCGCTCACGCTAATTCACTAAAATTCGAAGTTGCATCCAGGGCGCCGAACTCTGGCGAAGTTGCGCTAGCGTTGGCTAATTTGCATATGGCGGGAAGTTAAAGTTGAATGGACGTATATGTTGCAGCAAATACATTACAGGGAACCTTAATAAAATAAAATAAAGTTGTTATATTTCCCTACACATGAGCCCAGTGTATAGTTTATGTGCCATATGTTAGGAAATGTAGGGGGGAGCCCGGGTTTACCAAAAATTTTTATGGACTTTTGCAGCCTATCACCCTGAAAAAAATAGACGCAAGCGTTTTTTGGGACTTTCAACTAAAAATTGAAGAAGCCCTATACAGTCCATTGCACTTCGCCTGGTCTGAACTGTCGAAGGCAAGTCTGGCGGAACAGGTAACGTTCAGTAAAATCCACATCTTAGTGAATTTGCGAAGTAACGCTCGTTCACCAGAGCAAAACTTTTACTGGCGTTAGAGTGCGAAGTAGAGTTAGAGTCTTTCTCCTTTGCTTAGCGAAGTTACACTGGCAAATTCTCGCTAAGGTTAGTCAATTTGCCCCTATATGTCCAGCTGAGGCTGAGCAATGCTATATGAGACTCCGCAACTCGCACATGTATTGGATTAAGGGTATCCATGGGATAAACATCATTTCACACACCAAGTTCTCAATGGGTAATAGTCACATAATAGGAATTGGCCCCCAGTGTACTGGAATCCTCACAATTTGCCACAAGAGAATACTCTCCGATTTTTACTAGAGTCCCGACATCATGGTAGGGGTCACCTGGGGAACTACCACACCTTAGAGGGCGCTTGAGGGCCCATTTATATGCAATTTTGAGCGCAATCTCCATGATTGCACTGCCTCTGGCCTAGTTGCATTTTGTTTTGCCAAAATTACTGCACGTTTACAGCTACGTCAAATATTTCTAACGTCATTTCTAGTGATGAGCGAATGTTTTTCGCCACAAATGGATTTGAAAAAATTCCACCAAAAATTCACAGAAAATAAATGCAATAAAAATTTGAAGAATTTGCTGTGAGAAAAAAGTCACCCGTAGACTCTAATATATTTTGTTACAAAAAAGTCGCCACAACAAAAAAAGTCACCTTAGGGGTCGTCACTAATTATCCAGCAGAAAATGAGCTTCCCCAGTAATATAAGCTGATGCTACAGGTTTGCTGATTATTAAATTCTGATGCTAATTGCACTGGTTTCTGTGCTGCCATGTAGTAATTATCTGTATTAATTACTAATCAGCCTTATATTGTGACATTTCTATTCTATGTGTACTGTATATTGTGAGTGGGTCCCTAAGCTCAGTAAGTGACAGCAGCACAGAGCATGTGCAGTGAATCAGCAGAAAATAAGATGGGGAGCTACTGGGGCATCTTTGGAGACACAGATCTTTACTGCTAAAGGGCGGTGGTTGCCTTGGACTGGTACAGATGCACAAAACATAATGTACAACATTTCTAGCTACTTCTTTAGTTAAGCTTTCTTCTCCTTTAAACTCTTTAGGGATGGTAAGAAAAGATGGGCAGCTATGTTGCTGGTATATTGGTAATACTGTCCCTAGTTCTCGTTGGTGATTGACCAGCTTGGTCGGTCAAACCCTAGCTGACCTTATTTTCATGGGACTGTCCCCAACGGGGGATGGGGGGGAGTTTATTAAAAACTGTCAGGGACTTTGGCATAAAAAGTAGGGATGCACCGAAATCCAGGATTCGGTTCAGGATTCGGCCAGGATTTGGCTTTTTTCAGCAGGATTCGAATTCGGCCAAATCCTTCTGCCTGGCCAAACTGAATGCAATTTCCATATGCAAATTAGGGGCAGGGAGGGAAATTGCGTGACCTTTTTGTCACAAAACAAGGAGTAAAATATGTTTTCCCCTTCCCACGCCTAATTTGCATATGCAAATTAGGGTTCGGATTCGGTTTGGTATTCGGCCGAATCTTTCACGAAGGATTCGGGGGTTCGGCCGAATCCAAAACAGTGGATTCGGTGCATCCAGGGGCGATCCTGGCTGCCGCCCCCCCCCCCCAGAAATTCCCTCTTAAAGTACCAGGAGCAGCATTTTTGCTGCCCATGGTACCGAGTGGGGCGCTGCCGTCTGAGGCCTCATTGGCGAAGCACCCCTGGGTGCATCCCTAATAAAAAGGCAGTAATGTACAAAAAGGAACATGGCCAGGAGGATGGAGTGGGGGCCTGGTGTGTCCTGATAATTAAATAACAAAACTTAGGGGGTGCAAGGTGTAACAGTGCTGAGATATCGGCTTGGCAGGCTCTTTTATTTTGTGTATTTTGGTCATTCCCCTTTACACCCCTGTTTATACCCCATTCACACCCCCATCCCTGCCCAATCACCGTCTATGCAACTCCATCACTACATATTCTGGAAACCCCGCCTTTTCATCCTTCAAAATATGAATCCTTCAAAGAAATGAATATCTGAGGACTTGGTATAAACAGCATTAACGAGATTGCAGGGAAGCCTCAGCCGCGGTTGCTCTTACACGACGTGTCTCCTCAAAGTGCAAACTCATTTATCAAGCTTGTCTTTCCCCGGACTGTAAAATGATAGAATTTGAAAGGGGGGTCCAAAGGTTTCTTCCTGTTACCATAGCGACGGGCAGCCTCTAAAGCCGAATATTCTTTTTTGCCTATTTGGTGTGTCAGATGATGTTAGACTCAAGGGCTCAGATATGCCTCGGCAAAATGATTCCTCTCGGCGTTACAAGATACTTATGTCTCACATCGTGCATCGATATTACGCCGCCTTTAAGCACCAAGTCACCAGGCCTCGTACACATCCATCAATTTAACAATGAAGCCAACGCTCCATATTCAGTTGAATAATTTGGAATTATTCCCCTCGTCTCTGTAGAGGCATCTGAATAGCAAAGCCACTGAATGGGAGATATTTAAACAAATAGAAATATATCTATGGACTGCCCCCCCCTCAGGGTGTAGAGGGTCCTTCTTAAAGAAAAATAAAATCCTGTTCAGAATTCCAAATTAAATTCTATGTATCCCCTATAAATTGACAACAATGGAGTCATTATTTACTGGGTGCAAAAAGACTTCTTTCTGTTTGTTTATATGTTTGAGAGGGAGCTGAAATGTTGCCTGCCCTGATTCATTATTCAGATACTCTGATGGAAAAGTGATGTTGTTATGCAGGTATAAATACAAAAATGTAGTAGAGTAATAACATTTTCTGTATTGTTTGTAGGGAAGGCACTGAAAACAGCAATCCTTCAGGCAGTAGTAGTAAATAAAAGTTCTTTATTGAAGTACAAGTGTGGATTACAGCCTTACGCGTTTTGTGTTCTCACAACACTAAGGGGCACATTTACTATTGGTCGAATATCGTGGGTTAATTAACCCTCGATATTCGACCCTCGAAGTTAAATCCTTTGACTTCGAATATCGAAGTCGAAGGATTTAGCGAAATTCAAAGGATTTTAATCCATCGATCAAACGATTTTCCTTCGATCCCAAATTGCCTAGAAAGCCTATGGGGACCTTCGAAGTAGGTGGTCGAACTTTTTTTTTAAAGAGACAGTACTTTGACTATCGAATGGTCGAATAGTCGAACGATTTTTAGTTTGAATCGTTCGATTCAAAGTCGAAAGTCGAAGTAGCCATAAAAAACATTCGAAATTCGAAGTATTTTTTTTTCGTATTCCTCCACTCGAGCTTAGTAAATGTGCCCCTTAATCATAGAGCCTATGATTATGTTTCACCGAAAAATTGCGAATTCCGCACAAAATTCAAGGAACAGTGAAAGTTTGCGAAACCCGGATTTTGTCTCCCGTGTCAATTCGCATAAATTTAGACACCTGCGTTAAAGTCAATGGGCGTCCGAATAGTGTTGATGTGCAACGGTCTTGATGCGATCAACTTTTGCGATGCACTTCAATTTTTTTTTGACACTGTGATTTCACGCCTGCCGAATGTATTCGCCCATCATCCGCTTGTACATTATTAGAACAGAGATCTGTATGAATCAGACAAGAATGTTCCTACACGACGATGCTTTTGTAGCGCTATAGTAAATTGACAGTACGGTGGTCAATTCTAGCTACTTTCCACGTGGTGTGGAACCACAAATGAGACTCTCTTTACATGGGGGTAAGCCCTCGCAGTGGGGTGGAGGCAGGGTGTAGTGTAACTGTAACTGTGTAGCATATACTCACAGTACCAGTATAGGCTGAATCCCTGCAAGCCCGGGACACATCAGCAGAGGGCTGTGAGAGGTATTGCTCAGTTTTCAGGATCTCTTTAAGTGTCATCTAGGGGAATTCCTATCATCCCTAGTCTCAACACTTTGTCCCTACTCTGGGTCAGTAATACCTTGGGATCTTAATCC
The DNA here is from genome assembly GCF_017654675.1 of Xenopus laevis. Classification (NCBI taxonomy): domain Eukaryota; kingdom Metazoa; phylum Chordata; class Amphibia; order Anura; family Pipidae; genus Xenopus; species Xenopus laevis. Next base: position 16,976,254 of record NC_054381.1, on the reverse strand, counting down.
CTCTAATATCCTCGTCGGAGCCTTGAGCTGCTCAACTATATAACCTCTCTATCACTCCTAGGGGCAAATTCACTAAGATGCGAAGTTGCGCCAGGCGCAACTTCGCCGCACTTCGCCGCACTTCGCCAGGCGTAGTTTCGCCAGGGCTCCGCAAATTCACTAAAATCCGAAGTTGCGCACAGGGGTAGCGTAAGGTTGCGAAGTTGCGCTAGCGTTGATTCGCTATATAAAGCGAAGTTACGCTAGCGAAGGCTAATTTGCATACGGCGCGAAATTCAAATTTCAATGGAGGAATACGTATCTGCACTACAAATGCCTAGAAAACCTTCAAATCTGCAAATAAAAATTTTATTTTGCCCTACACATGTGCCCACTGTCTAGGTAAGTTGCCATGAGTCAGGAAATGTAGGGGGGAGGAAGGGGAGCCCCAAAAATTTTTCGATCTTTTTCAGCCTATCACCCATCATGTAGAAAACACGCCAGCGTTTTTTTGGGACTTAGAAAAAAAATTGACTTTTTTTTAAACAATCCCTATCTACTCTATTGCGATTCGCCAGGTCTGAGGTGGCGAAGGAAGTCTAGCGTAAAAGGTAGCGTTCAGTACACTGCGCAAGTTAGTGAATTTGCGTAGTTTCGTCGCTAGCGAAACTTCGCCTGGCGTAAGGTTGTGAAGTAACACTAGCGAAACTACGCCAGCGTTCGTTAGTGAATTAACGCTAGCGTTCGGCGCTTCGCATCTTAGTGAATTTGCCCCCTAGAGTGATCTATAAAAGAGTATGCTGTCACTTTACTAGGGCCACTGCTCCTAGGATCCACTACCCATTCCCTTCCAGCCTGCTTGGTTGGGCTAAAGTAATGGTTCCCAATGGTTCCCAATGGTTCCCAATGGTTCCCAAGACCTTTATACTATGACACAGTGCCATCTAGTGTACACTGTGAGAACTACAGGGGTTACATAAGCACAAGGTCCCCATAAGGACCCACTTAGGCATCCATATTACTAGGAATATGCCTCTCAATAATATGCGAGGGTGCCTAAATTTTCACATCCCTACATTTTCTTAGTATTCTGTACAAGAAACCTGACCTCGGTGACAAAATAGAATTCTGGTTTTGTTGCTTCATATAAACGTGCCAACAAATATACATATTTTCTGTGGGTGAGACTTTGCATAAATCCAGAAGCGAGAGTACAGTATCATGGGAGAACGTGCATTTACAAGTGTAATTAGACAGCAGCAGTGTATTGAGAATATTATCTTGAATTAATGGACACCCGCATTTTTTTACATTTCCTAAAAAAGTTTAACAATTTTAACAGAAGGAAAACCACACATTCTGTTTCCTTTTTCACATTATTGGCACCGAGGAGTCTGTATAATGAAGCCTGAAATGATGTGAAAAGGTGAAATCCAGGTTTTTCTCCCTGTCCCTGGCTTTAATTGGGTCTATAACAGTCAGTGGAAACTATTTGTATTTTATAACCCTATGCAAATCGGCACAGTGGCATGTGGATCATGGAGAATGCCTGTCTGTATTTATATAGCAATATTGTGTTTGCACATTTGCTAAAAATTTTTGTGCTTCCAAAATTTGCATTTAGGGTCAAATTAAATTTTTCTTGTGGTGCATGGATGGTCCTGCTGTAGCCATATATCAAACCGGTGGACTTGTTTTTTGGCTTATTTTTTGAGAGGTGCTTATTCAGGGTCAGACTGGGTTGTGCGAGGCCCACAGGGGCTGCAACCCCAGGACCCCACACCACCTCTGGGGCCATGTGAGTGCTCACCAACCACCAATCCCTTCCCCCCCCCGCACACTTTTCTCTTTTGCCGCAATCAGGGGGAGGGAGAGCAGCAGGATCGATGGTGGAGGGCCCATTAAGACTGAGGCTTACAAGCTTTTTTCTAGCCTATGAGTAAGTGCCCCAACAGGCACGAAACACGTTAGGACTCCACTCATTATGACCTTATAAATTATTGTTTTTTTCATGGATGTGTGGACTGGGGTGAACTGTAAGTATATCCTCCTTCCCATGTAACATTTTGTTTGCATATACTATTAATATCTTATTTTCTGTGGTAGTGCCCACATTGGCTTAATTTTTGTTATTTTTTCTGGCCTGGTCTGACTGGCCCAGTCCAACCCTGTGCTTATTCCATGCCCTTTACATTTTTACCTTTCACCATAGAATGAAAAGGAAATACCCTGCAGATCATGCACTTCCTCAATATTAGAAGTGTCGACCTAGTGGGAGATTCTAATAGTAATTAATGCCTAGATATCAATAGTCTATGCCTTAAACATAGACCAGTTGCAGTAAAGGGGACTGCTAACCAATGCAATCAACAAGATAATTTTGGTTTCAAATTAAAGTTGTTAATCCTTAGTAAAAATTGTATGTTCTCGAAACCAGTCAATAAACGATCTCTCTAAACTAGAGATTCCCAAACTGGACTTTAAGGTGGAGCTTGGAGCAGTGGCATTAGTGCTCACACTGAAGGTCAAGTTGGGTTATGATTTGGAGATTTTGGCTTTCCTAGATACTCCTGAGAGCCCAGCTTGAAGCTCGGTGAGATTTGCAGTGACCTTATTTGCCCTGTGTCAGACATACTATGTTTAAATGTCTGACACAGTATTTTCTTTCTATTGTAACCCAGTTGGTCATGACCAAAGACTAGTCTTGATCTAAAAAAGTCTTTGTGTATGTCTTCACAAATGTTGAGGCCACAAATTGTGGAGTAAACTGAGAAGTTTGCGTAAAAACACAATTTGATTCTTGTATGGATCCACCCAACCAACCAACCAACAAACCACCAATCTCTTTGTGCCCAACCAACCAACCGACCAACCAACCACCAATCTCTTTGTGCCCAACCAACCAACCACCAATCTCTTTGTGTCCAACAATTGGGAAAGGGTTAGGACTATCACAGTGCTTTTGTAGAACATCTAGTTCCAAGTGGTCTCATGTGAGGCCTCATTTGTTGCCTTTATTTACTTTCCAGTTAACTGTCAGCAGACATCATTTTATAAATAGCTAATTGCCAACAAAGAGTGAGGCTTAATAATATTATATCTGCCTTCAGGCTGCAGATGGGTTGGATCACAGTATCATCAATGACATGACGGTAAAGGCACCTTTAGCAGTTCCAGTATCTGGAAGGGAGTGACCACCGCAGGAGTCATTATATTGGGCTACGGCAGATAATAATGCAATTTCCTGATTTTGGATGGGTTACTAGCAAGGCATTATGGGAAATAAAAGTGAATTTTGTTTAATTAGCCGCAGACCGCATGAGCGAGGAGTTTAATCATACTTTTGTTTAACATGTTCCATTAATGCATTCCACTTGATTAGTGTTCTGTATGGCAATTTATATTGCTGTTGTGGAAAGCTCTTCCAGCCCATTATAAACCCATTACACACCCACATTCAGCAAATTTCTCCATACACGTAACTAATTATGGCAATTACGGACATAGTTACTGTGGTATTTGCATCTAATGGATTAAAAGGTAATTGTGCAGGGGGGCACCAAAGGGTATTAACAGAACCAAAGACTTTTAATGTTCAATGAGCAGCAGAATGATTCTTCTTGACAATGGATCATAGATTTCTGTTTCTTCATTTAAACAAATTGCCAACCCAACTATTCTCTGTCGCTGGCGGCACCAGGTTAGGTCCAAAATGGCACAAATAAATATCTTGGAATATTTTATGTTTTCCCTTAATAGGGAGTCAGACTGGTTTTACATGCAAGAGGCATTTTGTGATACATCAGTGTGTTGGCTTTTCATAGTTTCTCTTTATTCTGCATTGGCTTTTTTTGAGACCAGTAATGTTTGATCTTTACACTGTGGTGCTTATTTTTAATTGGTACAAATAGGAAAACTACCCTTTTTGCTTAGATTTCCTTATTACACATCTTCTCAATCTCAGTCATTTTATTTCTCTTATAAGTAGAGTGTACAGGTGGCCATACACGGGCAGATAAAGCTGCTGATATCGGTCATTTAGTCCAATCTGACAGTTTATCTGCCCATGTATGGGGGCTTCCGACCGGTCTTCCCAATCGTTATCTGGCCACGATATCGATCGGGAAGGTTTGATTTTTACCCGAACGACCCATCGGAGCCCCTTGGCGTATCGTAATTCGTACTTACGGCCGAACATTCGAATTACCCCCGATATAGCCATGCCGTTAATGGCATTTCGGGGAAAGATCCGCTCGTTTGAGTCTATGGCCAGCTTAAGGGTTCAATAAAAAAGGGGAATGGAGCGAGATACTGGTAACGGATTCATTATCCGGAAACCCATTACCTAGAAAGCTCCATATTACGGGAAGGCCATCTCCCATAGGCTCAATTTGAATAAAAAAAATTCTAAATTTTAACTGTACCTTGTACTTGATGCCAGCTAAGGCCCTGCTGCGAGACAACCATTGCCATGCAACTTTAGAAAGATTTGAACAAAAGTACAGATGGCAGTGGGTTCCACAGTGAAATGCACAGAGATTTTTAATTTTACCCCTGAAGGTGTGGCCTGATTACGGTTGCCACCTGGCCAGTATTTTACCTACCTAGCCAGTAAAACACCTACCAAGGCTGGGGCTGGTATTACAAATTTACCGACAATGTAGTTGCTGGTAAATTTGCAATATTCTTAAATTTAGCCCCTGCCCCCCCACCTAGGCCCTAAACCTGCCCCAATCTTACCTTTTACCTTTCCCAGTCTCCCCTCAATCTACTTTTTAGTTGTCTGATGCACAATAGCACTGCCTGCCTGCCTGCTTGTCATGCCCCCATTTATGTCATAGTTCTCTTTTCACCCCTGGTCAGCTGGTAAGAAGAATTTTAATAGGTGGCAAGACTAGGCCTGATAATTATGAATGATTAAGTAGTTGTGCAGGTAGTTTGCAACACTCTGCCTCTGCTACATGCAGTAAGTTTTCACTAACTGTCACCTCAGCTCCTTACTGACCTGCTGCTGCTTTCCCAGAAAATTTCTGTCACTGGGAAGCATTACACATAAAATTGCCACTGTGCCATCCTGCTATTAGTTCTGGGGGTATAATACATGAAATAGCCACTGTGGCATCCTGAGGAGGTATGCAATGGGGTTTTGGGGTGGAGTTTGCAAAGGGGGTGAGTGTGGTGGGACCCTTTAGGGTGGTGGCCCTAATGGCCCCGAACCCTAATCTGATACTGTCCACATGAATTTGCTTAACCTATTGATGTAGCCTGCAGTGAGAACCCTGGAATTTCTGTCAGCTTGAAGGTGGCACAGGAACTCCAGAATAACCTCTATTAATAGGTGAACTTCCTAACAGTTTGGAGAACTGGAAGCAAAACTGTAGGGACCTTAATATATTTAATATATGACAGCAATGTGTGTGTGTAGGAGCCTATATGGTTTAAATTGTTTCTGGGCAGAAGGGAATGTATCTAGTTTGGTTCATTAGCATAAGCGTATCAGAGGCTGAGGGTGGAGCTCCCCTTTTGGACTTCCATATCAGAATGGGGTGGATGGTGCTGGGAGCCTGGCACTTAGGCCCAGTAAAGGAGACGCCGCTTCCTTTTCCACATAGCAAAAACCCATTATTGGTAATATAATCCAGTGTAATCCCATGTTCTAGTCTGGGAAGACATTTATTGATCTGAAAAACAGGTTACACATATAATGACTGCATGGGCAACAACCCATTTATTAGTTCACAAACAAGCCCACAGGATTTATTTACTAATGCAATAAAACATTTTAGCAATTCCCCATGATTTTTATCCCTGATGCAACATAACTCCTTATAACTGCACTGTAATTGCATTTGAAGAGGGGGTTAATTTAGGGGGATAGGTAATATGCTACAAGTAAAACATATGTATAGATCTAATAACAGAGAACAGTGTTGTTTGTACCTGGAGCAAACATGTGAATGGAAGTTATAAAAACCGCAATGGAACAGATTAAAAAGCCTCGCGGGAACTGCTTTTCTATAACAAAGAAAAATGACACAAAGGAAAAATGATGATCAATCTGAAATAATAAATCTTGTGCTTAAATAAGAAGAAATCATGAAGCAGCGAATGGGACTGCAGAGTCCAATGAAACGACACATTATATGGCTTCGCTACAAAATAATCCCCATATCTGGAAGCACAGCACATGCAAAATTTATATTAAGATACCTAATGATGGATAGTACATCTCGGCAGATTTATTTTAGTTTATTTCTTTTATTAAACAAAGTTTGTAACTTTTTCATAGTTACACTAAGATATAAGGGGTTGTTAAATACAATATAGTGGTGCAGGCAGCTCAAGATATTATGTAGACGCTGAATCATCCCGTTGAGAGTGTCTCTGCGCTGGCCATTTTTCATGCCTCAAGCTTTTGTTGTAATACCTTCAGTGGTAACCATGTCGGTGGCCATAAAAGTATACAGCACCTCTCTTCTTGATAATTTTACTTAATAATATCTGGATGTGGTGTACTAATTGTAGAAGAGCACATCTTTACTGCTGGGTAGCAATTCCCATCAACATTTCAATAAGAAGAACCCACTCCAAGATTTAACTGCTTAGAGATATTGTTTTGTCAATTTTTTCAAGGCCCCTTGGCCAATGAGGTCTTTAGACATTCAATAAATCTTGTTTTAGGAGATATCTTTCCTATAGTGATGTGGAAAGACTTTGGTTGTTCTGATCAAAGTCAAATATTTACAAAGTACAGTATCTCTTATGATGTTCAACAGATAATATTTTTCCCTCTGATTCTCAAGTAATAATCACTGTTTTCTTGTTTTGTTTTAGGTTGTTTGTTTGAAGAAGACCTCTGCAAATCATTTGAAGTGTGCCTGAACGGTAGGCTTATACCACCTGTTGTTCTCAACTGTTGGTGTGATTGTGTTCCTCTGAATAGATGTTACATTAATTGTGCATGTTACAGGGTGTAAGATTTGCTATCTGAAGGTCTTTATGGCTTCCATTTATACACCAGTCATTATGTAGGGCAGGGCTGTCCAACTTGTGTGGCCCCCACATCAAAGTCTGCCTGCTGTGTCTGCTTACCATATGTAAACTTTAAAAGGTATCACTACAGAGATTAACTGCATTTTTTAATAAAATTCAGACTGTAATCCCCTATATTGTTCACACTTGTGACACCTCTATTGTTTATATCCTAAAGGCCTATACTGTTCCACCTGAGACCCAGACTGAAACTGTCCACATTGTTCACTTGTTCACACTCATACAAATTGCTGGAGGGGCACCTGCACTGTATCACTGTATGTAGCAAATCTTAGAGTTGTCCTGATCAGTGGAAACTGTCTCTTGCTCTGTTCTGCCTTCCCTATGCTCCCTGTGTGTGTCATAATCTTTGCCTGTCCTACTCTGCTTGTGTGTGTCATACTCTGCCTGCCCTATGCTCCCTGTGTGTGTTCTACTCTGCCTCTGGAACATAAGCCTGGTATTTGTTTTGGGGATTCGTTAGCATTTGAAAATGATTGTTAGGGGACCTTAAGGTGTTTAATCATGTGCTGGGGGTGCTGTGTTATCCACAGTAGAGGAGGCATATGGATTTAAGGGTAGGCCTTAAAGGACCAGTTCAATGTAAGAATAAAAACAGGGAAATAGGCTGTGAAAAATAAAATATATTTCTAATATACAGTAGTTAGTTAGCCAAAATGTAATGTATAAAGGCTGTAGTGAGTGGATGTCTAAAAAATCAAAACATAACACTACTTCCTGTTTTTCAGATCTCTAACTCTGAGTTAGTCAGTGACATGGGACATAACTGTTTAGTCAGTTTGAAAATGATCCTCAGCATTCAGTTTAGATTCAAAAGCAATAGATATGACCCATGTGCCCCCCCCTCAAGTCACTGATTGGTTACTGCCTTGTGACCAATCACTGGAAACCAAGAGAGCTGAAAAGCAGGAAGTAGTGTTCTGGCTATTATGTTACACATCCAGTCACTCCAGCCTTTATACATTACATTTTTGGTTAACTAACTATATTAGAAACGTTTTTTATTTTGTACAGCCTATCTCTTTGCCAGGTTTTTATTTTTACACTGAACAATTCCTTTAATATGACAACTTTTTTCACATATGAGTGATAAATGATATCCCGCCATTGAGCACCAATCATTTGGTTTTTGGTGGGCTACCACCATTAATGTGGACCTGGTCTTGTGGTTACATGGGTGTGGTTTAAAGTGGGTGTGGATTAAAAACAGGGAGTGGTCATCACTGCCTTCCATTATCGGTCCTCCACCAAGTAGGCCAGAAAAATTCCGTCCCTCGGTACCACAGAAGTTTGACAGCACTGATACAGGGCATGATACCTCCTGTGCTATTCCTGAAGGACCATGGGAAAATATTCTCTTTCAGCCAGGCCTGCAAATATATAAAAAACGAACATAAATATATTCAGTACGTGGTATCTTCAAGTTTTTATTACCCACAAAAACATATAAATTGCAAGAAAATACTTATTCTCTTAAAATTAAGCGTTGAAGGGATCACTTAAAGTAGATGAAGTCACTAAATGAGCAGATCTTTGCTTTGATTTGGCCATCCATGTGATGGATCAAAGTGGGCTGGTGCACTTGTTGATCATGATTCATGATGGCCTATGGGGACCATTCAGGTGAGAACGACAACTGGATCATGATGTGGGCCTACAGGGACCTTTCAGATGAGAACTGCATCCTTACGCTGCTTGTTTGGCCAGATATCTGTGCGATCAGCATGTTGACCCATATATGGCCATGTTAATACTGTCTACATTGCTTGTGGGCCTAAACTAGTGTCAAACACAATCTGGGGCATCTGCAAATATTTATTCTTCTTTTAAAACCCAAAACTTTTATATGAGGATCTTTATGTGTATATGTTATGTTCTGTAAGAAAAATTAACTGAGCCTTTATTTCAATATAATACACAAAAGCCATGAATATCTTGTAAATTATATCCTTATAAACGGTGAGTTCTGATGTCATCAGTTATAAACGGTGAGTAGTGATGTAATTTCTGTCACATGACTCACTAAAATTTGTGTATTATAATTAATAAAGTACCCCCAGTTGTGAAATATGAGGATATTATAAGTTACCTCGGAGTTCCATGACCTGTATAAAAACACTCGGCCTTCGGCCTCGTGTTTTTATATGGTCATGAAACTCCTCGGTAACATATAATATCCTTATATTTTACAAGAGGGGGTACTTTATTCACTATATCTTACACATTAACCTCCTAATTCAAATCTGGAAAATTCTCAGTTACGCCAACACACCGCCCCACCCCCTTGTTCAGTTCTTTCAGTTCTGTGCTAGAATCAACCTTCCTCTAATAAAGACAAGCTGGAAATGAAGAAATCAATACCATGATGAGGCCGAGGGGCATCATTCACAGGCCATTATTCCTGATGTGTGTAACAGCAATGGTCTGATTTCACAAGGGAGACAATCTAGGCAGGTATGAATACGTCGTCCGGAAGATCAATGGCAAACAATTGGCTATATGGAACAGATCATTCAGCGATGGACTAAATGTTTCTCCACAGAGACAGAAGTCTTGATGCTGATACAGTTGTCCATCTATCAGTCCATGTCCATGTCTGTGGGGTTCCTTGCATGGTCATTTCTGATGGTTAAGCCCAACTGTCATTAGGCTGCATCACAATGTACAAGGGGATTCAGAGAACCTAGGATAAGGAAATCTACCCTAGCTGCCCAATTGACCTTATATATGACCTTCAGATCCAGCCCTGCCCATTGCTTTAGAGAACATGCACCTTTGATAGTTAAGGGCCTCAATGTACATTAAAATTAACCAGTTCTTCTCATACATAGAGGTTGTCACAGCATTTGGTTTACATTAAAGGGGACCTGTCACCCTAAGAAATAATTCCAAAGCCCTTTCTCTTATGTTAGATGAGCAAATAAACTTTTCTTACACTATATATATTATTTACATATTGTTTCCTTGAGTCATAGAATTCACAATCACAGCAAGCAGGCAGGTGCCATTTTGTGGATACTGTTATTAAAGCAAGTTGTGTATCACCATAAATCTTGTGTATGCGACGGAATGGGGAACCTAATGGCCATGTGCAGAGCCCTACACAATTATAGAGTATGACGAGGGAAGGGGGAACGTGAGGAGTGCAGTGACATCAAGAAAGTGCTGAATTTAAAGTGAAAGTAGTCAGGGGTGCTCTGCCTCAGGCGGCAGTGCCAGAGAGGATTCCAGGGGCGGCAAAAAGCCGCTCCTACACCTTTAAGAGCCGAATTTCCGGTCTTTAAACCGGAAATTCGGCTGCGCTATTGTGAGAGAGCGCAATTGCGCTCGCCGCAATCGCGTTCCTGCCTCCCCTCCCGACAGGTAAGTCGTTGCGGGGGGCGGCATTGAAGGAGCCGCCTCAGGCGGCTCCTTCGCCAGAAACGGCGCTGAAAGTAGTTGACTGCCCCGCCTTTATGCCTCAGACATAGAGGCGGGGCAGGCAATATACTGTATGATTGACAGCTCAGATATTTAAACACCTTTATATCAATTATGGATGTTTTAGTGGAAAAGAAAGAATTAGTGTTCCATATTTAATTTTTAAAGGACTTTCATTATACAACTTTTTTTTTTTATAACATTTGAGACCCCGCTCTCAATCAACAATGGCCATGCTCAGTTACACACATGTCCCTGATCCCAACCCATTTTTGGAGTCCACTATTCAATCCACTCATTACTGTCCCACAGTATCTGGACCATTGGGAGGTATGTGACCATGTACTAGTAAGTCACGGTTGTGCAAATGTCTGGAACGATTTGGGCTTTGGACTGGCATCAGTTTAGTATTTCCTATCTTATAGGAAACAAGGCAGTCATTTAAATCAATATAAAATAGGTTTCTTTCTTCCCTACACTTTAGAAAAGCTTGATAATTATGTTTGTATAAGAGCACGATGTGCAGAGAAAAATAGAAAGGCATCGTGAAATGATGCAGCTCAGCTTTAAATTGCACAGGATAATTAAGTAAAATGCATAGAAATGGCTCAGTGTGTGTGTAGCTATTACCCATGCAGCCAGTGTGTATAGAGAATTGTACCAAATACACTCTTTTTTGCTGTATTCTGTTCCTCTGAACAAAGCAGCACAGTAAATAATGACTGTAAAGATTCCATAGCAGGTACCCAAGTGCAATAAATTCCCAAATAATAGCTTATCTGCATAGTGTTTTTGTTGGGGTGCGCTCCATTTTCCCGTGAATGATAAGGTGCTGTAGCATACATTATTGAGTGGGATATGCAGCTGTATTCCTGCAGGTAGGGAAATAATTGCATTAGAAACTCCGCTGACAGGTAGACAAGCAATTTATGTTTTTTTTACCCCCTAATAATATGCATTGAAAAGTAACACAGGCGTGCGAGTGTTCCGTCCCAGCTGTGAATATATTACAGAATCCTCAGCCGACGGATTTTTGTATTCCAGCAAAGCTGAACAACCGTAAATCCAAATTTGGTTATTTACTGCTTGATATTTTTACAAATAGATTTTCTGACCTAATCATACTGATGTAGAATGAGAAGGGGATCTTAGGAGCAAGGCTGGAGTCTCAGCGAGAGCCAAATTAGAATTTAGTCTATCGTAACTCTTGGCCCAAAACAAGGTTTCTATCTAATGTGAAGCAGAACATGGTTACACTATAACCCTTGCAATGTTGTAGGAGCAGTACTGTTGGACTACAGCTCTCATGCTCAAATGAATCAGGATAGCAGGGTAACGGACGTTCTTAACCATGAGAACCACTGGCACCACTTTGGAGATTTATTTGGTAGGTTTAAAGTTCACCTCAAGGAAACACTTCTATCCATTTCCAAACTCTGGTCCCTTTACTCTCAGGCAAAGTATCACCTTGACATACCTCCCAACATTTTGGAAGTAAAAAGAGGGACAAAACTATTTTTCCCGCACGTAGCGTAGCAATTTTTTGACCACACCCCTTTCTGTGGCCACACCCCCTAATTACCATGTTCGTTTTACAAAATTTGGCAGGTTATGAAAGTTTGAAAATATTTCTCCTTATCTAAACTGTGTTTTTGTGTCTCAAAATTGTTACAAAGTATCTTATTTGCAACTGTTAGCTGTTCTGGGCTCTCTGCTACAAGACAATTATATGAGAAACTTTGTTTCTTTTTGTGGCTGTTCAGTGCAGAGAAAAGAGGGACTTTCCAGTACAAATGATTGACTGCGGGTTGAGCTGTCAAAAGAGGGACTGTCCCTCTGAAAAGGGACAGTTGGGAGGTATGCCTTGAAGAGCTACCTCCGATCTATCAGTCCTATGGTATAACTCACTACTGCTCTTTCTTGCTAATCCTGTCTAGCTTATACTCCTACATGGTACTATTACAGTTGCCGGTCTGTCATCACCCCTTTAATGGGGTCCCTGTTCTCCTACTTCCACTAAAGGAACGGTTCCTTACTTTGCATGTTATCTCTGTGATACTGTCACACTGGGTTCCCGATTCCTGGTTCTGTCTCCCATTAGCCCCTGCTATCTGTATATTATGGTTATGTACTTTAATAATATCCGCTCAAAGGGACAACTACTGTAGATAGCAAGTTATTCACCCATGGAATATCTGCAGAGCAGTCACAATTTGGTCAGAAGACCTCCTGATTGTGGATGGTCTGTGTTTACCCTGCAGGGGGAGTCAGTTGGATGCCAGAAGGGTGTATTATATTTCTCATGTCACATCTGGGGTCAAGCAGGATGTAATGGGGAGCAGGTCAGATACTTTTTTTTATCTAGATTGGGCCTGGCAAAGATGGTGATGTGAGGGTCTGGGTTGGATCAATGCCTGGTCTGGGTCAGTAGCAGTTCTGCTGAACAAAAATAGGGTAGGCGATTCTTTTTTACTATCTCCTTCTCTTACTCTTTCTGACAGTCCTTCAAGCTCTATAATGGTTTAAGGGTAATGGTTTAAAGATAATAATTAACATATGTTGTTTATCCAAGGAGTAAAGCCATGAACATCCAGCGCCGGATTTCAGTGGCGGGCACCCTTAGGCTCTCCCCAGTGCTCCCCGGAAAGTGGCTGGGCAGCACGTGGCCCCTAGTAATTTTCCGCCCTAGGCCCTGGCCTTTGTGGACTCCGGGCCTGTGAGCGGCATTAGCATTGACAGTCATGCAATCTACCCTCTCTAATCTGGTGCACTTTACCAACATTATATTTGTCTCGAAATTAACTTTTGTTTTAACCATTTTACAGCTCCAGAACTTTAAACGTTAACCCATTGATTCCTACCCAACATGTTGCTCACCAACCCCTTGAATGTTGCTCTCAGTGGCCTCAAAGCAGCTGCTTTTTTTAAATCACTGTTTTGGAGACAAGTTTTGGTTGTATAAAAACCAGAACAGACAGAGTCTCCCGTAGGCTGCCAGTTCACATAGGGGCTACCAAATAACCAATCACAACCCTTATGCTGCACCCCAGGGACTTTTTTCATGCTTGTGTTACTCCCCAACTCTTTTTTATATTTGAATGTGGCTCACACATATAAAAGGTTGGGAGTGGTGACCCCCCTCCTTAACCTATAGAGAAGGTACCATCAGCTTTTTCTTCTCTTCTATTAATCTCCTCTTCTACTCAACCTTGTCTTCTTCTCCCTAGGCTTGGCACTTTACAAATCAGCCATCTTTTTTATTGTCACAGTGCAAAGGAACAGATCTTATTGGATCCAAGACAACCAGGAACGGATGCAAATAAGCATAAGGGAAACTTACCCAAGCTCATTAGGAAAAATTAATGGTCAATCTTTAAAAATAAGGGGTGATTATTTGATTTACAGGTGCAGCATTATGTATTTTATATTGTGTATTCTGCAGTGTGGCATTAGGAATATATTTACTTTTGTTAGATAAAATTGATACCGACTGACTCATTCCTTCCTACACTGCAAAGGCTGGCGAATAGTAGTCGGCCCATGTGGCATTTGAATGGCTTTCGCTGACTCCAGTTGATTATGTGTGATCAATAGCTTTCAGCAGGCTGCGTGCCTTACAATTGGAACACACGGTCTAAATGAAGGGTTATTGTCAATTCACTGAACTTTGGAGCCATCTATGCGCCCTGCTGTAATTGTCGGCTTTTATGTAGAAAAATACATTGCAGCCGCATCCGGAGCTTGCATTGCAGCCTTTATTCTGCTTAGCACACATGTGGGTTTTTATTCATCTGCTCAGGCCTGGCATGGAAATAGTAATGAATAGTCATACTGTGATCCTTATACAGGTATGGGATCCGTTATCCGGAAACCTGTTATCCAGAAAGCTCCGAATTAAGGAATGGTCGTCTCCTATAGACTCCATTTTATCCAAATTATCCTCATTTTTAAAAATGATTTCCTTTTTCTCTGTAATAATGAAACAGTAGCTTGTACTTGATCCCAACTGAGATTTAATTAATCCTTATTGGAGGCAAAACCAGCCTATTGGGTTTACATGATTTTCTAGTAGACTTAAGGTATGACGATCCAAATTACAGAAAGATCCGTTGCCTGGAAAACTCTGGGTGCCAAGCGTTCTGGATAACAGGTCCCATACCTGTACCCTGAAGCTTTTTTTCTCTGTACTGAGAAGCTTACAATCTAAATGATCTATGCACTGTGCTGTGCCACAGCAGTTGGTAGTAGCTAGTCTTCCCTGCAGCAATAAATATGTGTTTAGGAGTTCTTACAGCACCTGCATTCCTTCTCAGGAAGACAAACAGTGTGTAAATCTGGGTTCTCTATCTCCAGCTGTTCCCAAACTACAACTCCCTGCATGCACTGACAGCTGTCTAGATTTGCTGGAAGCAGGAGACAGGCAGCAGCTGGAGAACCACAGGTTGAGCGCGCCCAGCGTGAGAAAGCGATAAATATAACCGAGCGGGCAGATACACACTCTGCAATTTTTAATGGAAAATAGGCTTTTGGTGGAAAAATTACCAACGCCTCTGACAGATGCGTCCCCTGCATTTAATACCAACCGGTTCCACAGCTGGAAATCTCCTTGCTAATTGCGCTAATTATTTAAAGCTTTTGAGACACTTTTCTGCACACAAACATGATCCGACATTGTGGCACACAGCAGGCTGAATAATCCTGGCACAATGAGCGAGGCGTGGGCCGCAGAGGTACCAAGTGACTGGCGGGAGGTGTGATTGGCACTTCTAGCATTAACTTGTAGCTCTGGGATGGAAAGGGTTCCAGATCTTCTACCACTAAAGGTTTTGGTATGTTCTGCTATCTTCTGTTCTAAATGCAGATATTAGACATACACAGCAGAGCAGATCGTTGGGGGGTATTTGGACTCCTTCAGACAATGTATGTGTGATATTGTTGGTGTCATTCACATAGAGGCAGTGCAAAAGTGCAAGGGGCACAAGATCATGGTCATCAAGAGAACAATTCTGTCCCAGGTCTGGCTGTGCTCTGTCCCTTCTCCTAAATAAAACATCTGGCATGGGTTTCAGAGTGCATAGGGCAGGCAGTAATTACAGGACCCTGATGCATTGTAGCTTGTGTCTGTCACTGCTCCCTAAATTGCACGTAATTCAGATGGGGCAGGAGGGGTGGTGCCGTGTTTGCTTATCATCATTAATGAACAGGATCAGTGGGAATGCTGGGAGTAAAAATGCTGGAGGGCTGCAGTTTGAAGAGCTGTGATGTATGCACTGAAAATCCCTATAAATGATTAAACAAACCAAATGTCCCCCCAAGGGGCCCTGATGATCCTAAGGAACCCTCCGCTCTATAGGGCCAGTCAATGCAGACGATTGCGATTCACAGGAGGTAGAGAACCCGCTGCCCTGCTGCTCCCCTTCTCTTCTGAAGTCAGGGCAGATTTTGGAGTGAAATGCAGAATGTTGTCTTTTGGCTCCAAAATCTGCCACGTACAGACAATACTTCAGGGAAACTCAGGCAAATACCTACAATCGTCTGGACCTAATTGTCTGGTTCTAGCCTGACTCATCTTGAGGCTGTGGGTAGTGATGGGAGAATAAATTCAGCAGACACAAATTTGTGGTGAATTATTTGCAAACTGTGTTCACAATTCGTCGATGAAAAATCCGGCACGTCGAAAAAAAAATTGCCGCATACATAAAAATTGTTGCGTGTCAAAAACTGGACCAAGTAGCAAGGTGATATTACCTGACTCAGAGCCCTGATAGCCTGCCTCCTGAACACTTGCAACCACAACCAGCCGCCCATCACAAATTTGCTGCTGCTTCTCAACCTCCTGTTCCCCTTGTCACTTGCTCCTGTTTGTCTTGCAGAGACAGGTTGGAAGTCTACAGTGAGTGTTTCAACTGAGGAAATGCAGTTTTGTAAGGGGATATGACCATATAGGTTATATACATAGATAAAAGCAGGTGTGCAACTTAAATATGTGCAATTTCATCTTGGAATGACACTGATACTTATTTTAGTCTTTTTTTCCTCCAAATTCTTGGCCTTTGCTCATGGACTGAGTTGTCCATGAGTTTATTAATTCAAAGAGAAAGAGAGAGCACCCCTCCTCTATCAATTATAATAGTCTCAATACTAATCCAAATACAACCAACCAAGGGATTTCAAACACAATACCTGTGTGACAACACCAATTTAACCACTTTAGGAATTAATTGGTCAACTTAACTTAACCTAAAGTTTCTGATTAAAGTGCTTAGTGCAATTTTAACAGTTCAATAAATCAATATGTGTCAATGTTGTAAATAATGCCTTTTAATTAATTAATTCTAAAAATCAATTAACTGTTATTTATATAAAGTGCCCATGTGAAAATTGATTGGAAATGAATTAACAGAGTTGATAATATAAAATTAATTTAAAGTGCTGTGCCAATAAATACTTAAAATGACATTCCCAATTGATTAGTGATTAAAGATTGTGAATTAATTAGTAACCTGTTTTAAGAATTAATATACAGAATAAATTATTTCCAAATTGACTCAATTCATAGAGGACCAGTAGGAAAATGAAAACATGGAGAGGTGGAGTTGTCCCAAAAACTACTGCCTGAATTTTTTCTATCCCTGGGACACCACAAAGCTGTAGAATAAGGGATAACCGGGACTGTGGCCTTGTTGTTTTAGCTTGCCCTAAGCTGTAGGAAGAACTTACTTAGACCTCACAAATGGAACAAATCGTCGGTCCCCTTCAGGAATCCAATAGCGAAAAAGGAGAAGAACTGAATAGAGCGATGGATTCGAATGTGCAGCACCCTACTTGACCAATTCCCAACTAAAATTCTAAAACCGCTATAAGATTAACTGATTAAAATCAAATAAATTATGTAGAAATGTTTCGCTAGTTAAGCTTTCTCAAGGCAAATGGTTGGCCCGTCGGGAGATACGCGACTAAAACACTTCCGGGTTCTACGTAACACAGGAGGTCTCGTGAGAGTTTTCAGGCATAATGATCAGCCATTAAAAAAATGTCTGTTCTCAATATATTAGATCCTGGGGATGACATTCTAGTTTTGAAAAAATGTCACCTCTTGTAAATATGTCATCCTGGTGCAAGTGTGGATTTTATTGCTGATGCCTGTTCTAATTATCCGGCTTGTTCAACAAATTTAAGGAGCATATTGGGAGGGATTGGGGTGGCTCATGCCCTCAGTATTGCAGTGTATTGCAGAAGACAGTGGCCCTAGCCCAAACCTCAGTCTCTTCTGGGTCCCAGTACCACTGCAATGACCAAATTATGGATAGTTCTGCCCTTGTGCTGGTCCCACCCATTATTCCAGGGGGCGCAGTGGGCATTTGTCAGTGCCTTTATGGCAGCTGCCCTTCATTTCCAAGTGAGAATTAATCATTTCTATGGTTCTCAACATAACTTATTCCACCATGTGAAATGTATTAAATATGGTGGGCTAAACTACTAAAGGGATGCCCAACCTATGGGTTCTGGAGGCTGCTGGGGGTTCTGACACTTGTATATCAATTCTTTCAGGAGGGCTTTCTGAAATACCTGTACATATTTACAGAAGAGGAGATATCAACGGTAAATGTCTCTAATATATGCTTTGTAAGGCCGTAGTGTTGACCTGTTGAACTGAATTCCTGTTAAGCATTTTGTAATTTCTTGCAGTCATTAATAACATTTAGTTCTCTATGCAACATGCCAGATGTGTCCTGTGTGTGCCCTCTTTGGAACGAGCAGAAATACAGAGTTATTACGGCTAAGAGATCAAACAGTTTGCGTGACAGCACTAAATGTTATGGGATTACATTTCAGGAAGCGACAGGTACAATATTAGCCGCATTGTGTTAACGTTTGTGTCATCACCTTTCTGGCAGCTGACAAACTGCCGTGTCCGTTATTAGGAAAACAGCCATTGGCATAAGGGATCACAACAGGCTAATATGCTGTGACTCCATGTTTTTCTATCCATGCTATATGACATTGGGTGACAGAATTCCACAGTTAATCTCTAGAAACATCTCTGTATGTTTAAGTCGCACTACCACTGGAGAATTTCCACCATTTTCCTGTTCATGCCCCCTTTATTATTCTTATTCTTTATTTACTGTATATAATGTTGAGACAGCTCATTACAGAATGCATGCCGCTATCCAGCACAAAATGCCTGTAGGCTTCTGTTTTTTGGGGTTTGTCAGGAACCATTGCAGACAGGAGTAGGACATAAAACTCCTTGCAGATAGGGTCCAGGTTGGAGCTGAACATTGGACTCGAGTACTGCAAGGCAGAAGAGCTAACCACTGCACAACCAAACTTCAGTCTAAGACCATAGAAAATAAAAATATACAAATCTTTGACTTTATCTTACCCAGTCAGTTACATCTTACAAAGTTGGTTGCCTATCTATCAGTTGGCTGCATATCTTCCAGTTGGTTACACCTCCCCTAGTTGTTGGCATCACACACAGCTTCTCATCACTTTCAGTTTGTTAAGTATATTTTCTGGTTTGTTGTATCTCACTGGTTTTAGCAGGCCCGGATTTCATGGTCCTAGTGCCTGGGCCACGTGATCCTAGTGCCCGTCCACACTACCTCTCCCCGCGAGGAGCGTGGTAGAGGAGCCGGAGCATTGGGGAACTGTGCATCCCTAGTGCTCCAGATAAGGCAAGCCGGAGCGACATGTCTCCCCTAATTGTTTGCCTAAACTTGTCCACTGAAGGACCCTTTAGTTTATACAGGAGCTAGGTTCCTCTTCCGGGGTCAAAGCATGACCCTTAGAGTTCTCAGGTTTAGCCACTAGGTGGCATTTGTTATAATATAAAAGCTGAGCACACATGTGGTCAGGGTTCATTTTTGCCCGTCCCCTTACCTGAGCAGGCAGGAAGGGTTTGCACTTGGAACCTAGGCAAGGTCAGGTCTAGTAAGTGATGGAGAGGCTACTCGCCATAATAGGTCACTCTAGGAGTGATCAATAGTCAGGGCTATTTAGTCAAGCAGCACAGGCTCCACCGAAGAGTTTTGAGTGGGACTAGGATCCCGGGCACTAATTGCTCAGAAGTAGGGACTAACCCTCATATGTAATAAAAGGCACTAGGTTTGCCCAGGAGCAGTAACCCACAGCAACCAATACGATTATTATTTTTAAACAGTTGACCAGGAAATGCTACCTGCTGATTGGTTTCTATAGGTTACTGCTCCTGGGCAAACTTAGTGTTAATTACATAACCCCCCAAGTGTCAGAGCTAGGGCCTTGGGGCTCCAGGGTAAAGGCTGAAAGCTGGGAGTGTATTCTCTCTCTCTCTTACCCTGCAGGGATTTATACTGACCATTGGTGCATATACTGACGTTCTGTGTTCCTGCTTTATCTCTCTTTGAACTCCTATATGGATTAGGTTCTTCAATAAATACATTCTATGGTTAAGTTATAAGAATCACTTGCAGTATATTACACCGTGCCTCCACACCATTGCGAGGGCTCACCCCCTAAAAAAATAATAGGTCTTACCCGGAGCAAATATAGGGTTAAAGCTACAAGTTAGAGTAACGGTGCTGCTCAATTTACTATAGCCTTACACTGGAATTATGGAGAAAACGTTATAGGTAACAACCATGGCTGTTTACCTTGAATTTGTACTTTGCATGCTGTACTTGTTTTCATAAATGACCCCTCAAGTTTTACAAACTTTGTGGAAAAATGGTGAAATCATCAAACATTGATCCTTTTAAAACATCCCTGACATTTGTAATAGATTTTGAAACATCTCTTGCTAATGGCAGGCCCGTTGTTTTAATCAACCAGAAGTGCTCTCCGACATATCAATTTTCCTGGATAAAAAAAAAGTGACTCAACCCCTTTAAGCTCTTTGCCATCAATAATTACTCCGGCATCTGCGAGTAAGTTTCCCGCTCAGACGTAACTGCAGCATTAAGCAGTCATTGCAGAAATCTATGGCGGGTTATCCATTTTATTTTAATGAGGCTCAAGTGTAAGTGATTGATTTATGGTTAAACCCTGTGCACGTTAAGGCTGCGTTGTGCGCCATTATTCGTGGGTATATTCATTTCTCTACAGTTAATATTAGAATGCAGCTTGTGTCTGGTGGGTTCATTTAGGTTTCAGACAGACAATATACTGTACTATACACTATAATCAGGTATATATATATATATATATATATATATATATATATATATATATATATATATATATATATATATATATATATATATATATATATATATATATATATATATCTAACAATATAGGATATACATAAAAGTAAGTCATGGTTTTATCTCCTGAAGTTCAAGCAAAGGGGCACATGGAGCAGGTCTCATATTGGTACAGGAACAAGAACTGCTGCAAAATTGCGCAGGTCTCAAGGGTGCCAAGCTGTATAGGGCTCTAAGGTACTCCAAGGCTTGTTTCTTATAAATAACACGTAAGCTAGGCACCTTCCACCCCTCCTGTGTGTATTTCTGCTGAATTCACAGCTATTTACAGGACATTCTTGAGAGAACACGCTCACCTAGTTGAGCAAGGTGCAAAGTACAAAAATAGGCACAATGTTGTAGGTGCTACCACCAAAATATAAGGTTAGATCATATGTTCTAAGCGCTACAACCAAAACACAAGGTTTAAGTGGCCGTAAGAACTGCAACCCCATTATTTTCAGATTAGGCACAAGTTTCACATCCCATGTAGTAGGTCCTACCACCAAAATATAAGGTTCAGATCCCATGTTGTAGGTGCTACCACCAAAATTTAAGGTCAAATCTCATGTTGTAGGTGATACCACCAAAATATAAGGTTCAGATCCCATGTTGTAGGTGCTACCACCAAAATATAAAGTCAGATCCCATGTTTTAGGTGCTACCACCAAGATATAAGGTTTAAGTGGACATAAGAACTGCAACCCCATTATTAGCAGACTAGGCACAAGGTTCAGGTCCCATTTAGTAGGTGCTGCCACCAAAATATAAGGTCAGACCCCATGTTGTAGGTGCTACCACCAAAATATAAGGTGAGATCCCATGTTGTAGGTACTACCACCAAAATATAAGGTTCAGATCCCATGTTGTAGGTACTACCACCAAAATATAAGGTTCAGATCCCATGTTGTAGGTACTACCACCAAAATATAAGGTTCAGAACCCATGCTGTAAGTGCTACCACCAAAATATAAAGTCAAATCCCATGTTGTAGGTGCTACCATCAAAATATAAGGTTAGATCCTATGTTTTAAGTGCTGCAACCAAAACACAAGGTTTAAGTGGCAGTAAGAACTGCAACCCCATTGTTGCAAGATTAGGCACAAGGTTCAGGTCCCATTTAGTAGGTGCTGCCACCAAAATATAAGGTCAGACCCCATGTTGTAGGTGCTACCACCAAAATATAAGGTCAGATCCCATGTTGTAGGTACTACCACCAAAATATAAGGTTCAGATCCCATGTTGTAGGTACTACCACCAAAATATAAGGTTCAGATCCCATGTAGTAGGTCCTACCACCAAAATATAAGGTTTAGATCCCATGTTGTAAGTACCACCGCCAAAATATAAGGTTCAGATACTATGTTGAAGGTGCTACCACCAAAATATAAGGTTCAGATCCCATGTTGTAGGTGCTACCACCAAAATATAAGGTTCAGATCCCATGTTGTAAGTGCTACCACCAAAATATAAAGTCAGATCCCATGTTTTAGGTGCTACCACCAAGATACAAGGTTTAAGTGGACATAAGAACTGCAACCTCATTTTTAGCAGACTAGGCACAAGGTTCAGATCCCATTTAGTAGGTACTACCACCAAAATATAAGGTTCAGATCCCATGTAGTAGATGCTACTACCAAAAAATAAAGTTCGGATCCTAAGTACTATGTACTACCACCAAAATAGACAACAACCCAAATACCGAAAGCAGGGGAAATATAGTAGAAATTTCCACCTTATGACGTCTGAGCTCCAACTGCCCAGTCTGACATCAGCCTAAATATTATACAGAAAGGGAATGCTAAGGCAGACCTGTGCTTGGTGGGACCTATGCATTTGGTATTTATTGTTTTGGTTTAGCAGTTTCCTCTCATTTCGGAGTTTATTTAACAAGGTATATATACACAGGACTGTTCCAAGAAAAGGTCATGTTAATTTGGTTCTTAAAGGAATGAGAGTCTCTCAAGAAGCAAAGTGCAAAATAATTTCAGCAGAGCTACCTATTGACTTTTTATTCTCTGTAAAGCACCTAATTATAGTGCTGCATGCATGGCTGAACATTGACTGGATCGTGTGATGGAGCAAGGATTACTGACTCTCAAAGTGAGCTGAATTCAAATGAAACATTCATACAGAAGAAAGTATTTTCAGGTTCTATAACAGAGCACTTTGACTCTCTCTCTCTCTCTCTCTCTCTCTCTCTCTCTCTCTCTCTCTCTCTCTCTCTCTCTCTCTCTCTCTCTCTCTCTCTCTACTGGGTATTTGGCCAAGAATTAAAGAAGGCTATTTTCTACCTCACTTTAGTTCAGTTTAAATATTACCTTCAAACCAATTATCTATAATATATAGTCTGGAAACCCAGGGCTAGTATGGCAAGTAATTCTGTCAAGCTGAAGGCAGTTTAAGGTAAAAGCCCATAAGGCTCTTGCGCTATCTGGAGGCTTGTCTGAAGGAGGAGACAGAAAGTACAGAAGCAAAAGAGTAGCCAGAGTAGTTTAATCAAGATCAGTGTCAAGCAGGTCTTGGTCTTGGTCAGAGCTGGCAGCACTGGTGTAGGAACAGGAGCCAGGCTGGGGTCAGGATAATCAGAAATCAATAGTGAGAAGTAACCTCAGAATATCAAGTAGAAATTAGTAACCAAGTTTTGGGTAAGAGTGGGAGGAGAAGGAGGACCTGTTGGTGCCACAACTTGAGCATGTCCACAAGATTTTGTGGAGCAATGCAAGATGATCACGCAATTATGTTGATGCAACGGTGGCTCACAAAGGATTTGCCTGTATAGAGCCACAATTTCAAGCTGAATCTTGAGAGTCGGAGTTCGTGCATGTGCCCGTGGACTCACATATTGGTGAGGGGAATTATAGAGAGAAAGAAAACTGACTCCAATAGAAGGCAGATCCAGATTACCCAATTCTGTGACCCCAGATGCAGGCTCCTTTTAGTTAACTTTTAGCATGTTAAAGAATGGCTTATTTTAAGCAATTTTTCAATTGGTCTTCATTATTTATTTTGCATCGTTTTTTAATTATTTGCCTTTTTAATTCTAACTCTTTCCAGCTTTCAAATAGAGGCCAATGACCCCCAACTAAAAACAAATTCTCTATAAGGCTACAAATGTATTGTTATTGCTACTTTTTTATTACTCATCTTTCTATTCAGGCCTCTCCTATTCCTATTCCAGTCTCTAAGTGAAATCAATGCATGGTTGCTAGGGAAATTTGGACCCTAGCAACCCGATTGCTGAAACTGCAAACTGGAGAGCTGCTGAATTAAAAGCTCAATAACTCCAAAACCACAAATAATAAAAAATGAAAACCAATTGCAAATTGACTCAGAATATCACTCTCTACGTCATACTAAAAGTTAACTCAGAGGTGAACAACCCCTAAATAAAGCATATTTGTGTCACTATTCCTTAAGACATGGGTGACACCAGCACACTTCCCGCTTCTGAATCATCATCGCTTTCTTCCTGGGCCGGAGCAGCCACACTACTTTAAGACATGGGGGCAGATTCACTAAGGGCGAATTGTCGCCATCGACCGTTTCGCAAGGCTCAAATTCGCTACCACTACGCTAATTCACTAATATGCAAAGTTGTGCCCTGGGCGCAAAATGCTGGCAACTTTTCGCTAGTGTTAGCATTTCATAATCAAGATGCACTAGCGTACGTTTGTGCCTAGTGAAAATTCGCTAGTGATCTTGCGCTTAGGTCAATTTGCATTCGGCGGGTAATTTAAAGTTGTATGGACGTCTAATGCTTGAAGTTACCACTTTTTCTTACAAATGTCCAGGGAACCTTAATAAAGACAAGAGAGTTAATATAATGCCCTACACATGAGCCCACTGTAAAATGAATGTTCCATACGTTATGAAATGTCTGGAGAAAACCGGTTCCCTAAAAAAAGTTTGCTAGGACTTTTGCAGGCAATTCCACTTCAAAAAAGGAAAAGTCGCCAGCGTTTTTGTAACTTTAATGCATTTTCAGCACATAGGATATGATGTAAGTGACATAAGATTGAGGAAGATGTAGCTTATTTTTAGCAGTTCACCTGGTCTGAGGTGGCAAAGTCAACTCTGGCAAAAGAGGTAACGTTCAGTAAAATCCACACTTTCTGTTTCTGCAATGATAAATGTTCATACTAATATCCTAGTATATCATTACGCACTACTGAATTTCACCAGCTGGATGCAAAGTCAAGATGGTGGCCATGAAGAATAAGGAATGTAGTGAACTTATTAAACTGTAGTGTAAGTGTGTACTGTACTCCTTTATTTGTAGGAATTGGTGGAAAATCCTAGAGGCCATGAACATAATGATTATATGATTATAATGAAATGCATCTTTAAACGAATTGTAGATAGGGTCTACAAATCTTCTCCTAACTGGCCTTCAGGTTGGGACCTCCATCAGGGCCAGCCCCACAGTTTTGAAACTACAACATTAGATGGACACGATCACTTGTGATAGAGATAAAACCTACTGGCCCAAATCTTCAATGATTGCATCCTTTCCGGTGCTGATTACAGCTGAGCATTTCAGTTAGAGGCTCATTTATATTCATTGCAAACATTCTATTTGTGGCTGAAAACTCATCTTCCTTCTTCCTGTTGTAAAATTAACTGCTTAACAACACATGTGACATTATGTTCTACTGGGACTTAAAGCCTTGCAGCAGGGGAAGTAACCTCCAACCCATTGGTGGGTCCTTGTCAGGGTCAAGGTTGGATACAAGGGGATTGCTGCCGAGGCTGTAATGTTGAGAAGCCTATTGAGGGGGATTGTATAAATAAGGGATATCCAACCTAATGCTAAGTCCACAAACTTAGGTGGTACATTTCACATTCGGCATCCTATATCCAGAACCCAAGCTAAGTTCCCTGGTCTCGGCTCTCACTTCTGACTTTAACCGCCGTCTTTCACCTCGAGCGGAGCCCTCGGCTAATTGGATGCCGCCAGGTCTTAACAGAGAGAAGAGCAAAGCTAACGGTTCTGGACGAGCAAAGGGGCACAATCGTCTCACGAGGATACTGGAAGGAAGAACACCACCAGGAACAGGCAGGCCGGGCCAGCACAAGCTGATAGATTGGTCAGACAGGCCGGAATCAGGATAGAGAGCGTAGAATAGTCGATGGACAGGCAAAGGTCGGATTGGAGAGGTCAGAATAGTCACAGACAGGCAGGATCAGGATTGGAGAGATCAGAGTAGTAAACCAGGCAGGCAAGGGTCAACACACAATAGATAGTCAGGATTCTCAAGGAATTAACACCCAGGAACTTCTAAATAGAACCTAACAACGGGCAGTGTGCTGCAAACGAAATTCCCTTCTTATACTTGAATGAATTTGGCGGCATTGCGAGCTGACATCAGACGCTAGCGTCACTAGCTGAAAAAGCCAGAATCCTGGCCAAATCCCGAATCAAATCCTGGATTCAGTGCATCCCTAGTTGTTGTACATGAAAATATATTCTGTGTCAATTGCTCTCTTATATACACTTCCTCTGCCACAGGGAATACCTCTGAAGCTGGGGACTAAGGCAAATTCTTATTCTAATTAACTGTTTGGCAGGACCAAAATGATTGACCATAGACCAATGAAATGCTCTCCCTGGGACTTGTCAATAGGGTCTCCAAAGAGGCTCTCCAACTCCATCACGGTGGCAGGCATAATGGACAACTTGGTCCCATTGGGAGGCTTATGGGACATCAAGCCTTTCATTAAATGGCTGCAGGGAACCAGCCAGATTGTGGCCTCATAATTTCAAGGCAAGGTAAGCTGCTGATGCTGAGTCCATACAAAACCATCTTCAGCATTGACACTGCCATTGAACTAATAAAGTGACTTGTTAGGAGCTGTGCCTCGTTAGTCTAATGTGACAAAGGCAAACTGTGGTCACAACAAATACTTATTAAATGCTCATAAGTGAAACGCGTGGCACTCTTTGCGCAATTTATGGTGGGTTAGGGTAATGGAAAATACATACAGTATATATATATATATATATAGCGGTGAAGAAGATAAGCACTCCAATATTTCTGATCAACAATTATTTATTCCACTGTGGAATATTGGAGTGCACATCTTCTTCACCGCATATTTTGATATAACACCCATTTGGACAAGTCAGAGTGCGGATACACACCTGGACTGTATATATATATATATATATATATATATATATATATATATATATATATATATATATATATATATATAAAGGTTAGTTCAACCTAGCTGTTGTCCCAAAGGAGGTGCTGGTTTGCTGCGGGGGGACAAAGTTAGAAGGCACTTGGAATTTGGAATTTAGTGCCGCTACACTGTACTACATATCAATCTGTTTATAGCTCCACAGAGACAATTACATTTTTAAATGGAAACAAAAACAGCTTTAATGATGTCTGTATAATAAATGGAAAACATAGAAAGGATGACATGCCTGCGATACAGGTATGGGACGTGGAAACCCATTATCCAGAAAGCTCTAAAATACATTAAAAAGATTTGACTAAAAAAACTCTGCAGCTAAAACCTTGCAATCTTCTTTAGAAGGAGGTGTATTTTCAATATTCAATCCTATTTTTAGACACATTGTAGTTTCATTTTTTGTCCCTTGCAAGTTTTTCTTTCCGCAAATAAATATAGTCAAGCTTATCTAAATCGCATTAATTCAATAGCGAATCATTAAAAGCTGTACAGGCAGTGACATCAGATATATACAACCACCATAAAAGGAATTTTAGGGCTTGTTCAACTTTCCATTAACTTTTAGTATGACGTAGAGAGTGATATTCTGAGATAATTTGCAATTGGTTTTCATTTTTTATTATTTGTGGTTTTTGAGATATTTAGCTTTTCATTAAGCAGCTCTTCAGTTTGCAAGTTTGGTTGCTAGTGTCCAAATTACCCTAGCAACCATGCATTGCTTTGAATAAGAGACTGAAATATTCAGAAGAGAGGCCCTGGATGGAAAGAGGAGTAATAAAAAATAGCACTAACAATAAATTTGCAGCCTTACAGCTCATATCTTTTTTAGATGGCCCCCGTTTGAAAGCTGGAGTCAGAAGAAGAAGGTAAATAATTCTAAAACTATAAAAAATAAATAATGAAGACCAATTGAAAAGTTTCTTATAATCACCCTACCCTATACCATACTAAAAGTTAACTTAAAGATGAAGCACCCCTTTGATATTCAGCAATGGAAATTGACAAATAAATTTAAAATAATGGAAATAAGTAGCAAAAAGGGACAAGGCAAACCAATGAGTGTCTTGAAAAGAAGCTTTTTGAGGTGCCGGTAATTGGAATGTAAAGGAGAAGCAAAGAAATAATCACTGGGGGGTGCCAAAAATCTAAGCACCCCCACTAAATACAATCCTTTACCTGAGACCCTGAGCTGGTGCTCCTGTTGGCAGAAAACAGAGGTAACCCTGGGTACAACTGTAGAGGGCAGATTTATCAAAGGTCGAGGTGAATTTTCAAATCAAAAAAATTTGAATTTCAAGCTATTTTTTGTGTACTTCGACTAGGGAATAGTCCAAATTCGAATATCGAAATTATCATGTACTGTCTCTTTGACTTCGACCATTCGCCATCTAAAATCTGTCGAATTTCTGTTTTAGCCTATGGGGGACCTCCTAGAACCTATCTGAAACATCAAATGCGCTATTCCTTCGATACAAACTATTTGAATTTGGCTGAATACAGACCTATTCGATTGAAAAAAAAAATTCAACTTAATTTTGGTTGGTCTTTTTGAATTCGAATTTAGAAGTTTTTTCAATTCGAAATTCGACCCTTGATAAATATGCCCCTAGGTGTTGCAATCTGACCCTAAATTGCAGAACAGCGCAATGGAGCTCCAGGCCACCATCTTCCGCCGCTTCGTATTGTTTTGAATATGAATTTGAATTACTTGCGCATGCGTAGTTGAAGTTGATGCCTGACTTGGCCCAACTGAACATGCTCCTGCAGGCTTCGTTTCAGCGTTGAGCCCCGAAAGAATATGAATCGGCGGAAGATTGTGCCCTGGAGCTCAGCTGCATTTTAGGGTCAGATTTTTTAAGGGGTTGTTTTGTGACTAATGCTCAGTGCGGGAGGGGGGCAAGGACAGGCAGTTAAGGGGGGGGGTTTAGTTCTCCTTTAACTTCTCCTTTAAAGGGGACCCCTCACCCAAAAAAAATATTCCAAATTCTATTTTATCATGTTAGTCAAGCAAAAAAAACTTTTAATTACACAATAAAAATGATATGAATCTTGTTTCCTTCAGTCTGGGAATTCATAATTATAACAAGCAGGCAGCAGCCATTTTGTGGACACTGTTATTAAGACAAGCCTTGTATCATCTCAGAATCTTGTTTGTGCACCAGAATGGGGGACCAGATGTCCATCCCCATGTACTGGCTACACAATTAAATGGTGAGAAGAACAGGGGAATGTGGGGAGAGCAGTGACATCTAGGAAGTGCTGAATGGAAAGTGAAAGTAATTACTTGCCCCGCCTCTATGGAGGGGCAGGCAATATTTGATTGACAGCTGAGATTTTTAAATGAGTTTACAACAGCTATGAACGCTTTAATAAAAAAAAAAAGAATTTGTATTTCATTTTTAATTTAAGAAGGACTTTCATTATACAGCTTTTTATGTCTGGGTGACAGGTCCACTTTAAAGGGTGCATTTTAGTCTTATTATTAAGCATGATGTTAGAAATTTAACTTTATTTAATCATTTCAAATTCCGTCCAATACTTTAGGATACATATTCATTGAACGCTGTGGGATGATAAAACACGGTTATTTGCTGCCTATTAGGCATATAGTATATGTTCCCAAGTATATCTATAATACGGAGCCATTTGCAGCACATTACGGAGATGCGCGGGTGTCGTTTAAGCCACAGTTTAGGCTAAGTGCGCCATTCCTCAGGCTGGAGAGAGACTGGATTCTCAGCATTATTAAAGTGCTCGGCAGCTGCTAGATAACCTTATTTCAGCCTCGGCCCATTTATTTTCCAGCTTTTTCCCTTCTTCAGCTGCGCAGACATAGCAGCTATTTTGGTGGGCTGATAACGTTTCATGCCCAATAAGCTGAATTATTCAGTTAAGATGATGGATCCCCCCCAGATATTCCCTTCTCAGTAACGTAAACCCTGTGCCGTTGCAATTTTTTGTTTTATTGTTGTTAAATCCCATAATGCGGTGACACGGTTTTATTGTGTGTTTGAAGAGGGAACCTTTGTAAATACATTAAAGTGTAAAATACTGTTTTTCTTTCACCTCTGTGCTCCGGAGGGGCCCCAGCCCCGGCCTGCTGGATCGGTAATGGGAAATCTCTGTATGTGGGTGTGATGTATTGCTATGGACAGAGCGTGTGTTTCCTTTCCCCCCCAACCTCCTCCTAGATGCAATTACCCATTAGGAAATTTGGTCCTAGCTGCGAGATATTTATTGAAACAAAGAATTTTCCTCTGCACTTTTTTTTAACACTATATGGAGAGAAATGTAGATGATTTATATTGGTTGACCTTCTGTTTTTACACATATTAAAGGGGTTGTTCACCTTTAAATTAACTTTATGTATTATCTAGAGAGACAATTTGCAATTACTTTTAATTTTTTATTACTTGTGGTTTTTAAGTTATTTAGCTTTTTATTCAGCAGCTCTCCAGTTTCAGCAGTCTGGTTGCTAGGGCCTAAGTTACCCTAGCAACCATGCATTGACGTGAATTAGAGACTGGACTATGAATAGGAAAGGGCCCGAATAGAAAGGTGAGCAATAAAAAGTAGCAATAACAATAAGGGGCAAATTTACTTATGGTCGAATATCGAGGGTTAATTAACCCTCGATATTCGACTGCCGAATTAAAATCCTTCAACTTCGAATATTGAAGTCGAAGGATTTACTGCAAATAGTTCGATTGAACGATTAAATCCTTCGAATCGTTCGATTCGATGATTTTAATCCATCGATGGAACGATTTTTCTTCTACCTGTACCTAATTGTTCCAAAGCCTGTGGGGACGCTTTGCTGTTGCCCTGCATGTGAAAAATAAAGGCTTTTCTTTTAATCGGAGTGCTGCCCATTTGAATTCCTAACAAATATCGTATACGTGTGGAAGGACACGTGGGAAAAGTGCACCCGTGAACAAAGTTGCAGACAAGTGAGTGCGACCTAAATTGAATTCGAGGGACCTTCCCCATAGGCTAACATTGACTTCAGTAGGTTTTAGGTGGCGAACTAGGGGGCAGAAGTTTTTTTAAAGAGACAGTACTTCAACCATCAAAAAAAACAATAAAGCTTACAAAATGCAGCCCAATGAAAAAATGTCAGTCTCTTAGATTATTTCTTGCCGACCCCTTCACAGTCTCTCAACTGTACATGAATCCAAAATCGAATATATATAAACCCCCAAAAGAGGGAATACGTATAGGGAGCGATCAGCGCCTGTGGCAACAGAAATAAAAAACAACAAAAATAGCGCAATACGTTTGCAATGTAGAATATCACCCCGTGCTTGCACTGGATGTTAAGTGGATGTGTTTTCCCCTTTTCCTTCAGGTGGCTATTAGTGAATGAAAGTGGCAATTCAAGTGAACAGAGGGGCGGAAGAGTGCTTTTCCTGTAAAGATAAAATATATTCCAAGGATGCAGGTGCCTCCACCTTCTATATAAAATGCCTACTTACAAACCACTGGCGTGGTATAATGCGTTTAATATGAAGCTCTCTCAGGTTTTTTCTCCAGTGTTCGACTCCGTCCAGGTTCCCAAAGTAGGAATACAAACCGATGATAGTGTAACACCGTTTATTTAAAACATAATTAAAAGCAATTAAAATTTACACTCACATTTCCCTTGCGGGTTTTTGCGCATTGAGTCCAACAAACAGTTTTTCTGGGGTCCCCAGAGGCAGTCCTGCCAGCTCGCTCCAAAAATCTTTTCTGCTCGCTCCAGGTGCCTTGGTCCAGGCTAACATTGACTTCAGTAGGTTTTAGGTGGCGAACTAGGGGGCAGAAGTTTTTTTAAAGAGACAGTACTTCAACCATCAAATGGTCGAATAGTCGAACGATTTTTAGTTCGTGGTCGAAGTAGCCAATTCGATGGTCGAAGTAGCCAAAAAAAACAGTCGAAATTCGAAGTTTTTTTTTATTCTATTCCTTCACTCGAACTAAGTAAATGGGCCCCCAAATGTGTAGCCTTACAGAGCATTTGTTTTTAGATGGGGTCAGTGGCTCCTATTTAAAAGCTGGAAAGTGTCAGAAGAAGAAGGCAAAAAAATTCAAAAACTATAAAAAAAGAAAAAAATTAAAAAAGTTGCTTAGAATTGGCCATTCTATAAACTTCCTAAAAGTTAACTTCGAAGTAAACAACCCCTTTAAGGTAAAGTCATTTATTTGGCCCCTGAGTGCAAGAGCACTAGATACTACTGGAAGCTTCACACTGGAAGTAATTTTGGGGTGAACACATATTTGCTACCTTATATATTCTTGGAACAACAGTAGGATTGAATAATGAAAAGATATGGGACCCCTTATCCATAAATCTGTTATGCAGAAAGCTCCATCTTCCGTAGCGTCCATTCTAAGCAAATATGAAATATGCCAAAATCCCTTAGATCACAGTTATGACTTTTGCAACAATAACAGCAAGCATTGCTGAAAGAGCCGACAAGCTCAATAAATGACTCTTGTACACACCAATCCAACTCCAGTAGCAGACAAGGCTGGAGAACCCTGCTCCACATGTCAAATGCTTTTCCTGATAATAAAGCCAATGCTAACTGCCATCATCTATTCTACACTAACACTAATGTCCCCAGGGGAAAATGCAGTTCCTAAAACAGATGTACTGAAATGTACCTAACAAAAAATCTAAATTGTCGTTTGTTTGTTGGAATTCTGCAATTTTTTCTCTGTACTGTGACATATTGTAGCTACAAGTTACCCTTCTGAGAATTATGCATACTTATAAGCAAGCCTGTATTGGGTTTAATGATGTGCGAATCAGCAATATACACCCCACGCTTACATGCAAAATGTTGCCATTGTAGGACCCACATCTGACCTGTACCTGTGTCTTCTTACTCCATACGCTACTTCTGTTTGTGTCTATGCTTAAAGGGATACTGTCATGGGAAAAAAAAATGTCCAAAATGAATCGGTTAAAAGTGCTGCTCCAGCAGAATTCTGCACTGAAATCCATTTCTCAAAAGAGCTAACAGATTTTTTTATATTCAATTTTGAAATCTGACATGGGACTAGACATATTGTCAATTTCCCAGCTGCCCCAAGTCATGTGACTTGTGCTCTGATAAACTTCAATCACACTTTACTGCTGTACTGCAAGTTGGAGTGATATCACCCCCCTCCCTTTTCCCCCCCAGCAGCCAAACAAAAGAACAATGGGAAGGTAACCAGATAACAGCTCCCTAACACAAGATAACAGCTGCCTGGTAGATCTAAGAACAGCACTCAATAGTAAAAACCCATGTCCCACTGAGACACATTCAGTTACATTGAGAAGGAAAAACAGCAGCCTGCCAGAAAGCATTTCTCTACTAAAGTGCAGACACAAGTCACATGACTGGGGGCAGCTGGGAAATTGACAAAATGTCTAGCCCCATGTCAGATTTCAAAATTGAATATAAAAAAAATCTGTTTGCTCTTTTGAGAAATGGATTTCAGTGCAGAATTCTGCTGGAGTAGCACTATTAACTGATGCGTTTTGAAAAAAACATGTTTTCTGATGACAGGATCCCTTTAAAGACACAGACACATCTTAGGGAGTAGAGGAGGAGTGTAGTTCCCCAGTCTGACCTGCACCCAGCCCTAACCCACAGTGTTTGGCCAAATTTCAACCTGAACCCGCCCAGCCAGTGGTCAACCCATGGGTCACAGGTCAAGGGATGCCACCTGGTTTTGAACTGGACAGTTTGGTTTTTACAAGGCATGTCTGGTTCCAGACTTTAAGAAGACTAGCATATGGGCTTCCACTCAACTCCCGAAGTAGGGGCCAAAACATATACGAGTACAAATGTTTTTATTTACATTTCATTTACAAAAGACAACCTTACGCATTTTGAGCCTCATCTGCAGCAGGGGTCCGCAACCTCTTTTACCCATCAGCCACATTCAGATGTAAAAAGAGTTGGGGAGCATCACACGCATGAGAAATGTTTCTGTAGGGCCAAATAAGGGCTGTGATTAGGTATTTAGTAGCCCATATGAGGACTGGCAGCCTACAGGAGACTCTGTTTGGCAGTTCACCTGGTTTTTATACAACCAAAACTTGCCTCCAAGCCTGGAATTCAAAGATAAGCACCTGCTTTGAGGCCACTGAGAGCAACATCCAAGGGGTTGGTGAGGAACATGTTGCTCGTGAGCTACTGGTTGGGGATCACTGATCGACTATCGGCAGCAGAGACAATCTCTTCCAAATGATCATACTCCCAATATAAGAAAGGGGCATGGAACGCCATTTACAAAGCCTTCATTAGATACCGGTATCTTTACAGGGTTACAGATTGGGGCAGCTGCACCTTTCAAGGCTCCACAGAGCAGCAGTTGTAAGTATAGAGAGCGGGTAATGGAAGATATAACAGAGAAATTTGGAAACAGTAGGACAGGATGGTACCATTAAGACAAAATTTGGGGCCTTCTAAAAGCTGTTCTTCAACAACAACATGTAGGCAGCCCCAAAACCTGTCCCCTAAGTTATTGGGATTTTGTACCCCTCTGTGCTGTTGCCCTTGTGCCTGGGGCCCCCATAGGGGTTTAGTCTATTTTAGCAGCACAACATCCGTATCTTCTGGAAATGCTACAGGGAAAACCTTGCAGATCTGAATAGTAATCATTATTACAGCTCCTAAATAAATTAGAATCCTTTTTCCATTTCAGCCTTGGTAATTACTCATTGTTCTGTTAATAAGCCCATCATCCCCAGAATGTTATCAAACAAAAGTTCATGCTTTTCTGAATAAATAGGCACCTTTTAAAAACCATATGGCGATGCTGTTATGGAACAAACATCTCAAAACAATTAATAAGGATAATTACTTGCACGCTTTTGCTGAAATTACAAAAGGGCCGGTTTACTTTTTAGCTAGCCTTCAATTCTTATTCTAAGCGTCAGCCTCCACCAGATGGCAGCATGGTTTAAAGAGACACTCGAGCCTCTTGGTTCAGTTGGAGCTGCACACTTGCACTGGAGGATCCGGACAACCAATTTCTGAACTTAATTGACACCTTGGAAGCCACATACTGTGGCAGATCTTTCAGTCTGCGTTTGGGCAGAACATCTAAAATCGGTGTCATTTCTCTGTAGCTAAATAATCCTAGGTTGTGGGCACATTGCTGGAGAACACAGTCCTCCAAACTCTCAACTGTGGCTCCTGGCATCTTTAAACCGATAGCTGGCTGAGCATTCTGGGATTATTATATAGTATTTAACAGCGGAAGGGCGTGAGATTGATTCAGGCCCTTGCAAATCAGCAAAATATTTTATTTGAAGCATGAAACCTGTGTTATTTAAAGGAACAGTAACGCCAAAAAATGAAAGTGTTTTAAAGTAATGAAAATATCATGTACTGTTGCCCTGCACTGGTAAAACTGGTGTGTTTGCTTCAGAAACTCTACTATAGTTCATATAAACAAGCTGCTGTGGAGCAATGGTGGAAATTAAAAACGGCTATATGGCACAGGTTAACTAATGGATAACAGATAACACCATTAGACAGACAGAGCTTATTTGCTTTCTGCTGTGTAACCTGATCCTTTTCTCCTTTGAATGGCTGCCCCCATTACTACATAGCAGCTTATTTACAGTATATAAACAATAGTAGTGTTTCTTTTATTTTTTAACATTGCTGTTCCTTTAAATAGCACTCAACCAAATAGAAATCGACAATGTATTTTATAGCAAGCCACTTGGTGCAGTCAATATATTGGATTCAATTCTGATTTCCTAGTAAAAGGGGTTCTAATCTGCACACCATTCCTAATGAAAAAATATATAATTCTCTGCAACTTTCCAAAATATATATATATATATATATATATATATATATATATATCTATATATATATAAATGGTTTAAATGTTTTTAAAGTTCATTTTAAACTGAAAGCACTGCTTGTTGCAGTAACCAATGTGTTGCAGAAACTCCAAGATGGACGTAGATGTTCTTGACCAGTATATGTAAGTCGATGAAACTGGAAACCACCATAAAATAAATGGTTAGCATTGCACAGACTGTCAACCAAATTATTGAAGCCTTCACATCACTGAAGGACCAATGTTAGTGTTACATAGTTACATAGTTAAGTTGGGTTGAAAAAAGACCAAAGTCCATCAAGTTGAACTCCTCCAAATGAAACCCAGTATCCAAACACTCACACCGACCCCTCCATACACTCACATAAACTATATATACCAATATCGATACTAATTATAGATAGCGATGAGCGAATTTTTTCGACAGAAATGGATTCGCGGCAAAATGTTTTTAGCGAAATTGCAGCAAAAATTTGCCACGGAAAAATTGGCAGTGACAAAAAAAACGACAAAAATGTTGTAGAGGCAAAAAAGTCGCCATAAGTAAAAAAAAAATACCCATTGATTTTAGGTAAAACAAAGTTTATAAGGACACATATAAATGAACTGAGCTGTATATTTGGATATTTTTCTACTTGATTTTTTCTATTTTTCTGTTATTTTTGTTTTTCTGTGTTTTTTCTATTTTTCTATTTGTTATTATCCATTTTACTGATTACTACTTAATCTCACTGTAATGAGGTAATTGGGGGAGGTTCCTGGAATGGAGGAGGAGGGCATTTAATCCCATAATCCTTTGCACCCTGAACACCTGAGAAAGGGCTCTGCCCTGAAACATGTAGTGTTCTACACTGCTAAATAAAGAAAGCACTTGCAGTTTGAAATCACTGCCTCTGAAGCTGTTTATTCCATCCTTCTATTACCCATTGATTTTAATGCATTTGGACACAAATCGCCATAAGAAAAAACGCCCATTGACTTTGCATTTGGAGCCAGAAAACTTGTCACAGTCGAAAAAAATCATTGACTTCAATGCAAATTTTTCACCATTTCGCAAATTTTTATCTGTCCCGTTTTGTGAAGCAAAACGGGACAGATTCGCTCATCACTAACCTTGGATATTATGTCTGTCCAAGAAATCATCCAAGCCCCTCTTAAAGGCATTAACAGAATCACAACATCACCCGGCAGTGCA
Source organism: Xenopus laevis (assembly GCF_017654675.1). Classification (NCBI taxonomy): domain Eukaryota; kingdom Metazoa; phylum Chordata; class Amphibia; order Anura; family Pipidae; genus Xenopus; species Xenopus laevis. Next base: position 16,939,330 of record NC_054381.1, on the reverse strand, counting down.
TTCCACAACCTCACTGTCCTGAAGAACCACCTACACTGCTTCAGTTGAAAGTTCTCTACAACTCGCAATCAACTACACACAAACACACACAAACACAGCACTACCTACGGTGCACTGGTTGCAGAGTTGCCTGAAAGCATCACATGGACCATCTCCGAGTGTTGACTAATCATCTAATTATGCCTTATACCTCCGTGGTCTAACCTAACCCTTCTAGCTGTTATGCCTTCCTGGAAATTCCCTCAATAATCTCCTTGATGGGGTGTCAGGTGCCATGCTAGTTAGTCTGGTTGCCTCTGACCTTTGAGGCAGTGGCAAAAAACCTGGTGGGCCCGGCCCTCATGGGCCCCTGCTGGGCCAGACCCTGATTTGCCGGCCTCCACAAACAAATCAATTCCAAAGTAGAGGCCAAAACATATACAAACGTTTTTATTTACATTTCATTTACAAAAGACAGCCTTACGCATTTTAAACCTCATCTACAGCAGAGGTCCCCAACCTTTTTTTTACCCACCAACAGACACTGACTGAGCATGTGCCACTGACTGAGCATGTGCAGTGCTTCTTCTGCCTGTGTCTAAACACTTGGGTATCTAGGATGGAGGATAACACTTGTGGAATTTACCCCAGCAGAACAAACTACTTAATAGAACCAAAAGCTGTAAAAAGATCTTTCTGGGAGGCCCAACAGCTTCTAGTCATGCTGAATAATCCTGAGACACTAACTCTGATCCTTGATTATTCTGTTACTATACAGTGAAATAAAGCATACATTTAGTGCACAAAAATATTCATGTGATGGTTCAATTTGGATTCTGAATGTTGTTTAATGTAGAACTACCATCAAATAGAGGCTAAACACTACTCTTAATTAAGAGAAGCAGCAGAGAGACAGGACAGTTAAGGGTTTTTTTAAATGTTGTGCTTTTTTACAGCTTTTGGTTCTATTAAGTAGTTTGTTCTGCTGGGGTAAATTCCACAAGGTATAACTTCAGAGAAAGAAAATCACTGAGCAAAGTTTAGTTACATAAAAGATGCAGCTGCTCTCAGGATTTTACTTTAGAGTTAAAAGGGCCCTTATCACTTGAAGCAGCCATTTAGCTACGGTGAAAGTATGGAGAGCTGAAACAAAAGCCAAGAGGCACTACAGTAAACTCAAAATGAAAAACAAGAAATGGGTACAGGTAAAGTTAGGGTTTTGTTTAGAAAATTTGTGAAAATGACATGGTAATAGTAAAGCATTATGGAAGAAAGATAAGAGGGATGGAAGGAAATTAAGGATGGAATGATATCAAGGAGTGCATTGGAGTATAGAGGGACGTCAGGGAGAACCAGCATTGTTATGTATGACATCCAGAACTGATGACAAAATGTTATTTCACCAGTTCCTTGTTTTTGATCATATCATCAAATTATCATCAAACGACAGGGTGTGACCTGAAATGAACTCCCACCATACATGTTGAGCCCCATAGCAAGGTGGGGCACAGGTGGAGATGAAGTAGGATAGGGTTTTGTTTAAAGGGTAAGGTATTTTTATTAGCTTTAGGCACAAAATGTTTCAATGTCCTTAATATATTGATTATGGGTTGAGTGCAGAGGGATACTGGTCTTGGGAAAACATGTTTTTTTTTTTCTAAATGCATCAGTTAATAGTGCTGCTCCAGTAGACTTCTGCACTTTTTCAAAAGAGCAAACCGATTTCTTTATATTTAATTTTAAAATCTGGCATTGGTTTAGACATACAGTCAGTTTGCCTAGGGATGTGACTAGTGTGGTTCAGGAATTAAAGTTTACACTTTAGAATGAATTATTTGCAGTGTCAGCAGTGTAATTTAGAAATAAAAAGTACACCTTAAAAATCATGACAGAATCCCTTTAATTTAAAACTTATTTAATACAACTTCATTTGCCAACATCATTTTTTTTTTTCAATTCCTGCACCCAGTGGAAAATAATCTCACTGTGATTGCATTTGCCTTGTGGGCAGGGACCCCATTGTTTCAAAAAGATTTCAGATTATAACTCCCTCTATCTGCCTCATCTCTCTGAACAATCCACAATCTGTGTGTCCTTGTCAACTAATAGCAACAGCATCTTCAAATCTGAGCTGCATTCAATCTCCTGATCCCCAAACATATTGCAGTTAATATATGAGCGGAAAGATGTTAAATGATTCATAGCAGGTTTTTCTTCTATATCTAACCCAAGGGGTAGCGCCTTCAGTATTTGAGGCGATATTTTCATAAGATGTTGTACAGTAGGTGGTGGTGCAGTTGTTTCAAACAGTATAAAGACTGACAATACATATACAGTATAAATATATTATATATATATATATATATGTATGTATGTATGTATGTATATATATATATATATATATATATATATATATATATATATATATATATATATATACAAGAAGTAGGCGAGCACTCACAGGTCTTATCAAGCTTATAGAAGTGTTTTATTTAGCAAATAGTAGCTAGTACTCTAGGCTAGAGTGCTAGCTGAAATGTACACTGCTATGAAACCTAAAACTTTGAAATTGAACAAAGATGTAAAGGCCAAGGGATAGTGAGGCCCTTGAAGACCTTGGGGCACAGGGGCTCTAAGCATGGATAACGTTGAGAGCTGTCCTGAAGATTAAGGCAAGCTTCTTGTGCTCAGCTTGGATAGCTTGGGAGCCCATCTTAAGGATGTGAGATGCTGTGGATGCCTGCACCATCTCTGTGGGAGCCCTGGTGTTGAAAGTGTGTGTGTGAGAACAGAGGTTGTCTGTATGCCTCCTATGTGGGAGAACTACCTCTGTCCAACAGGATTGGTATTTGTGCCGGTAGTGCAACCTGGGGAAAGTTAAGAGCTCTTGGAGGAAAAGGACTGTGACTGTATTTATCCACTCGGAGTGGGCAGGCAGGGGTAATATTGTTATTGGTATTGTAACTGCCTTTTGCCTTTTTCACTACTTTCTTTATTCTTTTATAAAGTTCTATTTGCTTGCTGCATGTGTGTGTGATTATTGTTTCCTATTGGGGACACCCGTAGATGTATCCCCAGATCTAACTAGGTGGAGGCACTGCCACAAAAAGGAATAGTTCAGCGTGAAAATAGATAGGCTGTGCAATATAAAAAAATGTTTCTAATATAGTTAGGTAGCCAACAATGTAATATATAAAGGCTGGAGTGACTGGATGTGTAACATAATAGCCAGAACACTACTTCCTGCTTTTCAGCTCTATAACTCTGAGCTAGTCAGCGACTTGAAGGGGAGCCACATGGTACATATCTGTTCAGTGAGTTTGCAATTGATCCTCAGCATGCAGCTCAGATTCAAAAGCAACAGATATGATCCATGTGGCCCCCCTTCAAGTCTCTGATTGGTTACTGCCTGGTAACCAGGGTAACCAGTCAGTGTAAACTAAGAGAGCTGAAAAGCAGGAAGTTGGGTTCTGTTCTATTATGTTACACATCCAGTCACTCCAGGCTTTATACATTACATTTTTGGCTAACTAACTATATTAGAAACATTTTTTATTTTGCACAGCCTATCTATTTACCCAGTTTTTATTTTTACACTGAACAATTCCTTTAATATAATTTCCCAGTACCCTTCAATTTAGCAAAGGGGATTCAGGACCTGTACATTGAAATGATGTATATCCTATAATACAAGCGGTGGAAAAATAGGGTTCTTAACGTGGATCTTCATATCTTAAGTCGACCAGAAAACCATGTAAACATTAAATAAACCCAATAGGTTAGTTTTGTTTCCAATAAGGATTAATTATATTATATATCTATCACAGAAAAAAAAATGTGGATAATTTAGATATAATTGAGTCAATGGGAGATGGTCATCCTGTAATTTGGAGACTTCTGGATAACAGGCTTCCTGATAATGGATCCCATACCTCTATTGGTTAAATATTTCTACTGTTGCTGGTATAAAGCAATACTATCCTCTGCTGAACAGCAATATCAGTTCTGTAAAACTGTTAGAGCAGATTGTACAGCTGCCAATATCATGGGTGATATATGAGCAGGTTTACTTTATGAAAGTGCAAGTGGATAAAGGAAAGAGTGGAGTCATGTTTAAATTTAGGCACCCATGGGCTTAGGATAGCAGCTTTAGGGGGATCAGCCTTCTGGTGAATTCGTTTTAAAAAAAACTTTCCAAAACAAAAAATTCTCCCTGCTTGCCACTAGAATTCCAGCTAAATACCCCTTCTTGTGTGGTGGTGTCATACACAGACCATCCTGTGCTTGTGCTGATGGGGAGTTATTTGGTAGTCTGGTGCAGAGAGCAGAGCAGTGGGATAATGTAGATATGAAGCTCAATAAACAGGTATGCCTAAGTCTGAACATGGACTGGAAGTAGCACTTAGGTGAGTGAGAATACCTGGAGACCCTGTTGTTGCTGGAAAAGTGGGTGTTGGAGACCCTGGGTGGTCAAGATTCAGGACACAACATAAAATACAACTCAGATGAGTGGTGGGACATTTGCAACATTACTCAGCAAATCCAGTTTCTTCAGGGGTCCCAAACCTTTTTCACCCATGAGCCACATTCAAATGAAAAAGGTTGGGGAGCAACACAAGTATGAAAAAAAGTCTCTGGTGGTGCAAAATAAGGGCTGTGATTGATTATTTGGTAACCCCTATTTGGACTGGATAGTAGACCTGGTTTTTATGCAACCAAAACTTGCCTCCAAGCCTGGAATTCAAAAATAAGCACCTGCTTTGAGGCCACAAGAAGCAACATCCAAGGGGTCGGAGAGCAACATGTTGCTCCAGAGCCAGTACTTGGGGATCACTGCTTTAGACTTATCCCTATCACATACTGTGTTTAGCATGACCTAGATAAAGGAAACCTTCATAGACAACACAAAAAGCTGTTTATGTGAACTTCTGAAATTTTGTGAATTATTTGCTATCTTCTTACAACTTTCAAACAAAACAAAAAGCTTGGAAATTTCCAGTGCCAGAAGCACAGCTCTAATGCACAGGATAGTGAACATTATTTGGCCCAGAGAGTGTCTGTTCTTTTGATTTTGCTTTCTCCCCTAATCTATACTAGCAAGCAATGGCGTTCCTTGCAAGGAAAATGCACTTAGCACATCTTCCCACATGCCTGAGCTGAGAGGGAAACCAAGCTCTAATGTATTTACTGATTAATCAATAACACTACCCCAAGCCGCAGTGTGAGCATTTTCCTTTGTTTAACCAGCATCTGCCATGATTTAATTTTCTCTTGTGTGACTGAGTACGGAAATGGGGAAACAGCTGGCATCTTTTGTCTGTGCCAAAAAGGGGGCTTGTGTTTGGTTTTCCTTTCTTCTGTTCCAGAAATTTTCCAAACACCTTTACCGCCTTCCTTCCTATTTCTTTTAAGAAAGGATAAATGCTGAAGACTTGCAGTACTTAGGAGTCATAGTGTTAACGGGGTTGTTCACTTTTAGCAAAACTTCTAATATGAAAGCGATTAGTTTTCCGAAGTCGGAAAACGAATCAATCCGAGTGCCATCCCGACGGTGATTTACATTCTAGCAGGCAGGACGGCAGTTCGGGGAGATTAGTCGCCCCGAAGAAGAGCAGATTTGTCGCCAGGCGACTAATCTCACCGAATCTGACCGTGTGTCTCTGCCCTAAGGGTCGAAGTGAAAATTTTAATTTTTTTTTTGGTCAAAACTCTCAAATGAGAATTGTGAATTATCCAAACTCAATTTGAGTTTTAATACGAATTTGAATTTCAAGATATAAGAACTGAAATTTGACTATTCGCCACCTTAAATCTGCCAACTTGCTGTATAAGTCAATGGGAGAGGTCCAGGGATCAGTTTGGTGACGTTTGCAACCTTCCTGAGATTCTATGGATGTCAATTTTTTTTTTGTCGCTCATCACTATTTGCATGAACTGTGAGGTTGCTGGCCCTAAAAACATCTTATAGGAAAAGGCCCGCTTCAGACCCACCCTCTGCCTATCCTTCTCCACAGTTCTTGTATATACCATGCTGTGACCTTCCCTGGTGCTCCGCCACTGGCACCGTAGCCATCTCCACGCTTTTCTCAATCCCAATCCAGGCAGCATTCCAAGTTGCAACAGATTAATCATAGTTCCATGATTAAGGGCACCAGCGCCTGAAACACGTCAGGCCTTACCTGTTGCAATTAACCTAGAGTGCCACCTAATTTGTGATTGAGACAAGTCTTAAATAATTTTGCATCCATTGGAGCCTTAGAAGCTGCAGCAGTTAAGGATTCTTGAACAAGGACATGAACTATTGCTTCCTTGTGTACAGGTCCCACAGGGTGGCTATTGATCATAACTGCAGAAATCTCATTGGCTTTAACCTTACAACAACGGTGCTAGCTTAGATACAGCTTCAATAAATAAATCCAAACAATTACTGAAATTGAGCTTCTTTAAAATGATTCAGGTCCTGGTTTATGGCTGTGAGTAGGTAGGTATGTGTCTACTGTTTTGTTTTAAGGGGTTTCTAGGCTAGGTCAAGAAAAATATGATGTGGTGCAATGAGCAACGGGCCGGCGTTGGTACATGCGCGAGGGGTGTGCAGAGGTTTGGAAGTTGGGAAGAGTCTGAGGACTGCTAGGAGGGCCCTTGGTGTCACAGCTCCGGTGGGCCCCCCAATGCTCCAGTCCAACCCTGGCAGTATGCATAGTGCAATTTTAAATAAAATCTACCAATTTGGTGTTTTTTCCTGTAAATCTTGTGTTTTCCATATTGTCATGAGTTATATTTGTGCATCGAGTCCGTACATAATTGTCTGGCTTTTGGGAATCTGATAAAAAATACTACTGTACAATCTAGGGGTGTAGAATCCAATGATATTGTTGGTTTTGGAGGATAAAAATCAAAAATATCTGTAGAAATAATAAGTCAAATCAACTGGACTTGCTTTGTTTTTTCCATTGAATTCTTCAAGGAAAAAAGACAGCAAGTCCAGTTGATTTAACTTATTTCTACAGATATACCATGACGTGGATAAATGAGAATCTTCACAAACAAAAATCAAAAATATTAGTATCAGACCATTTTTCTAACTAATGAGATATATATATATATATATATATATATATATATATATATATATATATATATATATATATATATATATATATATATATATATATATATATATATATATATATATACGAAATCCAAAGGTGCACTCCGTTAACACAGTAAAGTCCTGGGTGCCAGCCAGAGTAGGTAAATATTTGCAAGAAAGAGCGACACTCACAGGTTGTTTTCAGTGTAGATAAGTTGTGCTTTATTCCACTCAATGTTTCGATCCCTCACAGGGATCTTCGTCAGGAGATTACAAACAAACAGCCAGACCCACTCCCAACCCAGAATTTAAACCCCCTGGCCGTTTATTGGCGCCAAAAACTCGTTGCTAAGCAACCACCAAGTGTATGGATCCACTAGGATCAGAGTAGGAAGTGAGAACATCGTATAAAGTATAAGTAGTGCTGGCAAGTGTAGCCATGTGAAACAAAGTATGCAGAGTTAGGAAAGAAAGAAAGTAGCGAGTCAAAGAAATGTCTCCGTGTCAGTGTAAAGCCATTCCTGTAGACCATAACCAACAGCCAATCACAGCGCGTCTAGGTATGAATTGTCCAATCAGGACACAGTGTAGAGGTGGGTGTGCGCCTCAGCGCACTAAGACTGCTGTACGCCGGTCTAAACATTCGCAGGGGTTACCGGGGCAACCGGATGACGCCAAAACAGTGCTGGGCTTGCGCTGGTCTGACAGGAGGAGCCGTGCAGGCGTTGTGTCCAGCATATCAAGGCTCAGATGGACACGCTGGGGTCGCCCAGCAGAATAAACAGTGCCGGCATACTTTAGAGCCCTTAGGGAACACTGTGGCAGCAGCTTACTTCGCGCTGCTTTCTGCCCATAAGCACGGTTATCCAAAATCTGTATTAGACGACCAGGCCAGCTTATACTCGATTCCACACGGGTACTTTCATCATACCCCACATATCATTGTGTCATGGATCAATGTCGCTCTCTCCTAGGTACAGGCCCAATGGTTACTGACATGTGCGGAGCAAGGAGAGAAAGAAGAAGAAAAGGGATAAAATAGGTTTAAAAGCAAGTAGCAGGAGCAAGGAAGAGGAGAACATAAATGCAGTTATGGTGGCATATAATGCTGAAGGGGCATAATCAAAATCAATAGGGCCCGTGGTCCAGGTTTCACTGTTCCAGGGTATTCAAGGAGGGAAGAAAAATATATATATATGTTTTGACGACAGGACCAAATAAAGAAATCTATGTCTAATATTGCAGTAAAGGGAAGGGATCTATGATACAGAGTCCAATGGGTTAAAGTTTATAAGAAACACCCCAAGGGGAGTGTTTCATTTAGGCCACGAGGGGTGACTGTGTCCAATCGCTGGATCCATCTTGCTTCTCTCCTGAGGAGGGACAGGTCCTCCTGTCAGACCAGCGCAGCCCAGCACTGTTTTGGCGTCATCTGGTTGCCCCGGTAACCCCTGCGCATGTTTAGACCGGCGTACAGCAGTCTTAGTGCGCTGAGGCGCACACCCACCTCTACACTGTGTCCTGATTGGACAATTCATACCTAGACGCGCTGTGATTGGCTGTTGGTTATGGTCTACAGGAATGGCTTTACACTGACACAGAGACATTTCTTTGACTCGCTACTTTCTTTCTTTCCTAACTCTGCATACTTTGTTTCACATGGCTACACTTGCCAGCACTACTTATACTTTATACGATGTTCTCACTTCCTACACTGATCCTAGTGGATCCATACACTTCCCCACACCACTTGGTGGTTGCTTAGCAACGAGTTTTTGGCGCCAATAAACGGCCAGGGGGTTTAAATTCTGGGTTGGGAGTGGGTCTGGCTGTTTGTTTGTAATCTCCTGACGAAGATCCCTGTGAGGGATCGAAACGTTGAGTGGAATAAAGCACAACTTATCTACACTGAAAACAACCTGTGAGTGTCGCTCTTTCTTGCAAATATATATATATATATATATATATATTTAGCGCTGTAATAAATGAGTGCACCGTTCTCTTTCTATAGGCTCCAATCCCAATACTGTGCTCCGGATGAGACCTTAAATCTTAGGGAGTAAGCCCTCGCAAATGGTGTGGAAGCAGGGTGTAGTTTAACTGTAACTAGATACAGGGTGCAATAATAATTGGGTGCCAGTGGTTCTTATAACTTAACCAATGAACATATTTATTGAACAATTACAATCCTCAGTCGAGTGTACATAAGAGCAAAGCAGGATCATACAGTACAGTGGGTAGGCATATACTCACAGCACCTTTGGTCAGTATTAGTCCCCATAGGGAAGAGAACATGAACAGCAGCAATGAAGGTACACCCAGCTTTCAGCATTTTCCCTAAGTAGAACCCAGGTGATTTCTACATCCCTAAGTCTGTACACTTAGTCCCTACTTCTGGGCAATTAGTACCCGGGATCTTAATCCCTCTGACTCTTCTCGTCGAAGCCTTGAGCTGCTCAGCTAAATAACCTGTCTATCTGTCACTCCTAGAGTGACCTCTTAAGGTGAGTAGAATATCCTTTTTAGCCCTGATCTGTCTAGGTTCCACTCGAGCTCTGCCTGCCTGCTCAGGCTAGAGCCAGCACAAGATGGACCAATTACAATCCTCAGTGGAGTGCACATAAGAGCAAAGCAGGTTCATACAGTACAGTGGGTAGGCATATACTCACAGCACATTTGGTCAGTATTAGTCCCCATAGGGAAGAGAACATGCACAGCAGCAATGAAGGTACACCCAGCTTTCAGCATTTTCCCTAAGTGGAACCCAGGTGAATTCTACATCCCTAAATCTTTACACTTAGTCCCTACTTCTGGGCAGTTAGTACCGGGGATCTTAATCCCTCTGACTCTCCTCGTCGGAGCCTTGAGCTGCTCAGCTAAATAACCTGTCTATCTGTCACTCCTAGAGTTACCTCTTAAGGTGAGTAGAATATCCTTTCTAGCCCTGATCTGTCTAGGTTCCATTCAAGCTCTGCCTGCCTGCTCAGGCTAGAGCCAGCACAAGATGGACCCTGAGCATGGCTTCAAAGGGTTTTATACTTTAGCAAAGTGCCATCTGGTCACTATTGTGAATAGCAGGACATTAACACAAGTCCCCATTAGGACCCATTTAGGCATCTAGAATACTGGGGAATTGCCTGCCAATTTTAACTGGGGGGGGGGCTATTTTACACATCCCTACATTTATATCACACATCACTTGCCCTCTGACCTTATCTCTGCCTTTCATCCCTTTGAACACAATATTGTAATGTTGACTTTGAAATACAAGACAAAAACTCATCCTTTCTTTGATTTTTTTTTTATTTCCTGTCATTTGTTATTTTTTTTTCTCTGCCATTACAAAGTTTTCTTAATACAAGAAAATGGAAATGACATTGGAATAATGAATTATCCAACCAGGTAAAGCATCTGATGAGTTTTTTTCTTTATATTTTTCATTCAATGGAAATTAAATGCAAATCCTAATTCCATCTCCAAGCAGCGCACAAAGGTTTTAAATATCCTGTTCTGGGAGCTAATGGACTTGCGGTAAATTAGCAGTGGGCTCGCTGCATCTCATTCTGCATTATGTTCCTCCTTTCATCTGATCTCTCTGAGAGCACTCTTATCCGGGAGCATTTCATTAATAGAGAACACGCTTCATCTTATAATTCACATCAAAATTAGAATCAATCATGTAACCTTGACAGTTTTTCTTAAACAAAAAATTGTTTTCCCATTTTGATTTGTTTTAAATCACCTACAATAGAAGTTGTTTTGTATAATACCCCTGTTGGTTTTTCAACAATTTAGAAGATATTATCAGCAGAATATTGCATTTTTTTGATTGCATGGCTTTCATTTCCTCCTAAGAGAGAAAAGTTTTTTTTTAGTACTTTTTAAAATAAGGTATTTTTTTTTTATGTCTGACTTAAAAGGCTTTTCTCTCAGCCTGTGAAAATTCATAGGAAAATCTTAATGCACTTACAATTGGCCATAACAGAGAACTATCTTTTAAATGAAGTGACCATGACAAGCAGTATTGTTTACACAGAAGTGAACTCTTGTTTTCTTTAATTAAAGGGGAACTATCACAAAAATGAAAATTTAATAAAAGCTTCAGCATACTGAAATAAGAAGCTTTCTAAACACAATCAATTAAACATTCTGTACTGTTTCTGGAGTAATCACGTTTATCTTCACTATTCCTCTCTCAGCATCTGTTTCTCTTCATTCTCTCTTCATGCAGCAGTTGGGTGTCAGATATTCATTGACAGTTAGATCCAATATATCTTATGGGGGCTCATTTTGCCTAGAAGATGTATTAGAGCTCACTCTATTAAAATCACCAGACATCATGTCTCTCTACATGCAGGATTTGTGCAAAAGGCCGTTATTTTGTTAGATTTTGTTTGTACTGGAATTAGTTATCTGAGAGAGCTCTAATACATCTGCTAGGAAAGGAAGACCCCCTATTAAAATATATTGGATCATTCATCTGACACCCAACTCCTGAATGAAGAGAGAACGAAGAGAAACAGATGCTGAGAGAGGAATAGTGAAGATAAACTTGATTATTTCCAAAACGAAACAGAATTTTTAATTGATTGTACAGGAATTGGATCCATTATCCTGAAACCTGTTACCGCATTACAGAAAGGCCATATCCCATAGACTCCATTATAGTCAAATAATCCAGATTTTTAAAAATGATTTCCTTTTTCTTTGTAATAATAAAACAGTAGCTTGTACTTGATCCCAACTAAGATATAATTAATCCTTATTGGATGCAAAACCAGCCTAGTGTGTTTATTTGATGTTTACATGATTCTCTAGTGGTCTTAAGCTGTGAAGATCCAAATTACAGAAAGACCCATTATCTGGAAAGCCCCAGGTCCCGAGGATTCTGGATAATAGGTCCCATACCTGTATTTAGAAAGTTTCCTATTTCAGTATGATGAAGCTTATATTAAACTATATTTTAATTTTCGCGATAGTTCCTTTTGTAATGGTCAAAGCTCAATATGCACCTGGAGGCACATATAGAATGGACGTTTGGGCAATTAGCCTCCAACACAATATCTGGGAGAGAATTCCAAGTGTTTTGCTTTTCTACTTGTTCCTTGATGGTGTCAGAATATGATGTTGCGTGGTATAGAGCAACTCATGTTTTAAATAAAAGGCTCACACATAGAGAAAGCTATGGGACGGCACAGACGAATCCATTTGCATAATTATCAGTTTTCTCAAGGCCTTTGCATTAGTGATCAAATTAGAAGGTGATTGAATGACAAATCATGATAGGCTGCTCATTTATGCCTGACCCAACCACCTAACAATGCGACGGGCCTCATCCATAATTGGCTTGATGCCGATCTGATGTGTCTTTAAAACATCACTGTGTAAATCGATCATGAGAGATTTTCTTCCTTGATGTATCACCCTATCTGAAACGGGTTGGTATACAATTAAAAACACAAAGTGCGAGACTTGATGAAATGGACACGTCCAAAATGTTCAAAAGTGTTTGGTCAATACACGTCTATGTCTTATGGGAGGTTATAAAATGAAACTGTGTGTAAATAAGGACAAAAATAACTGTTGGTGGTGTATCTCCATTTGACTTATAGAGTGTACAACGTGCTAGAAACACACCCGTGCGCTTCATGAAACCTAATTAAAGCGCCAAGCCCTTGGAGGCGCCACATGCCCGTAACAAATCTATTTTGATTCTCATCGTAACTCACCAAATGTTGTTTTTATTTCACATTATTGCACAGGAAATTACAAGTGTTATTACATAGAAGCGCTGTTCTTGAAAATGCATTTCCACAGGGATTTAGCAGGGAAATAAGCAATTCTGGACCCAGGATGCTGTTTTTAATTCATCTTTATTGAGCTAATAGTAGAGCCATGAAATGAAAAACTCCCAATTATAAAAATGGTGATGAGAAAACAAATACTGAACAATGTAATCTAGTTCAATAAGATATAGGAGACTAACTGGAGATTTCCTTTCCTTATTCTAACTGCTCAAAAACAGCAAACTGTTGGTTACCATGTTTTACGTGTCTTTAGAACGTACATTTGCCATTTCATTTGTACATTAGCAACTCGTGTATCGAAGGTACTTTCTCACTTGGAAAAACATCTCAAGGATAAGGACTTGGTGATTGTACAAAATGAAATTAAAGTTATTTGTCTTCTCCGGAAACGTATATTTATTAGGGATGCACCAAATCCAGGATTCGGTTTGGGGTTCAGCCAGGATTAGGCCTTTTTCAGCAGGATTCAGATTCAAATCCTTCTGCCTGGCCTAACGGGATCCTAATCCTAATTTGCATATGCAAATTAGGGTCAGGGAGGGAAATCACGTAACTTTTTGTCACAAAACAAGGTTAAAATGTTTTCCCCTTCCCACCCCTAATTGGTTTTAGATTCGGTTCGGTATTCGGCCGAATCTTTTGCAAAGGATTCGGTGGTTCGGCTGAATCCAAAATAGAATCCATAATATTTATGCCTAATTGTTAACTGATAAATGCTTTAACAGGAAAGCCTGGATGTGAAGGAATATATTTAAGGTTCTTTTCTGGTGTTGACCGTAACACAGATCAGTTCCTGTGAATGGTTTAGATTGGCTTGTCGTGCCTTCCAACAATCCATTTTTTCACTGAACATGTCATGAGTTCCTAGAGGCAAAAATGATATGATCCACCAGAAAGGTACTTGAAGAATTTGATGTGGCATTGGTAGATTAGAGTCTATGCCAATTTATTTATTGAACTGAGCATGTTTGGAAGTAAGCATTAGATCAGGAGTCTCTGACCTTTTTTTTCCCCATGAGTCAAATTCAAATGTAAAAACAGTTGGGGAACAACACAAGAATGAAAAAGCTGGGTGCCAAATAAGGGCTGTGATTGGTTATCTGGTAGCTCCTATGTGGAATGGTTTAGTTCAGCAGTCCATCTGGTTTTAATTCAACCAAAACTTGCATCCAAGCCTGGAGTTCAAAAATAAGCACCTGCTTTGAGCCCACTGGGAGTAACATCCAAATGGTTGAAGAGCAGTGATGAGCAAATTTGTCCCATTTCGGTTTGCCGTGAAATTCGTGCAACTGGCAAAAAATTTGCGAAATGCGAATTTTGATGCACATTAGTCAGTGGCCGCAATTGTCACAGCAATTTCACACATTTATTCGCCAGTGGCAAAATGCGGAAATTCACTGCGAATTCGCGCCTGTCGAATAAATTCGCCCATCACTATTGAAGAGCAACTTTCAGAAGTTATTGCCTAACTTCTGAAAAGTCAAATTGGAGCATTCGTTGTTGAGCCTCAATGTAGGCCAGTTCATTTTCATTAAAAACCTTCACTTTAAGCACACGCATTATAAATGTAAATACAGTTACATCTTCAAAACTCATTTGTATATTTCGCCTTGTCCAAAGCTGCAAAAACTTTTCCAGCGTTCCTCAAATTTGTTTTTCAATTAAAGTTTTTTTTTTCCCTTTCCTCCAGCAAAACTCACAGCTCATTTCAAGCATGCTGGCAGGCTCCAATTAAGCTCAGGCAAAATGCCATGGACGGAAAATATTAGAAAATCCCAGAAACAGAAGCGGCAACTTTGCAGAGAAGTTTTACATCAAAGAAATCTCGCTGGAAATTAATTATAGCCATAGTATTTTCTAAAGGATGATGGGCTAATGTCTTCAATTGTAAAGCTAACAGGAAGCCAAATGCAACAGCACAAAAGGTGTTAATATACTCTCCATTAACATCATGGAAAATGTAATAGCCAATTGAAAGCTTGACCTTCATGCCTTTACTATTTAGGAAGAGGAATTAGTTTTTCTTTCCTCTTTACAACCGTATCTGTCTTTCTAAACATAGACCAGTACCAACTGAATATTAATTAATGTTTCTGCCTCTGTTTGGAAAGCGTTGGCTTAGACTTGCTCAAAAAGGAGAAAAATTATATATATATATATATATATATATATATATACTATATAAAACTGGAAATGCCGGCACAGCACGTATACTGGTATAAGGTGCGTGGGTGAAGATATGTATTAGTATTTACAATGGCTCAAAAGAAGCTAGCACACACAGGACTTATGGAGAAAAAATGGTTTTTATTTTAACAGAAAAAAACTAACCTTTCTTTGAGAAAGGCTAGGGACCTAGCCGAAACATTAGTTTTTTTCTGTTAAAATAAAAACCTTTTTTTCTCCATAAGTCGTGTGTGCTAGGTTCTTTTGAGCCATTGTGTGTGTGTGTGTATATATATATATATATATATATATATATATATATATATATAGTTAAATTGCATCAAAACTGTAGCATATATATATAAGGAATAATATACTCCAGTTGAAAAAGCACCAATGAGTTTCATGACCATTGTATGCAGGTCATATGATTCATATGGTCATATTTTACAACAGGGGTACATTACGGGGCAGATTTATCAAGGGTCGAATTTCGAAGTTGAAAATACTTCGAAATTCGACCATCGAATTCAATTACCTCGAATATCAAAGTCGAAGTTTTTTTTCATCGAATTTGGCCATTTGCGGTCGAAATAAAATCGTTCGATTCAAAGGATTTCAGCGATCGATCGAACGATTTCTTCGACTTCAAAAAACGTAGAAAACTGCTCTCGAAGGGTCCCATAGGCTAACATAGCACTTCTGCAGGTTTTATTTGGCGAAGTATTGAAGTCAAAGTTTTTTTTAAAGAGACAGTACTTTGATTATCGAATGGTCGAATATTCAAACTATTTTACTTCGAATCAAAGTCGAAGTCGTAGTATCCTATTCGATGGTTGAAGTATCCAAAAAATTACTTTGAATTTCAAATTTTTTTACTTTGAAGATTCCCTCGAATTCACTTTGACCCTTGATAAATCTGCCCCTATATATTATAAAGCACAAGCCCCCACTCCTGCGTCATATATTGTTAAGGGCCCAACCAAAAGGTACCAATCCCAATCCTAATCACTAGGTAACTGATCATATGCCTAAACATCTTTCAAGCATACAATTAACAGGATATTCACGGCTCTTGTGTATTATATAGTGAATAAAGTACCCCCTCTTGTAAAATATAAGGATATTATAAGTTACCGAGGAGTTTCATGACCATATAAAAACACGAGGCCGAAGGCCGAGTGTTTTTATACAGGTCATGAAACTCCGAGGTAACTTCTAATATCCTCATATTTTACAACTGGGGGTACTTTATTTATTATAATACACAAATTTTAGTGAGTCATGTGACAGAAATGACATCAGAACTCACCGTTTATAACTGATGACATCAGAACTCACCGTTTATAAGGATATAATTTACAAGATATTCATGGCTTTTGTGTATTATATATATATATATATATATATATATATATATATATATATATATATATATATATATATATGTGTGTGTGATGTTATTTGTGTCACATGATTTACTGGCACTTGCGTATTATAAAATAAATAATGAACTCCCTTTTGTAAAATATAATGATATCAGAAGTCTACCACCTATGTATGAGCACTTCACTTTTGGCTTTGTACCTGTGTATGGTCAAGGAACTCTTTGGTGACTTCAACTTTTCTTATATTTTACAGTCAGGGTAACAGACTTAAATCTGGTTGCTAGGGTGAAGACAAGGGGCATATGAAGCAGACCCTGTGGTTGAAGGGGGGTCAGGAGGGTAGAGGTCCTAACTAATGAGTCATTTCAATATATCTTGGTAGAATTCGTAAACTGAGCAACATTTTAGGGTCCTAACTTGAATTTCCTGTAGCATCTAATTACGCCACCGGTGAAGAAGCCCTAAATGAGACTACAGTCATCGCTTTGCTCCACAGCGTAATAAATACGGGTGACTATCAAACAAAAAAAAATTTGTAATGGCTGATAAGTCTGAGGCCAGCATTGTGCACTTGCCAAAAGCCACATACTGGAAGGCTGTATGTATTAACATAAGCAAATAGTTTGCAAGCATTTGATTGGTTTATGTGATTACCCAGAGCAAACTTTACACCTGTTACCCCTTTATCCTATATAATGATGATGAAAAAGATTTGAGTAAAAGCAGAGTCAAGTGTTTAATTATTTAGGAATCCATGTGAGAATAACAAGAGACGGAGGAGGTTCCACTCTGGCAAGTGGCAAAGATCATGAATCGTACCCATAGCACAAATCCTGTGTCTATAAACCAGTAAATGACAAGATGCAGTCAGTATATCAGACTTCCAGAAAATCTTATCAGACTCGTTCTCACTTTCCTTCTGTTTATTCACCCAGAGCAACAAACCGAAATTCCACTGCCATTGGCAGACAAAAAGCAACAAGACTGCTGATAACCCTTTCTGTGATCATTGGAAATCATTTTATTTGTCAATGCCAATTTTGTTTTACACTTCCCACAGGAATCTGTGCTTTGTCTCCCCAGCAATTGCTGAACTGCAGTTTTGAGCTGTCATTGATGGGCCCCCAACCATTTTGGAAGGATTGGGGGGTTGTCATTTGACAACGGCTTTAGAGCCACATCTTCAGTGTACCCCGTGAAACATCACTTTACATGGGAAGAGATGAACAGCATGGGATCCAGGTCATTCCACCAAGTTCAGGGATGTAGAAATTATTGCTTCTCAAAATACAAGGTTCCACAATACATATCCAGTAGCTATTTGTCATTTTTAGTTTTTTTTCCCCAAAAGTCATGAAGCACCGGGCCTGCCCCCACCCCATCCCATTTGTCCAAGTTTTGGTGATATAGCTTCCAATGCCTAAAAGTAGTATGGCTTTTCAAGGAGGTTTCTGGTGGAGCAGGGCAAAGCTGGGCTGAACAGGAATGCCTGTGACTATGTAGCAGAGAAATCTGGAAGAATATGAAGCATTGTCAATCTGGCTTATTTCCATGAAGACTTTATACATATGTCCACTAATTACACACTGGTCTACCCATGTAAGTTGTGTTGTGTTGTGATGTGGTCCCTCTACTTGAGGGAACATTTAATGAAACAGGAAATTTGATCTGAGAACTACTATTGGTCAAGTAGACAGAGGGACAATGTGTCCCAGACACACATAAAGTTACTCATAAGAGCTAAACAAGGATCCATTTAAGTTTTTCATATTTGATGAATAATGGCCCCAAACAATATGGGAACTATCACTTTCAGGACTCCTTATCTACTTTAACCTCACAAATTCCACATTGTTAGAAGGAGGACAAATTGTGTCATTTCTATATGAATAGATCATTGAGTAGAGTGGAGAAATGAATACATTTTGGGGCAGATTTACTAAAGGGCGAATTGTCATCAGTGACCACTGCGCCTACTTCGTCAGGTGAAAATTCGTTACCACGACACTAATTTACAAAAATGCGAAGTTGTCTCCTGGCCGCCGAACGCTCGCGCCTTTTTGCTAGCGATACTTTTCAGTGCGAGCATTTCATATCAAAGATGCGCTGGCGTTCATTTATGCCTAGCGAAAAGTCGCTAGTGATCTTACGCCTAGGTCAATTTGAATATGGTGGGTATATTAAAGTTGTATGGACGTCTTTATTAGATGGTGCAAATGCTTGGAGTGGCCACTTTTTATTACAAATATCCAAGGAACCTTAATAAAAACAAAATACATCACATAATGCCCTAGACATGAGCCCCCTGTAAAATGAATGTTCCATGGCCCTCAAATGTCTGAGGAAAAATGTTAACCCAAAAAAGTTTGAGTTAGGATTTTTGCAGGCAATCCCGCTTAATAAAAGGAAAAGTCGCCAGCGTTTTTTCAGCTTAATGCATTTTCAACAGACAGGATACAATGTAAGTGACATTAAATTGAGCTTCTTTTTAGCAGTTTACCTGGTCTGAGGTGACAGTCAACTCTGGCTAAAGAGGTAACATTCATTAAAATCCAGAGCAACGACCATTTGTCTGAGAGAAAAGTTGTCTGGTGATAGCGTGCGAATGAACGCTAGCGAAGGTCTCTTTCGTTAGCGGATTGTCGTCTATGCCTGTAAGTGAATTGGCGATGTCCCTGTGGATTGGATTTCTGGCAATTTTCACTAGCAGCGGCCACTTCACCCTTTAGTAAATCTGCCCCATAGTAAACATCCAAGGGGCACTGTAATGGTTGAGCTGTAATGGTTTACATTCATAGAATGTTGTTGCTTTTTGTTTCCTAATTTATATGGGGAAAAAAATGGAGGATTTCAGAAAGAATCTACCTGGGCCATCCTACTGAAATTGTATTGGGTTTTGAAAGACATGCCTTTATCCATATTTAGCCTCATCATGTGTATTATGTTTTATCTCGAGACAATTATGTTTTACATGTATGTTTTGGAAGTTCCTCTCTTAGTTTCATATGTTTTTAAATATGTTTTTACTTTTTAAGTGTCTCTCCTGTCCACATCATGCCACATGCCCTAGTATCTCCTAAATTCCTGTCCCTGTTGTTTTTACAGGTTCTGGCATGTTAGACACTTTGAGGCAGATTTATCAAGGGTCGAAGTGAATTCGAGGGAATTTTCGAAGTAAAAAAATGTGATATTCAAAGTGATTTTTTGGATACTTCGACCATTGAATAGGATACTATGATTTCGAATTTACTTTGAATTCGATTCAAAGTAAAAAAAGTTTGAATATTCGATCATTTGATAATCAAAGTACTGTCTCTTTAAAAAAACTTTGACTTCAATACTTCGCCAAATTAAACCTGCCGAAGTGCTATGTTAGCCTATGGGGACCTTCTACAACCATTTTCTAAGTCTTTACACATCGGAGTAAAATCGTTCGATCAAACGCTAAAATCGTTCGATTCGAACGATTTAATCGTTCGCTTGAACGATTTTACTTTGATCACAGGATGTCCAAATTCGGTGAAAAATACTTCGACTTCGATATTCAAAGTCAAAGTATTTCAATTCGATGGTCGAATTTCGAAGTGTTCCAGTAGCATTTGGGTGGAGAACACTATAGACTGGAAGAAGAGAAGATAATGGCACAGAATGATGGTTAATCTAGGAATCGGCAACATGGAAATTATGCTTAACTTGCATATGTTTACAAGTTTGGTGAGGGTAGAGGTGAAATGTAGAATGCATCCTTTTGTAATAACAGCAGGAATTGGAAAGAAGAGGTTTCAAATAAATACCTACAGTAACATTGAGGATCACTAGTGTATAGACCATCACAAGTCTAAGAAAGGTGTTCTGGTTCATTTTCAAAAGCCAAAGGAAGAATGAGCATTTTCTATTATTTCCATAGGGGTGTATAGGCTAGAGCCAGACGATATGTATTCTCTGCAGGCAGTGAATCCGCTGCCTGGCTGCTCCCCTTCACTTCTTCATTATGGCGAATTTCATCTTGTTTTGGGCCCGAAATCTACTCGGTGTGTTTGTGCTGGAGCCAACAAAGGCTTCAAATACAAAAGAGAAGCCTTTGAAAAGGTTGAGGGCTGAAATTTGCTCCATTTGTCCTGTATAGGAGTAAGTCAGAAGGTTATGAAGTGAGTCAGTTCGAAACAAGTCAGTAAAGGAACTTAACAAAGAAAGGATGAACATGATGCACAACCCAAGTTCAAAGAATTAGAGAATTTCATCATCTTAGACTCTGGAGACAGATATGAAATAAAAGGTTTACACAGAAGAAACAGACCCAGTGATTGCGGGGGGGGGGGCACAGGACTGCAGGGGGCCTAGTAAAGCACAAATTCAAGAGCTATTTTAACATATTTCGGCTTACTAATGTTTTGGGGCCCTAATAGAATTTGCTATGGACCCATCTAGTTACACCACTGGGTAGTGAAGTTGTAAACATTGTTCCCATTTCTACTTCTTTGGATTTGGGATCTTAATTTCTGGAGACCTTTGATATACAGTCAAGTGAATTATTTTCATATAGCGCTCCTTTTTCAACGTATTTTGAATTGTGCTATTTATTGGAGAAAAACCCTCTGGGAAGAGCCAATTATTTTATTGAAGAAAAATATAGCTCAGACCATGCTTGGCTTGCACGTCATGGATTCTGCTCAGCCTAAGCCTGAAGGTTGGAGATGTTCCAGCATTGTACTCCATTTCTGAATTCCTCAAAGAGTCTTGGGCTTTTGGAGCACATACGCTGCCTATTACTTTAGATACGTTATATTAAAACCTGTCAAAGAAAGGAAACCAATTTCATAAGGTTTCCAAATTAATGAGAGTCTGGTTCCATGTTGGTTGCTTTCTTTATGCTTGCGGGCCTTAGTCCTTCTGCCATTCTTAATCATATTTTAATTTTCAAATAAATTGCTTTCATTATCCCTTCATTTACAATACCATGTGTGCATTACTGCTCATTAATGTTTGTCATCCACTTTGCTGAGACCAGGTTTTCAACTAGCCACGCATTTAGGACTGTAATTAAAAGTGATGCGTGTTGATTTTTACTGAAATGATTTCGCATACATAAATGAACTAGAAAGAGGTGTTGCTAGTCTCATCTTATTTTTCCTTGGAAAGCATTTGGAAACAAATTGTTTTTTTTTTTCAAATAGTTTCTAAATCTCGTCTTATGGTAATTGGCTCAGTAAGCCAAAGGTGATGTTCTTAGGGCAAATTTTAAAAAAAAATATTTTAAATATTGTTAAGGAATTTAGGTCCAGCACTAAGTGCCCCTTAGCACTCCTGCACTCCTGTGGTAAGTAAATGACCCCTCATTTCTCTATTTTCTACAATAAATCAAAGAATATTAAATAGAAAATCCAAAATTGCTGGTGGCATTTATCTGTTCTGTAGAGGACAATGTCCCTCTGGTTTGTCATGCAAATTAACCTACTGTATAAGTGTCAGGCTTGACCACAGGTGAGTGGCAGGTAGTTAGGAGCCTTGGTGCTGTATAACACGAGTACAGCGGGTATTTGAGGTTTTGATAGGCCGGAAACATGTTATGCAGAAGAGTATTTTAATAATGAAAAGTATGACAATATAACAGATGAACAAAAGATAAAAGATAATATAAGTTCTTACACCGGTCGGTGGTCAAGGGCAGGCAACAATAAACGCAAGTCCGAGAAACAGGCTGAGGTCGGGGGCAGGCTGATGGCAATAACAAGTCCGTATGGCAGGCCGAGGTCGGAGGCAGGCTGATGGCAGAGGGTAGTCCAGTAAACAAGCCGAGGTCAATTACCAGGAGATCCAACAGAGAGTAATGGGAAACTGGAGCAGAGAACACAGGAACAGGGAACCAAGCAGGAATCTCAGGAACAAAGCAGGAATCAGGCACAGGAGTCACAGGATCAAGGAGTCACAGGATCAAGGAGTCACAGGATCAAGGAGTCACAGGATCAAGGAGTCACAGGATCAAGGAGTCACAGGAACAAGGAGTCACAGGAACAAGGAGTATGCAGGATATAGCTTGGGAGCTTCAATGATCAAGCACCGAGTATCTTTAGCAACAGGCCTATAAAGGCCCTTAATTAACAAATTACCAACACCTGGTAGAGCAAGAAGGAGAAGGAGGTGAGCAAACGTATAAGGTAGAAAGTCTTTAATCATACCAGTAGAATCCGTTTCCAAAGGTCTCCAGTGGCTCAATGAAATAATGCAGGAGCTTGTGAGTGTATAGTTCAGAGTTCGATCCCAGGTAGCTCCTGACAATAAGTACTCTTTGCATGAAATGCGTCAGGCTGTTATAAACATTTTTTGCTAATAAATATTTAGGTTTTTTAGATTTACTTTTTGGCCCGATTGATTTCTTGCAAGTACCCATTTCTATTGTGGCTTAACACAAAAATGATTAGTATCAATGCATGTTGGTTTAAAAAAAAAAATCATATTCTTAGGGTTTAAAAATATGGTTCATTTTGGAAATGGGCTGTATTTCTATTGCATAGAATGAACCGATTTTCCTCGGTCATAAAAAATAAAATGAAACTCCTATCACATAAGAAACAAACAAAAACCCCATGCAGGGAAACATCAAAAGGGCATTTGTGGCATGATCTAAATAAAAGCTTACTTCCATTCTATAGTTGAAAAGCAATGTATTATGAATAGATTTCTCCCACGGTTGAAATATTAGAGATGTATACACCGGGTAATAGATCACAAGGCACACAATCACGTTATACTTTAATAGCGTCAGATTTATTTGATAGTGTCATTGTCACTGTGTCAAACTGTGCTGATGTGGAGGTCTGAGCCCTCTGCGTTCCTCTTAACAGCTTAAACTCTTGGAATCATTGGAATCATTAAACTCTTACAATGGTGTTATTTGTCAAGATAAAGGCTCCATTGTGAAACATTTTAGATGATACCACAATGATTAGGCTCCTTCAGATAAAAGTTGCTGATTATTTGAACCGATAAATGAAGAAGTAGAATTTTAACTTGAATGGGAACAAAACGCAACCAAGAAAAGGTGAGAGTAAAATAAACAGATAACTATATGGTATTCTTTCCACATAAGGGGCCATATTAATTGTATTCTGTTCCTACCCCCCGGTGGCATTGTATTCTATTCTTGTTTCAATTGTCAATGAAACATTATGGAACTGAAGTTGGCCTTCGTTACTTGGCAACGGCTGTTGAGCGGAGCTGTGTGTTTCTGATTGAAGAGATTAGCCGCCTTAGATAAAGCTTTTATTTCTGCCCTGCTGCTTATCTTTCCGTCTGTAACAGGCTGCAGTAAATATGACAGAAGTTTCAGGTTATGGATCGAAAATGAGCCTTGCAATAAATGGAGATTACAGGCACACAATGGCGTGTCTAAAAAGGTAGACTGATTTATGGGAAGGGATTATGAACCTTGTTAAGGTAAGAAGAAATAAACTGTGTTTAGTAAGCCCCAAGACATACAGTAATTGGTTTTGCTTTACCTTTAAAATTAAGGAAACATTGGCTTTGCTTGTATAATAAAATCTATAATGCAGATATATCTACTAGTATTGGGTTCTGGTATACAGTATCATGACCACAGACACCATGAGCTGTCTTGGACCTTGTTACTGAAAATAAGGGATGAACAAGGAAAAAAAAGAGAAAAGGGTAATTTTAGCTGTGTTGATTTTTACGTTCTTCCAGGTTAAGGCTAAAGGTGGCCATACAGGGGCTGCCCCATATCTTTTCTGTCTTCTGCTATGGGCCAAATGTACAGAGCGTGTGCAGCCAGACACTATATTGTGGGCTTCTTATTGTTCAGAACACCATATCGATTGGATCGGCACATCGGGTGTTACTATGAACTGGTGCTCCTCTTCATTTCTTCATTTTCAGTGAACCTTGCACTGGTTGATGTCTTCTAACCTTTTCAATTCTAGAACTGGCCATATACATAGTGCATGGATACTGGTTATGCTTAGTGGGCACCATACATGTACCAATAATGTTCATAAAATATTGTGTATGACCAGCTTAAGGTACTGACTGATTATGTAGTTCTAAGACCTATTCCATTCCTTGTTTGCCCTGTGGTACTGACTCTACACACTTTCTTGGAGAAGACTATCTTTGACATAAGGTTTAAGTGTATAGTTACACCTCCATTTCTCAAAATATAGGCATCACAGATCACTTGGTAGGCAACTCACTGCAGATGCAAGGCCAAATGCAAGGTACTTGCATTTACTTCATATAGTTACATAGTATCATAGTTAAATCTGGTTGAAAAAAGACAAAGTCCATCAAGTTCAACCCCTCCAAATGAAAACCCAGCATCCATACACACACCCCTCCCTACTTTCACATAAATTCTATATACCCATACCTATACTAACTATAGAGTTTAGTATCACAATAGCCTTTGATATTATGTCTGTCCATAAAATCATCCAAGTCCCTCTTATAGTCATTAACTGAATCAGCATCACCCGGCAGTACATTCCACAATCTCACTGACCTCACTCTAAAGAACCGCCATATGTTCCTGTATTACCCATTGTACAACCAGGCTGTTTTTTTACCTGCATTACCCATTGTCCAAACAAGCTGTTTTTTTAAGATTAATGTACATTAGTAACATTATGTTTAAGGTTGCCACGTTTTCCAGTGGGGAACTCGGGCAGGAGGTGGGACCGATAACGTGGGGGTAAGTGTACGTGATGTCAAGGGGCGGGTCTTTTGTATCAGGGAGTGAGTTATACCCAGGCCTGGATTTGTGGAAAGGCCACCTAGGCCTGGGCCTAGGGCGGCAGAATTTTAGGGGGTGTTATTGGTTCAAAAACACTGGGGATACAATCATTTTATAAATTTCTCATGCGCCAATCCCCATTGATGATGAAAATTTGCATGAATAAAGGGGGGATAGGGGCGACGAATGGCAGTGGGCCTAGGGGCACCCACTATGTAAATCCGGCCCTGGTTATACCATGGTGATCAGCAATTGGCTGATTTCCATGGCATTAACATCAGTGTCCTGTCTGGATTTTTGGAAATCCGGACAGACAGTTTTCCCCCTGGACAGCCCTTCTGAAAACCGGGCTGTCCGGGTAAAAATGGGACAGGTGGCAATCCAAATAGTGTTTTTTCTCCTGTAAGTAACTTCTCTCAAAACTCTCTTTATTCCCTTTGTTGTCTTAGGGTTGTATATCATAAGAATTGGAATTGTTGTATTATACGTCCTGCTTTCAGGATAAGATATAAAAATATATAGTCCATAATTAAAAGAAAATAGTATTGCCAGAGATATCTGCATATGATAAAAATACTATAGGACCTAATCACCCAAGATATAAAAATATAGGGGTCCGTTTACTAAAGTGCGGTAAATCTGACTTTAATTTTCCGCATGTTATCGCTGAGAGTATTTTTACACCAGAATATTCGCAGCGACTAAGTTTACTAAACAGCGATGCAGTCAGAAGTCATTGCGATCACTTGCGGTAACTACGTCAATGAACCAGCTTACGTTAGCCGCTGCCAATAATACGACTCTGAGCTGAAATTGCAGCAGATAGAAGCAGAAGCCAAAACATCCTGCCAGCGATAGCTACAGATCTCTCTCCTGTCAGCAAAGAATGATGGGTAAAAAAAAACAGTATTATGCGATATTTCCTGCCCCTTGAGAATTTTCTGGCGAAAAAAATACTTTTACGCCACTACATAGGTGGTGGTAAAAGTTTGCGATTATTCTGGCGTTAATTTTGTCTTTAGCACATTTCGCTGTTTAGTAAACCGGCCGTTAATGTGTACGTAGCGTTATTTTCAGTGAATACGATAACTGCCGAACAATTATTCTTGCGCAAGAAAATCCGCAAATTTATATTTACTGCAGGTTAGTAAACTGGCGATAATATACTTGGCGAAAATTCTGTCTATATATTGTGCGAATATTATAATAACGTACTTTAGTAAACGGACCACATAGTCTTGGAATAGTCCATAATATAAAGGAAAATAGTATTGCCAGAGATATCTGCATATGTTAACATACTGTAGAAACTAATCACCCAAGCTCGTATTTGGCACTACCCTGCAGTCCTATAAAACCAAAAGACGTGGAAGACATGATTAAATATCTAGTGAGCTATAGCTTTGGTCATGATATAAAAAGTACACCAAATGGGAATGCACGTCGCTTCATATACCACCGAATAGGGATATTAACGGAGCATACCCTTAACAGTCAGGAAGAGGTTAAGCGTTGGTTATGGTTCATTTGGGGGAAAAAAACGTTAACCTTGATGGAAGTGTTCCTGTTTTTTAACCTCATCTACTGTATAAGTATAAAATCCCAGTGCTGGTTCTTTTAAAAGCAATGCTCTGTGTGTGATTATTAGGGTATGCAATGCTGTGTTGTTATCCATCAGATGTAATCATACATTATTTGTACTTTATGCCATCCTGCTCCTATTTAATTGCATTAGGACACTGCTTCGCTGTGCTTGGCTTTCATAAGCAGATGGTTTCAGGTACACTTATCTGGCTTCTTAGTGATAATGATATTTTAGAAGCTTGTTTGCATTTCATGCTAGAAGCGGCTCTTTCACCCTTGCTGTTTTTCTAAGATCAGAAATGTATCCAAGCATGTAATCTGTTTTTCTAAACCTTTTTTTTTGCGGTAGAAACCTGTTAAAATTGTACAGAAAAATAACACAACCAAAAAAAAAAAAAAATGCAATGCCTGGTAGTTCTATGATCAAATTGTTCTGACTGTAGGAAAATATGGAGAAATGTATTCAAACAAAAAAGTAAATAAAAGCTTAATCGGATACAGATGGTCTTTGGTTACTTGGGTCTTGGCAACCTTTATATTCCACATGTTCAGGGGCCAGAAATGAATAAATAAAATGTTGAGTATGGCAGGTGCCTCCTCCAATATAGGTAAATGATGATTTGTAGTTGGGCTACTGATCCTCAGTAAAGGTTCTGCAGCGATATGGTGCTAATGGTGCACAGTTCAAATCAGGGCTGATCCTATCAAATGTGGGGCCCAATTGGGACCATGTTGGCGGGGCCCCTAGACAAAGTGTTGCTGGCTACTGACACACCAAGTATTTAGGAAAATAAGGGCATACAGGCACAAAATAGAAAGGAAAGGGGCAGACAAGGTAAGAGAGTGATTGGGATGAAATAGGGGCACATAATAGGGGCACACAGGGTAAGAGAGAGAGGGAGGAAATAGGAGAGTGGACTGGGCCAATTAGTTTGGGGCAGGCTGGGCCAATTCAGCTTGGGAGCAGGCTTGGTTGGATTGGGGGCAGGCAGGGCCTATCAAGGTTGGAGGAAGCTGGGCCTATGAGAGTTGGGGGCAGGCTGGCTTATCAGAGTTCGGGGTGGGCTGGACCCATGGATTTGGGGATGGACTGGACTCTCAAAGTTGGGGGCAGGCCAGGCAGCATCATGTGCTGAGGGAAATATTATCTGTGCTGCCCTGTGGTGGGGGGCCCCCAGAGGTGCGGGGCCCAATTGGTCCAATAGGCCTAAGGCCGGCCCTGGTTCAAATGAATCCTTGACCATTTTCAGGCCTGAGTCTGTGTTTGTTCCTGGATGAGCTTTATTCCTATTGCTTATGGTTTGGGTTCTAACTTGGCCTGTTTACAGACTGTTTGACACCAGTTTTCTGGATTTGTTTGCATGCTGCCTGCCAAGATTTTGTAGGCAGGGGATTTTCTGACTTCACTCCCCAATCTTTGTGGGTATAGAGCACCATAGTGCTCTATCAGAAGGAAGTGTGCTGAAGGTTGATGGGTTCAATAACTTACCACTAACCACCGTGGAGCATCTGTAAAGGGAGAGGTGAGGGTATCCAGTAACACAGGAGTGATTTTCATTGTCAAATAATATATGCTTTCCCCTTTAAACATATCAGGCTATTGTGGATATTCATTTTTTTATTTTATTAGTGCCAAGGAGACAGTTTAAAATGGTTACTTTTCCGTTTAGGATGCAGGAGACCATTTTTTTAATTAGACCATGATTAAACTCACCTTTCTGTCTTGGGTCTGGCAGTTCCTTTGTATTATTGTACTAAAGTATGGTTTCCATAGTGATCTGTTTCTAAAATACATCCTAAAATTGCCGATATGGGAGATGTTTGCCTCATTTCATCAACAGCTCTGGAGAGGTTATCGTAGACGTCTATGTAAATGAGACTCTTTGTCTGTAGCTTTTGTCTTGATCCATCCCTCAGCAAGACAGAACAAATACAATACAGGCTAGTTTCAAGAAATTTAGAATGTTTGCAGATGAAGTTGAAATCAGAGAGGGCTGTGTCTTTCTGGTGCATCTTTATAATACAATCATTGTGTAGAGTCAGTTTTCTCCAGAAAGCTGTGACTACCTTTGGGTTTGTAGAACTTTTGAAATTAACCCTAACAGAGGACATCATTTCCTATTTAGAAATTCTTTGTTGAATAGCGTGTTTGATTTGTGAGATGATGGGGGTTAGCTATGTTCTTTATATGAAACTTTTAGCAAATAAGAACTGATGGATAAAAATACCAGAACAGACATCAGAGCAGCTAATTTGGTGAAGGAGCTTAGGGATGGACTTTAAGATAGATCTTGAATTTCATGAAGTAGATTAAATGGCATTCTTGATAGTTTTGAAGATGATCCTTCTGATGGAATGTCTTGTGTGTTGTAGGGGACTCTATCATTACCAAGGTTTATATCAAACGTTCCTTATGCCTGTACTGAAGGCAGTTGCGTCCCTAAGGTTTGAATCCATGAGCTGCAATCATGAAAAAGTAAAGATAATACATATTCAGATTCCTCTGTGATTGTAATGACAGAAATAATATAATAACGTCTCTGCAACTACTGATCTTTGAATAATAATTGAAGTAGAGAGAGTAAGGCATTCCTCAGCAGAAAATGGTTAATTAAAATAAAGAAAAAAAAATGGAGTGCATCAAAAATGGAGTGCATCTAACGCTTCTCGTCCCCTCTGTGGCATGGGTTGGGTGAATTCACATTTTATTTTTCCTGAATTTATTCCCTTTGCACTGCAGTCAAGCAACATCTTTCTTGGTATCATGTTGACACACAGGAAGACTGTTAGCAGGTAACTGCTGAAACAAACATAAGCCTGCATTAAAGGCACAGTAACACCAAAAAATTAAAGTGTTTTAAAGGAATGACTGTATAATGTACTGTTGTCCTGCACTATTAAAACAGGTGTGTTTGCTTCAGAAACAGGACTATAGTTTATATAAACAAGCTACTGTGTAGCTATGGGGGCAGCCATTCAAGCACAGGATACACAGTAGATAACAGATAAGCTCTGAGACACCCCATTGTATACTACAGAGCTTCGCTGTTATCTGTTGTGTATCCTGTGCCTTTTCTCCTTTTTCAACTTTGAATGGCTGCCCCCATGGTTACACAGCAGCTTGTTTATATAAACTATTATAGTCTTTCTGCAGCAAAGTTTTACCAGTGCAGCAGGTCAATACATTATATTTTCATTACTTATAAAGACTTTCATTTTTTGGTGTTACTGCTCCTTTAAGCCTTGCGGGGACCATTTAGGAAATGGTATCCTCCATTGCCTGTGATTGATATAGACATGACCCTACTGAGATGTTTTCAAAAGAGTTTATGCAATGTCAGTTCAGAGTTCAGATATTCTGACTTGTGTTCTAATGTTCACGATGATGATGAGGAAGGGGAGTTTGAACATGTAAGTACTTGTATCTTCATGTCTGTATCCATGAATTGACCTGAGTGTCTAATTCAGTGAGCAGGGGTTGAAGGGAGCTTATTATTAACTCTGATGGCTGTGTCATGATAGTCCCTTGGTCTTATTGATCCAAGGAAACAGTATACTAAATGGTTGACCAATGTAGAATGTCCACTGATGCAACCAGCTCTTTACAGGTCAACTGCACCTACATAGGAATTAAAATGATGTGATGCAATGTCCTTATATTGACTTGTGCTAGGTTTCTTCTTATGGTGTATACTCCATGCCAGATGTTATTGGGGTTCTACAAACATTTGCAACAGGTCTAGAGAAGCTAGGCCAGGAATGGTGAGCAAACTTTGATTTTGATGCAATCAGCACAAGTAAGTGAAACATTCACAGAAATGGGTATATCACAAATATAATCCCCTGCCATGGAAGCCTCTGCTATGTTATCATTCGTAGAGTTGCTTTGAGCAAAGTATCTTTATGGTGATATGTCAAACTATTATATGGTTTGCATATGTGGTGTCTACAATGAGAATGTTTACACTGGTTTCTAGGACTACTTTGATATCTGTTTGGCACCAGCTTCCTAGTGGGGGTTATAACAGGGGTTCTCTGTGCCTTTGTTCTCATTTGTTCTTCCTGTGGAAGATGACGATGGTCAAAATGTTGGTGTGTTGCTTTAAACACATTATGAGCAGCAATCAGCATGGCTTTATGAAGGATAGGTCATGTCAGGCAAATTTGATTGCTTTTTATGATGATGTAAATAAGATACTGGACAGCGGGGGAGTAGTGGATGTGATCAATTTGGATTTTGCTAAAGCCTTTTATACAGTGCCCCACAAACGACTGCTTTCTAAACTAAAGTCTGTTGGGCTTAATGAAGTCATTTGCACATGGATAGGAAACTGGCTACAGGATCGGGTACAGAGGGTGGTTGTTAATGGTACATTCTCTACCTGGATTAAGGTTCTTAGTGTGGCCTTCAGGGCTTGGTATTGGGTCCACTTTTGTTTAATTTGGACATTAATGACTAAAGGAACCCATAACCGGGCCGATAAAAGCTGCCAACAGACGAGTCGGCAGCATATTGGCCTGTGTGTGGGCCATCTGACGGGCTTCCCTGAGAGCTGTGAAGATGTGGAATTCTCTCACTGAATCAGTTCTACTGGCTGATACATTATATAGCTGTATTAAGGGGTTGGATGGCAAGTGAGGGAATACAGGGTTATGGAAGGTAGCTCATAGCACAAGTTGACCTAGGGACTGGTCTCATTGCATCTTGGAGTCAGTGAGGAATTTTTACTCCTTTGAGGCAAATTGGAGAGGCTTAAAATGGGGTTTTTGCCTTCCTCTGGATTAACTACAAAATGCAAAAAGGAAAGGTTGTGGGAGCACTCCATGGCTTAATAAAAATGTACTAAAATACAATGGAAGTGCTACTGATCTGGCCAAATTAACTACAGACATAGAAAAAAGAAGAAAAATTAATCAATGCACATTCCCTGGTCCCCTGTCATATCAGTAATCTATGCAGAGGCATGTATTTACAAAGACAGGGGTTTTTTAGTTACAAAATTATGATCATAAGATTGATAAGCCACCATACCACGTCAAGGTAAAACCCATATGGCGGTCCCTAACTATTTACCTCTGGTCATAATTTCAAATGCTAAAGCCTCCCGGCATAAGAGCATTACCTGAAATAAAAGGTCCCCCGACCTGGGACATTGGTTTTCATCATAGGGCTTAGTCCTTCCCCGCCATTAGCTTTCAAAGGGGAGAGATAACCTAGACCCCAGCATTGGTTCCATGAGATTAATCCTCCCCCGCTTGCGGCTTTTAAGAGAGAGAAACTGCCCAGACCAACCCCCATTTCCAAAGGCATTGTTCCACCATTTAAAGGGACATGTGTGGGGGTGCTACAAACACATGGAAGCCTGGCCTGCAGCATAGCTGCTGAACTTCCGAACAGAATAGATCTGCTACAATACAAAATGCAAAAAGGAAAGGTTGTGGGAGCACTCCATGGCTTAATAAAAATGTACTAAAATACAATGGAAGTGTTACTGATCTGGCCAAATTAACTACAGACTTAGAAAAAAAGAAGACCAGGGAATGTGCATTGATCAATTTTCTTCTTTTTTTCTATGTCTGTAGTTAATTTGGCCAGATCTTTAGCACTTCCATTGTATTTTAGTACATTTTTATTAAGCCATGGAGTGGTATGGTGGCTTATCAATCTTATGATCATAATTTTGTAACTAAAAAACCCCTGTCTTTATAAATACATGCATCTGCATAGATTACTTATGTGACAGGGGACCAAGGAATGTGCATTGATCAATTTTTCTTCTTTTTTTCTATGTCTCTGGATCAGTTAGGCAGGTTATATATAGAGTTAAAAGATTGAACTTGATTGACGTGTGTCTTTTTTCAACCAAGTTTCTTGAGTGCCCCTCTGTGTATTATTACATATACATATATAATACATATATACATATATATAGTCAACTACAAGAGGTCCTCTGCACTCAACCCATTATCAATATATTTAAGACAGAGACATTTTGTGCATACTGCTACTAAAAAATGCCTTACCCTTTAAACAAAACAGGGATTGTTTGTCCATATATTGCAATATATTTAAGCTGGCCAACTACATCAAAGTCATCCCATATCTGGCCAGTCCTACGCTTAATTTTCATCTGATTCATTAAGAATTCAATTGCTTAATTATACATTTTACAAAGGGACTAAGTTTTACCTGCAACTTACTAGCTGCTTTCAAAGTAAAACTCCCAAACTTGGCTGCCCTTTTATTAGACACCAGTGGGATCACCTGACTATAGCTGGGAAGGGTGGCAGGTACAACATGGAGCTGGTCACTGCTCCTGTATAACAACTTTCCCTTGTTTGTTATAGTTATACAGGAGCAGTGACCAGCTCCATGGTTTTAAAAAATGGTTTTAAAAAATAGTGGTGAGCACAACTTTCCCTTGTTTGTTATATACATATATATATATATACAGTATATATATATATATATATATATATATATATATATATATAGCATTTCAGCTTTACAATATTTCCGTGATAGCATTCCTTTAGAAATGTAGTGATCAATGAACAAAGAGCAAACCATCTCCTCAGATGGTCAGATTTCCCCATCAAATATTTAAACAGTAATTTTGTCTTTTGTACAAAATTGAAAGGTAATTAAAATGTTTGAATGATGTACCCCCTACACGCACACACCCACAGGAATGCGACTTGATGAAGAATTCTCCAAACAATGACTAATTAAGAGTTAAGTTAATTATAAGGTGTGCTTTAGAAAAATGTTGATGAGAAGACTCATCATTTCAGTCAAATGGAATAGAACTAAATAAATTAAACTTCATTATAATCTCATTGTCCTTTGAGCTCTGTTCATTGCCTTCATTATGAAACAGCAAAGCCATGCGACCATTAAGCTATTCATTCCCCATGGCAAATACATTAAGTTGTCAGATCTGCATAATTTTTAATCACCTTTGAACTTTGTTTGATAGGTTGATTTAATTTTTAAATAATGTCATAATTATTATCCTCAAATATCACATTTCTTATCTTTTGGAATGTGTATGGTAGGGATTGAGGTACCTTCAGAAAAGTTATTAACGTAGAGAAACACAATAATTGGAGCCCTTTCATATTTTTGGCCAAATTTTGCAATCTAAAAATAAGTTATGTTGTCGGGTTAGCCATAAGAAGGAAAGTCTACTCATCTGACAAGGTTGGAGATCTTTGCTTGATTTGGCCACCCATAAAACAAATGATCAGCACACATAGGGCCAAGTACAGTAGCCGACCATATCCGCAGCTTAGTTGGGTCCTTGCCTAACCAAATTTTCAAAAATTCCCAACTGATATCTGACTAAACCCCTACTAGATATAAATTCAAGTAGACAGCCAATGTTGACCTATGTATGGCATGTCTAGTGGTTTTAGTGCCCAAGGGTTGTTCACCTTTTGAGTTAACTTTTAATATGATGTAGAGAGTGATATTCTGAGATAATTTGCAATTGGTTTTAATTTTTCATTATCTGTGGTTTTTGAGTTTTTTAATTTTTATTCAGCAGCTCTCCAGTTTGCAATTTCCAAATTACCCTAGCAAGCATGAACTGATTTGAAAAATAAACTGGAGTAAGAATAGGAGAGGGCCTGAATAGATAGTAATAAAAGGTAGAAATAACAATATTTTTTGTTGCCTTACAGAGCATTTGTTTTTTTAGATGGGGTCAGTGACCCTCGTTTCAAAGTGTAAAAAGAAGAAGGCAAATAATTCAAAAACTATAAAAAAAGAAATAATGAAGACCATTTGAAAAGTTGCTTAGAATTGGCCATTCTATAACATACTGAAAGTTTATTTAAAAGTGAAAAACCCCTTCAAATTATTTGTCACCGATGCAAACTTTTGTTTTGTGGTTTGAGCTTTTGGGAAATTGGAAGATAAAGGTCATAGATGGTCATAGATGGTCATAGATGGTCACACATTAACATCAACAACAGGTCTACAAGTTCCCACAACCAGCTATCTCCCCCCCCCCATGTATCCATAACAAAAGTATGAGCATTTGCAATGGTGCTGTAGGTCAGGATGGGTATAGACCTCCAGATTATGAATATTATGGCTCTGGGCTGCTCAAGCAGACATCGTAGTGTGTAATGTTAAGTAAAACTGATTTGGACAAGCGGGCATGTTTTTGACTGTCACTGTTTGCCAACAGATGGTACCACTAACCTCGAACAAAAAATAAATAAAACACAGCTTCTAAAAATACTTGCAAAACAAAATAGATTCTTGCAGTTTGGCTAGCATCTCAGACAATACTTATTAGGTGCTGTTGTTTATCATTTCATTTTAACAAAGCTGAAGTATTTGTTTTACTCCTCGTTATGTCCACGAGAAGAGACATCCTAGAAAACTACTTTATTTGTTCGTACTTAACACACATACAGATTTTAGAGAACTTTGCCCCTTGCCAAGCAAGCGTGAGTCTTTTTGCCAGAAGCTCTACTCTCACAATTCTCCCCAGAGGTTGTCACTAGCTCCAGTCTATGAACTATTGCTCCGGCATTTGTCTGCCTGAACGATTTCAGTTTAATTATTTGCCCGGGAGGCCACCGTGCCACTGAGAACAAATAATTATTTTTGGGAAGTCTTGGAATGGAATATCTCATTGCAATAACGAAGCAAATAAAAGTTTTTGTGATTTTGATGAATTCAGCAAAGTTATTACATTTATTGCAAGCTGGTTGCTCAAACCAGATCTTCATATTGGCCTTTAGATATAATATATCCCTAAACTTTTTTAAAAGTTTTTAAATTTAGGTTCATTTTAGCCTGTTAATGTACAAGGAACTGAACAAGCTTGCAGTCTGTCTTTTATTGATATAAGTTGACAAAAAAGACTTCAAAACCCAGCAGTATTTTATTAATTTCGTGAGAGTTGGACCATTGTCTGCCATTTTATGCCACCCGGTTGCTTAATTTGCTGTGCAGGGTTCCTGTGGCTTTTACTATATCACTATAAATGATTTCCATTGGTGGCAGAAGCAATTCTTGAATTAGCCACACTAACTCTAGATTGGACTGTTAACTCTGAGGTGTCTGGTGATGGTAATCAATAGGGTTGTCCTAGAGGTCCTGGTCCTGCTTCACTATGGATCCCCCTCCCCATCCTTGTGTACCTTTATTCAAATAAACCTAAATCAGGTAGGGCCACAATGCACAACTTAGTCACTCAGAAGATCCTGTGTGTTAACAGTTAACACCTGGCCTTACAGTCTCCTTACAGTTGATCGTTTCAGGATGTCCTCACAAAAGTAAACCTTTATCAGCCAGCAGGTCAGGGAGATCCATGTGAATGAGAATTAAACACTGCTGGTCTTTCATAACTAGTGCCCTGGAAAATCACTTCATTACTTGGGACATTAAGGACCATGATAGCTGGGTCATTATGCACAAAATGTATATAGGAGCAGTGGGTCTTGTTGTTTGCCCACATTGTACCTTGCTTTATGCAGTTTTACATGAACTTGCAGAGCTGTCGTACTCCCACCACAAAGGGGTGAGTATAAAGGGTGCAAGAAGGAAGTGAAGGTGGGTGCTTTAGAGCTAAATATGTAAATATGAGCAGTTGGACCTTTGGTCTTGTAAACTAACCCTAATTTCTTATTGACATAGGGTAAGGTCAGTGTCAGACTTGAGGGGGGTCTGGGCCAACCAGGGCTGTCACATTAGGGGCCTGCACACCCCCATTAGGGCCAGGGACCACCTTGTTTTTTTCCCAGTGTCCAGCCAACTCAGCCGGAACATGGGTAAGGTAATAACAGGTGATTGCTCTCCATTTCTCCAACAGAAATTTGCTTATCAGATGCTTTCAAAGGCAGACCAGTAAATGGTGCTAGATTATTGGTGGATATGGGTTAATAGTCCTTGAGCAAAATATCCATTGGTTTTTACATTTGCCTGGTTTGCATCATTTTCAAAATGAATATTTTTTTTGGAATAAGTTCAGAACACATCGGTTGCTTTTGTGTTCACAGATGGCGTGTTTGGAAGATGCCAGCGGTTGCCGGTGATAGACGTATTTAAGTATGAAGTTTCACCTGCCGTTGTCCAGCGTCTCCAGGCGATATTACAGAAGCTTTCACATAAAGGTAAGTGTTTGCATACAATACAGTTTCTTAGTATTGAAATTTGTAAATGCATTCGCAAATAATAAAACAAACGTATGCTTACCCAGTTGTGCTAAAATGTATAACATGGAAATGAGAGAACACAATCTTCAGCCGATGGTGGATTTGGTTGAAAGCAAAATTCAAGATTCAGCACATCCCAGATAGGGATAGTACCTTCTCCATTGTAAAGAGACACACTCTTTGTGAATGTATTATATATTTAAATTACTATTTAGTAGCTTCACAAGAGTCTGAGTGGATATCATCTAAAGCTTTGTATCTAAAAAAAGTTTAAACAATAACACTATCTTGTTCTTCAGAGGAAGAACAAAGGAGCTTCTCATTTGTCACCCATGTGTTAGGTTGGTTCAGGGCTTTTCCTTTTGCTGACATGTCTCCCATAGTCTGCTTGGCCACTCCTCTTCCTGGTTCTTGTAAGAGAACTATTAACACCATAGGAGAGTTGTGAGCCAGCCAGCTGAAGAAACAATGGCTATAGATTGAAACTACAGGCTGAGATGGCAAAAGCATCATAGAAATTAGGGGAAAAAGGGAAACTAAATGAACATTCAGTCCAAAAGTAAGGAAACAAATGACACCATTAAAGGGCATGTAAAGGCAAAAAAATAAAATCCCATTTTACTTTCTTTAATGAAAAAGAAACCTATCTCCAATATACTTTAATTAAAACATCTGTACTGTTTTTATAAGAAACCTGACTGTATGCAGTGAAATTCTCCCTTCATTTACTGCTGTGGATAGGAATTGTCAGATGGTCCCTAACTGCTGAGCAGGGAAACAATCATACTTATGAACAGCAGGGGGAGCCCCCGCCTTACTTCCCAGCCATGCAGAACTCAAGCAGCTTTGTTTGTTTCCCTGTAGAGCAGTCAGCGACTGTGTAGAAATTTGTACTGGATTTTATTTTTGCCTTTACATCCCCTTTACTGTTTCCAACTCCAGCTGCAGGGACAAAGATCATGGAGCCAGATTTAAACAGATAAACTGGTATTCTATTTGGAGGATTATTTTGCTGGTTCTACAGAGTTGGAGAGAGTTTGTATTAAACAATACAAAAACTATAAAATCCACATTAGATTACATGACAAAACAGGACCCAGTACAGTCTGTATATTCTGATTATTAATCAGTCTTGCTATATCAGCTTCTGGCAGATATTATTAGACTTGTGCTGTGATAATTTATGACGATCCCTAAGCAGCCCAGACCATACTGAGCATGTGCACAGTCTTGGTCTTGCAAAGATGTTTAACAAAGTTACAAGATGGTGACCCCCTGTGTCCAACTTTGAAAGCATAAACCATTTGTTTGATTAGGCTTGTGGTGCAGTAAGTTCATATTTATGTTTAGTATACAAAATGGAGCATTTCTAGCCTTATTCTATTTTAGACTTTACTTCCCCTTTAAGGACACATACGTATAAAGGTTATACAAGCAAGCAAAACAAGTGTTTTACAGCATGCTTCCTGAAGGCATCCAAGCTATTGACTATGAGTGACCAATTAAAGAACTACCCTTTAAGTGTCACTAAGCCTGCGGTTTTGTAGACATAAAAGTAATATAATATAAACAAAATAATAAGCTAGACATGACAACCGGAGTTCACTTACAAAGGGGAATTGCTCAGGCAGATTTCAGGAACTGTGGTTTACCACAAAAATGTCAAAGAAAGTAGATGCAGCAAACTGTACCACTGTATCTTCTGAACTGTTGTACACACTGAACTGTGCTACCTTCTGAACAGTAATACTCCTGGAACTGTGCTACTCCCTGAACTATGCTGCCTCCTGAACTGTGATACATTCTGAACTGTGCTACCTCCTGTACTATGCTACTTCCCAAACTGTACTATACCATGAACTGCGGTACCACCTAAACTGTACTACCCTCTTAATTGTACTGCCTCCTGAACTGTGCTACCTCCTAAATTGCACTACCTCCTGAACTGTACTGCCCCCTGTACTCTACTACCTCCTGCAGTGTGCTGCCTCCTGAACTGTGCTACTTGTTCTCATGAGATTAGCCATGGGTTAATAAAGGACAGTGGTAAATGTGCTATGGACAAAACCTTCATGTTTACACAACAGAAGCATTACTATTGAGGCAACCCTCTCCTCAGTTGCATGCAAAGCAGAAGTAATTCTGGGAAGCATACATAGTTTCCCTTCTAAAATTTCAATTGAATACCCTATAGGCTGAAGCTCACCCGTTGGGTTTTAAAACTCAACCAGGACAGTGGCTGATCACATCCCTCCAAGAGATCGATTTCATCCTTATTGGGCTCATTAGATTATTGCAGGGTTTTCTGATCACAATTTGTAGAGCCAAATATAATTCAAATGAATCATTATCTTTTGATTGGTTGGAAGGGTGTGAAACTGAGTCCAAAACATTTTCATTTTTTGTTTGTAGTACATGGGTAGTTTGGGACCTGTTATCCAGAATGCTCGGGACCTGGGTTTTTTTTACTGATAATGGATCTTTCTGTAATTTGAATCTTCAAACCTACTAGAAAATCAATTAAACATTATATAAACTCAATAGGCTTCCAATAAGGATTAATTATACAAGGTGAGCAATGTTTCTGTAAACTGTGCGCTCATGAACATGTACACAAGTTATAACACCAACGCACATTGCGGAGAGCACACGTAATGCGTTGCTTACTCGGACATTTTCTTCACAACATGTGCACTAAAGTGAATTTCGCCCATGCAACCTGCAAGAAATGAGTTACGTTGGGCGAGGGTTACTAAAAAGTTGAGAACAGCTGTTCTAGAACATATTTCATTTTATTTAAAAAAACCCAGTAACACGAGCCATTCTATCCATTTCTTCCACGCACAACAAGGTAAGGGTTCTGTGCTAAATTGATCATTCTCAACACATTTCCCGCTGAAGTTCGCCTGCAACTAAAAAGCAAGTGTTTTGACAAGTGCCGCCTTTCTCGCGGGAAAAAAAAAGAAGAAGAAGAAAAAAAAAAAAAAACGATCAAACTTGCAACAATCAAATCATCAAAGAACAAAAGGTAGATGGAGGCTTGCCAGCAGATGGTGAAGTGTTCGTTATAATTAATTCCACTAAGAGAAAGTTCATCAAAAAAGTGATATTGAGCAAGGGAGGGTAGATGTGCTTTACACGCATGTTCCTTCTGAATTTCACGTAGGTCTTTTTTATCAGACTGCTTAATACAGGTGTGGGATCTGTAATCCGGAAACCCATTATCCAGAAAGTTCCAAATTACAGAGAGTCTCCCATAGACTCCATTTTATCCAAATAATACAAATTTTTAAAAACCATTTTCTCTGTAATAATAAAACAGTAGCTTGTACTTGATCCCAACTAAGATATAATTAATCCTTATTGGAAGCAAAACCAGCCTATTGGGGTTATTAAATGTTTACGTGATTTTCTAGTAGAAAGATCCAAATTAAGGAAAGATCCATTATCCTGAGCATTCTGGATAAGAGGTCTCATACCTTTATAAGTGGAACTTGTTCTTATGACTACAGGTATGGGATCTATTATCTGGAAACCCGTTATGCAGAAAGCTCTGAATTATGGGAAGGCTCTTTCCCAAAGAGTCAATTTTAATCAGAATATTTATATAAATGAAACAGTAGCTTGTAGTTGATCCTATGCTGTACAAGTATTCTGTCTTGTGGCTCTGATACGCCCAAGGCTTTATAGTCCTTTTAAAGGGGACCTGTCACCCAAATATAAAAAGCTGTATAATAAAAGTCCTTTTCAAATTAAACATGACATCCAAATTCTTTTTTAATTAAAGCATTCATAGCTGTTGTAAGCTCATTTAAAAATGTCAGCTGTCAATCAAATATTGCCTGTCCCTCCTCTAGGCCTTAGGTAGCCAGGGCATGGGGATGGACATCAGGTCCCCCATTCTGGTGCACAAACAAGATTCTGAGATGATACAAGGCTTATCTTAAAGGGATACTGTCATGGGGAATTTTTTTTTTTTTTCAAAATGAATCAGTTAATAGTTAATTCTGCACTGAAATCCATTTCTCAAAAGAGCAAACAGATTTTTTTATATTCAATTTTGAAATCTGACATGAGGCTAGACATTTTGTCAATTTCCCAGCTGCCCCATGTCATGTGACTTGTGCTCTGATAAACTTCAATCACTCTTTACTGCTGTACTGCAAGTTGGAGTGATATCACCCCCTCCCTTCCCCCCCCATCAGCCAAACAAAAGAACAATGGGAAGGTAACCAGATAACAGCTCCATAACACAAGATAACAGCTGCCTGGTAGATCTAAGAACAACACTCAATAGTAAAATCCCATGTCTCACTGAGACACATTCAGTTACATTGAGAAGGAAAAACAGCAGCCTGCCAGAAAGCATTTCTCTCCTGAAGTGCAGGCACAAGTCACATGACATGGGGCAGCTGGGAAATTGACAAAATGTCTAGCCCCATGTCAGATTTCAAAATTGAATATAAAAAAATCTGTTTGCTCTTTTGAGAAATGGATTCCAGTGCAGAATTCTGCTGGAGCAGCACTATTAACTGATTTATTTTGAAAATTTTTTTTTTACCCATGACAGTATCCCTTTAATAACAGTGTCCACAAAATGGCTCCTGCCTGCTTGTTATAATTATGACCGAAGGAAACAAGATTGAAATTATTTATACAGTCTAATTAAAGTTTATTTTGCTTGACAAACTGGATAAAATAGGATTTGGAATATTTCTTTCAGATGGCAGGTCCCCTTTAATGGATGCTGAGTTTTACTAGTTAACCAACTGAAAACAAACACTTATGAAATACAAATGAGAAATAAGAAATATTATTCCTTTAACTGGTTTTCCTAGTGGGACAAGGGGCAGTTTTGGGGGAGGCCTTGCATGAATGGCAACTAGGGTGAGATTGGCAGATCATGCTAACTGCTTCTCCAGTACGGGCTTCTGAAAACCCAGTTTAAATGCCAACAGTGGATAGATATGGGGTAAACACATTTTGTTTTTTTTTTTTTAAACTAGGATTGCATAGATGATACAGCAGTGTTTTCTGTAACACATGGAGCACATGTTAATATGGAGTACAAGTTAATATGGAGACACAAAGCAGAGCTGTAGGGAAACTGGGGGCCACTACAGACCATCATGGGGCCCCTGGTTCCTATTAGAATTTAGTGATTGACAAGCAGGAAGTTGAATTACAGAATAAAGGCAGTGTTAACAAAAAACAGACTCTGGCACAAGGATGTTTAGGTAAAGGCAGGCACTGGCACAGGCAAGTTCATAGGAACAGAAGGCAGGGACACATTGCAGAAAGGGTTAACTAGATGCAAGGTCCAGATTCCAGGTACAGTTCAGGGCACGTAACATGTTAGCATGTTAGATAGGCAAGGATCAATACCACAATAAGGCATACAAGTGTATCCGTTGGACATTAATAAACAAGAAGCTCTACCAAGAATGGTCTACAAGAAGGCATGATCATTAGCATCAGTAGGCCTTTAATACTTGAATTTAGTGCCACTGACATCATGTTTCGGAATCTCCCTGCAATTTCCGGAGTCTGTTGGGCATTTTCTGGGTTATCAATGTGTCGGCAATGACATTATCTTACTGCGCCAGCTCAGAGCCCTAATATACATTCGGATATAACATTCTGTTATCCAGCATGCTCGGGACCTGGGGTTTTCCGTATAATGGATCTTTCTGTAATTTGGATCTTCATTCCTTAAGTCTACTAGAAAATCATGTAACCAGTAAATAAACCCATTTTATATCTTAGTTGGGATCAAATACAATCTACTGGTTTCTTTGGGTTATTATAAGAGAGACAATGGAAATCATTTTGAAAAATTTGGATTATTTGGATAGAATGGAGTCTATGGGAGACGGCCTTTCTCTAATTTGGAGCTTTCTGGATAACGGGTTTCCATATAACAGATCCCATACCTGTATAACATTAACATGTCTGTTAAGAGTTCAACTCCCTTTATATTGATTCAATCGTTGCGGAGGATTTTTTCTGCGGCTCCATCTGCTTGATACCCATCTACTAGATTGGTATTGTCTGGCATCCTACAGTGGCAAGTTCTGAGTGCCACCGGCTCTCCTGCTAAGCCTTCAAAAGCAGCACATGTTCAATAAAGCAGTATTCTTGACTCTATACGGCCCCTTTAAAGAAAAAATAGTTTCTCCTGACACTTTTTTTTATTCAGGTCTAAAACCTGTTATATTTTGTACATTCTGTTCTGCTCTTTTATCCGTTTGCATTCCATCCTTGTTCCATTTAGCCTGTCTCTTATAAGGTAGTGGAGTGGAAACACAATGATTTCAGCTCCAAGCTCCTGTGGCATGTGATTGTCTGATCAGTAAGTACATCCAAAACTCCTTATCATCGCTGCTCTTGTTCATCAACAGTGACCTTCATCTGCTCTTGTTTATCAAGCATGACCTTCACCCGCACTTGTTCATTAACACT
The DNA here is from genome assembly GCF_017654675.1 of Xenopus laevis. Taxonomy (NCBI): domain Eukaryota; kingdom Metazoa; phylum Chordata; class Amphibia; order Anura; family Pipidae; genus Xenopus; species Xenopus laevis. The sequence goes on along the minus strand of NC_054381.1, from coordinate 16,895,932 downwards.
GACCTTATACTAAACGTCTCTTTTCCAGGCAAACGACGCTGGATCTAAATACCACTTAAGGTGTGATGATGGCTTATAATTATATTAAGCCAGATGAAACTCTGTTGCAAAACCAAATTTCATATACATTTACAGTCAATTTCTTCTGCCCCCTTAAAGGTGAAGTCTACTTTAAAACTAACTCATAATAAAAGATATCCGCAACACTATTCAACAAGTTTTTAATGGTTTTTAAACTGTTTGCATTCTTGTAGTGAATGTCTTAGGCTTGGAATTAAATTATTATTTAGTTATGGACATTAATAAGCACAGCCACCAGGCGGCAGTTTGTAATTGTTTGAAAGTCACGCTGGAAGATGAGTAGATACATTATGTTGCTGTGGTATGTGACTCTACTTATTAAACACAGTCCAAAGATCAATGTGAATTCGCTAAGATCAAAAATCATTCACAGCAGTCAAATCCCAGAAAGACCCCAGAGCATGTACCATATGGTTAAGTGAAATCAAACAAAAACAAAAAAAAGCCTGACGCATTTCGTGCCAAGGGTGAGCACTTGCCCACACAGCATGAAACGCGTCAGGCTTAAGTCTATCCCTTTTTGTTTTTTTAAGATGAGTAGATACAATTAATCCTTATTGGAGGCAAACCAAGCCTATTGTTTTTTTTTTCAATGTTTAAATGATTTTCTATTAGACTTAAGGTATAGAGAACCAAATTCTAGAATGCTGCCTTATCCAGAAATCCCCAGGTCCTGTACCTGTACACTTATTGAGGTCAGTGCGAGTGCCCCCACCTGGTGTGAATGAATAAAAACTTTTAGGTAATAACAGTTGACTTTGGAAACTATGCTGCTAAAACAAGAATTAAGTGTTCCCCAACACACGTATTCTTATCAATGTGACACTTCGTTTGACTAGCAGCCCCTTTACAGTTTTTCCAGTGGACAATCCCTCAAAAGGTTGTAGTTTTTGCACCAGGGCTCATGCACAGGACCACAGACATTTCATTTATCTCTGGACAAGTATTTTTAAAACCACCTCCAAAGTCCCTCTGTCCTAAACAGGGCATTATCTGTTTACTTTATGTTCTCTCCTCATATATATATGGGTTTTCTCTGGCTTCCTCCTACAGCCGAACAAAACATGTTGGTGGGTTATATGGCTTCTGATGGAACTAACCCTATTGTGTTGGTAGAACCAGGGTTCCTTCAGCATCGTGCATCAATCTTAAAGGAGAAGGAAAGCTACTGAGGCAGTTTCTTGTCAATAGTTTAGCCACAATAGTGCAAGCTAGAACGCTTTATTAATTTTGTAGAATGCTTTACCATAAACAGCTCTCAAAGCTCTTTGTTTGTTTAGGACAGCAGCTGCCATATTGGCTGTAATTACCTGGTGGTGACGCCTATCACTGCCATCGTGGGGGATGCCCACACGCGTGAACCTTTCTTCTGCATGTCGTGTCCGTAACCAGGCATTGAAATAATGTTTCAACGCGCATGATGATGTCACATTGGCATGAAATTTGACGACTGCCTATACCCCAAACTAACGACAAGCTCCCAGTCTCGGCTCACACTTCTGCCTATAGCAACTTTGTTTGAGAGGAGCCTTCAGCTACTCAGATGCCACCAGGACACCAGGACTTAGTGTGAGAGGCGCCAGATGAGAGTTCTGAGTGAGCAAAGGGGCCAAATTGCAGCTGGTAGGAAGACAGGAGGAAACACCAGCAGATTGGATCATTGGCTCTACAGAAGCATTGCAGTAAGGGAGAAATGATTAGCCCAGGTGGATCACACACAAGGTCAATTCAAAGGCAGGGGTCAGTCCAGGCAGAGTTCAAGCAAAGTCAGGCAGGCAAGGGTCAAACCAGAAATACGCACCCAGGAACTATGAAACATAGACCTACAACTGGCACTGAAGCTCTGCTAGAAACTGGTTTAAATAGTAAAATTTTAAACAAAGGTGACGTCATCATGTGCATCAAAATGTTGTGCCATTGCCTAGTTATGGACAAGACTCGCAGAAGAAATCAAGCTTCATGCGCACACTTGACGCCAGCACGGATGCTGCTATGGCGGTGACAGGTGTCCCTATCTCTGCCCCCCTAGACCACCAGGTAATATTACATTAGCTTGGTGTGGCATAAATGCCAGATTGTCTTCCTGCTCACTCATAGCTCTGGGCTTAGATGACTGAGCAGGAGAAAAGCAAACTGAGCGTGCTCAAGCCTGTGCCCTGGACGTTTAGGCTGAAAGAAGGAAGTCTGATACAGAAGGCAATGTATACATAATAGAGGAAAGAAATGTTTCTTTTGACAGAACAGCATTACTTTGAGGGTTTACTGGTGTATTTATATAGACCTTTCTGATAAAGCTTACTTAAGGTAGCCATACAAGATAAGAGGTCGCCAAACAAGCAGATCTTTCCCCTATATGCCCTTTTACATCTCTTACCTTGAACCACCATTTCGTGATGGTCTGTGTGCTGCCTCAGAGATCACCTGACCAGAAATACTGCAGCTCTAACTGTAACAGGAAGAAGTGTTGAAGCAAAAGACACAACTCTGTCTGTTAATTGGCTCATGTGACCTAAGAAGTATAGTTTGTTTGGTTTGTTTGTGTGCACAGTGAATCATACGATCCCAGGGGGTGGCCCTTATTTTTTAAAATGGCAGTTTTCTATTTATGATTACCCAATGGCACATACTACTAGAAAAGTATATTATTATGAAAATGGTTTACTTACATCAAGCAGGGTTTTACATATGAGCTGTTTTATGCAATATCTTCTAATTTGCGATAAGTTCTAATTTAGGCTATATGTCCCCTTTAAGTGGAAACATTACAAGTTCATTCAGTTTATCTTCAAATCCTATATATGACTAGTCATCAATGTTATATCAGAAGGAGGAGAAGGTTTTAAGGGAAGCGGAATTGCTATACAGAGACAAATCCAAGTTCCCTAATGGCCTTTTCTTCTTTTTTTCTTCCAAGGGCAAAAGATAGCTGACTACACGATTGCAGGAAACGATGGGCTGTGTGTAAGATAATGTATAACTAGATGTAATGACATATGGCTCCGAGGGCACACAAGATAAATTACCCCGGACATTGTTAAGCTTTGTCTTGTTCAAGGAATCCCATGTTCTGGGAGGGAAATGAGTCCCAAGTGGTTACATTCTAATAAAACAGCCACGAGGGCCTAACCACTATTGCTCTGATATTACGTGGCCACACGAAAAAGACACTAGGAAAACCAGATTTTATCTTTTTTTTTTAAATTTCGTTTTTATTAAGAGGTTGAGCAGAAAAGGGAAGGCGGTGGAGCAGTTTGCCGTTTATTAGACTTTAATGGCAATTTAATTTGATGGGCCACCATAATTTAAAATTTTTCTGCAGAATTAGGCTTCCTATGTACAAGGGGAATGCCTTTACAAATTAGATGTATTCTGTTTCTCTGCTCAAACCAATGGACTATAGGGTTCCACTGGTAAGAGAACTAAACCCTAAAAATGAGTCCTAGGGGCAGATTCATTAAGGGTCGAATTTCGAAGTTAAAAATACTTCGAAATTCGACCCTCGAATTGAAATCCTTCGACTTCGAATATCGAATTCGAAGGATTTAGCGCTAATCCTGCGATCGATCGATCAAAGGATTTTTCGTTCGATCGAACGATTAAATCCTTCGAATCGAACGATTTGAACGATTTTAATCCAACGATCGAAGGAAAATCCTTCAATCAAAAAAAGGTTAGCAAACCTATGGGGACCTTCCCCATAGGCTAACATTGACTTCGGTAGGTTTTATCTGCCGAAGTAGGGGGTCGAAGTTTTTTTTAAAGGGAAAGTACTTCGACTATCGAATGGTCGAATAGTCGAACGATTTTTACTTCGATTCGTTCGATTTCGTTCGAATTCGAACAAATTTAACCAATTCGATGGTCGAAGTACCCAAAAAATACTTCGAAATTCAAATTTTTTTCATTCGAATCCTTCACTCGAAGTTAGTAAATCTGCCCCCAAATGTATTAAAGTCAATGGGCGTTTTTTTTCCCTATGACGACTGTTTTGTCCTAATGCATTAAAGTCAATGGAAGTTTTTTCTTATGGCAACTTTCTTTGTCCTAATGCATTAACGTCAATGGAGGTTGTTTTTCTTATGGCGACTTTTTTATCCTACTACATTAAAGTCAATTGGCGATTTTTTGTTATGGCGACTTTTTTTGCCTTAATGCATTAGGGAGCTAGCACATGGGCAGATTCGGGAGATTTAGTCGCCTGCTTCTATTGGGTGACAATCTCCCCAAACTGCCTTCCCCCTGCTTTCCGCCTGCTATAATGAGAAAACGCCAGCGACAAAGTCGCCCGAAGTTGCCTCGAGAGATTGTCGCCCAGCAGAAGAGGCGATTAGTCACCAGGGGACTAAATCTCCCCGAATCTGCCTGTGTGCTAGCTCCCTTAAAGTCAATGGGCATTTTTTCTTTTGGCAACTTTTTGTCCTAATTCATTAAAGTCAATGGGCGTTTTTTCTTATAGCGACATTTTTTGTCCAAATGCATTGAAGTCTATGGGCGTTTTTCTTATGGCGACTTTTTTTGTCCTAATGCATTAAAGTCAATGGGCATTTATGCATTAATGTCAATGGGCTTTTTTTCTTATGGCAACTTTTTGTCCTAATGCATTAAAGTCAATGGGCGGTTTTTCTCGTGGCGATGTTTTTTGTCCAAATGCATTGAAGTCTATGGGGGTTTTTCTTATGGCAACTTTTTTTGTCCTAATGCATTAAAGTCAATGGAGGTTTTTTCTTATGGCGACTTTTTTGTCCTAATACATTCTAAAATAGTTACATTTCCTGCAAGGGCACAGTCTTGGAGAGACAACTAATGGTAAAATTCCTGCAATTCTAGATACAGGTAAAGGAGCCATTATGCAGAAACCCATTATCCAGAAAGATCTGAATTACGGGATGGCCCACTACCATAAACTCCATTTTAAGCAAATAATTCCAATATTTTTTTTTTTATGTAAAAATAAAACAGTACCTTGTACTTGATCGCAACTTAACTGCATGAATGTTTTGGTGACAAAACATTCATCCTGGGTTTATATACTTTTAAAATAAGTTTTTTTAGCAGACTTAAGACAAGGTGATCCCTTTTCAGGAAAACTCCAGGTCCCAAGCATTCTGGATAACAGGTCCTGTACCTGTATATTATTTTTTCCTTCTGTATGAATTTAATTCACATCCCAAGATACTGAGTACTTTAGCAGCAGTGACATCTACTGGCAGCCAAGTAAAATGCATCTTGTGGTGGAGTAGCTGGTTCTGACATTTAGGGGGTTATTTATCAAGGTCCGAATTTATCTCAGTATTTCCAAGTTAGAAATCGGAACAACTCCCAATTCCCGAATGGACCTTATTTATGAATAAAAAATCCGAAAAAATAGGGTCGGGCAAACTTCTGAGCTTTCCCCCGAAAACTCTGAATTGTTAGATTTTTTCTGAGTTTTTTTAGCAGAAACCCTGAAATTATCTAATATCGTACGGACATCAGTGGTAACACTGGGACCTTCTCCATTGCCTTATACAGGACCTCAGGAGCTTTTAGATGCCCGGGTTTTTGATTTTGAGTCTTTAGACCATCAGACTTTAATAAATAAAACATTTTTTATTTTTTTTTGCTTCGAAAACTACGAATTATTCGAGGTTTGGATATTCAGACCTTGATAAATAACCCCCTTACTCTAGAAAACAGACCATTTGCAACTGGTGCACTCGCAAGTTAATCTCCAATGCCGGTTTGAGGAAAATAATATTATATTAACAAAAAAGAAACCGCACCAAACAGGACTTCATATAGTGTCAAAAAAACAAAAATATATTTTCAACGTTTCGGCTCTAGTGCTCGAACCGTCTTCAGGAATAAGCTTCAGGAATATTTCTCTTTCTTTTCATTTTTCTGTTTTATTTTGGACCTAGTTTTGCTGGTTAAGCAAGGGTTCCCTTCTGATACCCTATATAGGCATTTACAATGTACCCCTTTCTGATGATGATACATCTGTTAAAATCACTGCAACATTTAGGTTATCTTCTTTTATTTATTTATTTTAACCCCTATGCCTAAAATAGTAAAGGTATAATGATATGGATATGTTGTATCCAGTAGCTCATAGTAACCAATCAGCATTTAAATTACTGGTCGCATGCTAGAATGATACAAACAAACCTATGATTGGTTGCTGTTGGTAACTAGACCCTGGGCCTAACTTGCCTATGTTAACACCTTTCTCTGTACACGCGTGGGATCCATGATCTGGTAACCCATTATCTAGAAAGCTCTGAATAACATGCATCTTCAATAGACTCCATTTTATCCAAATAATCCAAATTTTAAAAAATTATTTCCGTTTTCTCTGTAATTATAAAACAATAACTTGTTCTTGTTTCTGACTAAGATATAATTAATCCTTATAGGTCAAAAAACAACCTATTGGGGTTATTTAATATTTACATGATTTTCTAGTAGATTTAAGGTATGAAGAAAAACCTCAGGTCTCAAACACTCTTTACAGAAGCTAATTGGAATATTTGTATCCATTGTGTAATAGCAAATACGTGGCAGTAATTTCACTGGTGGATATACATATATATATATATATGCACCCGAGGGCCTGTGCTTTTGGGGGGTGCCTATATAATTGAAAATCAATTTATTAAAAATTAAAAAATTCATTAAAAAAAATACCCCTAGCCGCCGCAGTAGACTTGCCGTTTAAATCTAGTGGCGGAGCTGGGGGCTGAGCTCACCATAAGCATGATGTCATTCTGAACCTTGGGGTTCTATAAGGCTTGGTACATAGGGTTGCACTGGACCTAAATAAAGCCATGTCTAGGGGAACTCAGTATGCACCCCAAATGTAACCCTGAGACCCATTACAAACTTTTTAAAGCCTTTGTAGTGGGACAGTCATACACGGTGGCAACCACTGGTAGGTCAGTAAATGATAACTGCTGATGGGTGACTGAAGAAGGGTCAATTCTGTTTCTGTTGATGGATAAACCCCCATTTATATTTTCTGCTCCATCAGTACAAATACTGTACAAGTACAAATACTGCTTCTGCACCACTGGACTTAAAGGGATTCTGTCATTATTTTTATGATGTAGTTTTTATTACTGTTTACACTGCAAATAATTCACTCTACCATATAACATTTCATTGCTGGACCAGCAAGTGTATTTTTTTTTAGTTGTAATATAGGTGTGTAGGTGCATCTCAGGTCATTTTGCCTGGTCATGTGCTTTCAGAAAGAGCCAGCACTTTAGGATGGAACTGCTTTCTGGCAGGCTGTTGTTTCTCCTACTCAATGTAACTGAATGTGTCGCAGTGGGACCTGGATTTTACTATAGAGTGTTGTTCTTAGATCTACCAGGCAGCTGTTATCTTGTGTTAGGGAGCTGCTATCTGGTTACTTTCCCATTGTTCTGTTCTGATGGGTGGAAAGGGAGAGGGGGTGATATCACTTGCAGTACAGCAGTAAAGATGTTTATCAGAGCACAAGTCACATGACTGGGGCAGCCGATAAACTGGCAACATGTCTAACCACATGTCAGATTTCAAAATTGAATATAAAAAAATCTGTTGGCTCTTTTGAGAAATGGATTTCAGTGCAGAATTCTGCTGGAGCAGCACTATTAACTGATGTGTTTTTTTTTCTCCATGACAGTATTCTTTTAAGTGAACGTTACCCTTGCTCAGAGGATTTTATTAAAAGTTGCCCTTAGTATGGGGGTAGTTAACTCTCGTTGCTAATTCGTACAAATCTCTGTATGGGATTCAACCCATTTAATACACACATTATACACCTGCCCCATGACGAAACTCTTGTTCATGAAGATAAAGCATCAGGTGAGCAAAGGAAGTTTGTATTGGTTTTACTGTGATGATTATGATCACCGTGCCTGCAAATAAATGATTTCCTGAGTGATTAAGGTGCCGTGGTCATTATCGCTAATGTGACATATTTGTCCAGCCTTCCAAAGAGAGCATCTGCTCGACAAAACGCAATTTCTCTGGCATGTACAGGCCATTTATTTTCCTTTCTTCCTGAATGCTCATTAAGAAACCAGAAGCGTCTATTATTTTAACCCTTAATACATAGCGCAGGAAAGAACTGAATGGCAAACGGCAGATATTTTCCATTGGATTGAAGTATTAAAGAGGCCCTCTGGCTGGTGACTTGAGCAAACTAATCCCCCACAAGGGAGTATAAAAACATAAATATTGTTCATTGTTCATGGCAAGATTCTTAAATGGGTGGTTCACCATTAAGTCAACTTGCGAAGGCACATTTATCAAGGGTTGAATTTCGAATTCATGTGAGTTTTTTTAAACTCCCTTAAATTCGATTAAATTTGAAACTCAACTGGGGGAAATGTATTAATAAAATCGAATTGTTAAAACTCGGTCGAATTTTACCTATCCAAAAACTCGATTTGAGTTGATTCAAGTTTTTTCACCGATAAAAAACTAGAATGTCAGGAAGGCTGCAAACATCACCAAATTGATCCCTGAACCTCCCCCATTGACTTATACAGTAATTCGACAGGTTTTAGGTGGTAAATAGTCAAATTCGAATTCGAAAGTGCCAGAGTATGATAAATCTTGAAAATTCAATCCAAATCGTTTAAAAAAATTCAATTGAGTTTAGATAATTTCCTTGTCCAATTTCACAGTTTTGACCATAAAAAAAAAAATGTGAGCCTTAATAAATCTGCCCGTTAATATATTATAACGTGGGTAATTCTAAGCAACTTTACAATTGGCCTGCATTTTTTTTCTTCTTTATAGTTTTTAAATTATTTGTCTTCTTCTTCTGACTCTTTCCAATTTTTAAACAGGGGGTCACTGACCCCATCTAAAAACAAATGCTCTGTAAGGCTACACATTGGTATTGCTACTTTTTATTACTCCTTTTTCTATTTAGGCCTCTGTTATTCCAGTCTCTTATTCAATGGGGGGCTGTATCTTAAGCTCCTCAAACCAAATCTATTTCTACTATGGGACTATGTATTTAGATTGGCCTGGAGAATTAAAAATTATCAGGGCTTGCTTTAGAATAAATAGCCAGAATATTATGATCATGAATTGCTATCCTTTGTAAAAGATGGACAATACAGAGAGATAGACAGAATATAGAATAAACAGTTGTGTTCCTTCAGCTCTTCAGCTAAGAGAATTAGCTTCCAGCTTGGACTTTGTTGGATGTTCTTTCTCCCCTTTCTCTTGTGTATTCTTCTGTTTAAGCTTGCTAATAAAAGTATACGCTTCTCGATACGCTTCTCTGGTATCAGTGCCTGTTGAGACTTCAAAACATATCCAACAAGTTGGGAGCGATAGGAAGTAGGTGTGGAAGTTGTAATAGGATTCTAGTGGAAGTAGTTAATTGTGATTGAAATCCCATTGTTTTAAATGCATTTCAATTACTTTATCCATATTATCCCAGGATACTGTCATGGGAAACGCATCAGTTAATAGTGCTGTTCCAACAGAGTTCTGAACTGAACCCCCGTTTTTTAAAAGAGCAAACAGATTTTTCAATATTTAATTTTAAAATCTGACATGGACATCTGACATGCAGTTTCCCAGCAGTCCCCAGTCATGTGACTTGTGCTTTGATAAACTTCAATCACTCTTTACTGCTACACTGCAAGTTGGAGTGATATCACTCCCTCCCTTCCCTCTACAGCAGCCCATTAGCAGCTTATCAACAGAAAAATGGGCAGCTAACTGGATGGCAGCTACCTGACACCTCTGCTAAAACATTTGTTTGCAATGCAAAAGGTGCTCCCTAGACCCACCTACTGGTAGACATGAGAATGGCACCAAAACAGGAAAAAAAAACCTAGGTCATGGTAAAATACAATGGAAAGGGGAGAAACAATAGCTATCTCAAAGCAGTTCCATCCAGAAGTGCTGGCTCTTTCTCAAAGTTCAGGATCAGTCAAAATGCACTGAGATGGCTGCCTCCGCACCAATATTACAATATTTGTTGGTTCAAGATGTTATAGAGCAGAGTGAATTATTTGCAATGTAAACAGCGTGATTCAAAAATAAAAAGTAAATCATAAAAATCATCACAGAATCCCTTTAAATATAAGCAAATCCTTCTCCCCTGTTAGCAAATAGAAGTTCTCCATTTTTCATAGGAAACATTTGGTTTTTACTAGTTCTAAGTTCCACTATTAGTTATTGAAGTTGATCCCTAAGTTGATCCCTAAATGCTGCATGGGATTTTATTTATTACCTTGTTTTATAAGTGTCCTACCCTGTATGAAGGTCCGAGATGTTGTCAGATCAACTCATAATAAGATTTCAAACATGAAAAGCTTGTTGGATCATCCATTTGACCATAGTTCTAAGGGCAGGAAAGATATCAGGCTAATTAATCCTCAAGCTGGACTTCCATGAGTATTTGGGTGAGAAAATCTCTTCCTCAATGGCCTTTAAGATTGGGTTTCCCCAGAAACAGGTCTTGTCTCATAGGAAAATAATGCAAATTTAGAAGGCTTAGCCTTCCAAAAAAAGATCACCTTCTATACATTATTATATAGCTGTATGTTCTACTGGTAGCCTCCCCAAAACTTTCACTCTTCTCCCTTGTCTTGGTCTCCAAAGCTAGACAACCTCATTAAAGCTGGCCATAGACGTGCAGATTTTATTCTTTGTACAGTGAAAGATCATCTTTTTTCAATGCAACGATCTACAACTAACTATTAGGACAAGTAGGAAAAATAACAAATCAGACAATGTTCTGGCCATGAATTGACAGACAGAAATCATACAAAAGTTATGTCTGACAAATAGTAGTGACAATCACTCATGGATAGTGCCAGGCAATACATGCACAGATATTATCGTAAATCGTAAAATCGTACAAAACAAAACAAAGGTCCCATTGTGTGTCCAGTGCATAATGCCTGTCCATATCAGTTTGAAAGAAGAGAAAGATATTTTATTAATTTCTTAATTTTTGCAGATTTGTCCTTTGTTCTTAAAGGAGAAGGAAAGCTACGGAGGCATTTTATTGCCAATAGATTAGCTGCAATAGTGCAAGCTAGAATGCTATATTTATTCTGTAGAATGTTTTACCATACCTGAGTAAAAAGCTCTAGAAAGTCTCTGTTTGTTAAGGATAGGAGCTGCAGTATTAACATGGTGTGACATCACTTCCTGCCTGAGTCTCTCCCTGCTCTGGGCTCAGATTACATCAGAGAAGGAAGGGGGAGGGGAAGAGGAGCAAACTGAGCATGCTCTTGCCCAGGGCAATGAGGTTTAAGCTGAAGGCAGGAAGTCTGATACAGAAGCCCATGTGTACACAATAGAAGGAAAGAAATGCAATGTTTCTTTTGACAGGGGACTCAGAGCAGCACTACTTTGGGGGTTTACTGGTATATTTAGATGGGCCTTTCTGATAAGGCTTACTTAGTTTTAACCTTTCCTTCTCCTTTAATGTATGTTCTACCATATAGTCAAAGTTGTTGTGTGTTTGCATCCCAGCCAATACTCCCAGGGGAATAAATAAAAGCCTTGACTTGCTCACCAAGCTGTTTTGAAGCTGCCAGCAGAAATTCAGAAACGTTAAAGGGATTAATAAGTGACTTGAAAGCGTTACCCTCTTGCTCTTTTGCCGTGGAAGTTTATCGCTTCGCCTATTATGGAAATGAAAAAGGGGAATGTTTCACTGCCAGCTGCTTTCTGATACGAATCGTTTTTAAAAAAATGCCATGATGTTAAGATCAAGCCCATTGGTGCAGATTCCAATTAAATTGTGAAGCCATGGAAGTCATTAATTCTGAAAAAGATGGTAGTTGTAAAATAACTGTCCAAGCAATCAAGTGCCTGCTGATTGCACTTTATATATATATATATATATATATATATATATATATATATATATATATATATATATATATATATATATATATATATATATATATATTATATATATATATTAGATTTTTTCCCCTGGTTTTCAATCCAACAATATTTTTTTTTTTTAATATTTTTTTTAACCATTATTTTCTAACCTTTCCTTCAGAATAAAAGAACAAGCCATAACATGAACATGCTGACATGGAGGGGGGATGCAGTAGGCCGAGCATCTGACCTTTGGATAACTATGCTGCCGAGTTCACATATATAATGGTGTTGTCAAGTTAAGGGAAATTGAAGGTGGCTGTTTAAAATCAATTACCTTCTTTAAATGTTATGACTAATTAACTTGGAAAATGAGAGCAAATGCCAACACTATGGAACACGGAATTGTATTTTTTTTATATTTACATTATTTTCACATCATTCTGTCCCTGGGTTAGATATTTGTAAAAAAATTCCTGTGGAGTTAAAAGTAAATTACAAATTATTTAATTGATGAAGTAGCTGAATGAGACCTGTTATGCTGAATGCTTGGGACCTGATGTTTTCCAGATAAGGGTCTTTTTTGGATCTCCATAAATCTGCTAAAAATCATTTATATATGTAAAATAAACCCAATAGGATTGTGTTCCCACCATTAAGGATTAATTATATCTTAGTTGGGATCAAGTACAAGCTACTGTTTTGTTATTATAGAGAAAACGGAAATATGCCACAGAATGTAGAATGCCAATTTTTCAGTTTTTGTTGGTATTTCGAGCTCTAAATCATGTTCCAGAAATACACAAAAACATCCCCCCACCAAAAAAAACACAACAATGTATAGTTTTCCTACCCAAACTAAAAATCCCCCCAGGAAATGCCCCTAAAGTCAGAGAGCACAAAATGTTCAAAAAACTTCTGGCAAACAAAATGCAAAATTCTGCGGGCACTTAAAGGGTTACAATTTTGAATTATTTTACTAAAATGGAGTCTATGGGATACGCCTTCCCATATTTTGGAGCTTTCTGGGTAATGAATTTCTGGATAACAGGTCCTATACCTGTAGTAAGGAAACCAACCACATTTATTTTTATCTAACACCCACTGATATCCCTGCACTCAGGGCCGCTTTTAGAAATCACAGGGCTCTGTACACAGCCGCCTCTGCACCCAAGCCCTACCCCTGATCCCGCCCACCCCACAGTTAAAAGACCCCACAGACATCAGCACTAAAAACTGTAAAGCCCCCCCACACACACAAGTTATAAAAAGCCATTGATAGTCAGGGCCCCCCTATAAGTTAAAAAAAACTGTGGTGCCCCCCATGAAAGTTTTAAAAGAATAAAAACATTGGCACCAGGGACCCATTAAACGTTTTTTAAAAATCATTGGTGGGCAGGGCCCCCATAAGTTAATGTTGGTGCAGGGGGCCCCATACAAGTTAAAAAAAACATTGGGGCCCCAGAGAATATTAAAAAAAAAACATTGGTGGCAGGGGCCTATAGAGTTTTTAAATAATACATTGGGGCAAATTCACTAACATTCGTAGTTTCGCCAGGCGCAACTTCGCCGCACTTCGCCGCACTTCGCCAGGCGTAGTTTCGCCAGCGCTCCGCAAATTCACTAAAATCCGAAGTTGCGCTCAGGGGTAGCGTAAGGTTGCGAAGTTGCGCTAGCGAAGGCTAATTTGCATACGGCGCGAAATTCAAATTTCAATGGAGGAATACGTATCAGCACTACAAATGCCTAGAAAACCTTCAAATCAGCAAATAAAAATTTTATTTTGCCCTACACATGTGCCCACTGTCCAAAAAATTTTTTTCGATCTTTTTCAGCCTATCACCCATAATGTAGATAACACGCCAGCGTTTTTTGGGATTTAGAAAAAATTTTGACTTTTTTTCAAACAATCCCTATCTACTCTATTGCGCTTCGCCAGGTCTGAGGTGGTGAAGGAAGTCTAGCGTAAAAGGTAGCGTTCAGTACACTGCGCAAGTTAGTGAATTTGCGTAGTTACGTCGCTAGCGAAAATTCGCCAGGCGTAAGGGTGCGAAGTAACACTAGCGAAACTACGCCAGCGTTCGTTAGTGAATTTGCGCAGTAAGGAAAATGCCAAACGCTAGCGAATTAACGCTAGCGTTCGGCGCTTCGGCGCTTAGTGAATTTGCCCCATTGATGGCTAGGGCTTTACATTTTTTTTTAAAAAAGTTCAGCGCTTTTTCATGACTTTCAGGTCTTTTTGTGGTTTCAGGACTTCAAATTCGGCTCTTTTTGGGACTTTGGGTCTTTTCGTGGCTTTGGGACTTCAACTTTGGCTCTTTTCGTGACTCACATCTTTTTGAGCACATGGTGCTATATCCCTTTATACTTTTACATGTTGCCACCTAGTGGGAAAACCAGAGCCTAGAGTAAATCCCAGTGGACCCAGGAAGGGAGCAACACACAATTATAATGGTCAGTCAACCACTGCCATAAGAAGGCTTGACTAATCAATACCTAAACAAACTGCTGGGATAAGACGAGGGCATACAAGCTGAAAACACTGTCTTGTAGGAGTTGGGCACCTGTATCTAGCATCCCTAGGGTAAAAGCAAGTCAGTTAGCTGCTAGGCCAGGTCAGTATCTTAAGAATACCAAATATAAGATTATTTATACAAGATAAGTCAAAATATAAAGTACAAAAATAAAGTACAAAAATAAACTGTTTATGGTGTAAACCAGGGGTCCCCAAACTGTTTCATCCACAAGCCACATTCAAATGTAAAAAGAGTTGGGAAACAAAACAAGCATGAAAAAGTCACTGGGGTGCCAAATAAGGGCTGTGATTGGCTATTTGGTAGCCCCTATGTGGACTGGCAGCCTATAGGAGACTCTGTTTGGCAGTACACCTGCTTTTATGCAACTAAAACTATGGTTCCAAGTCTGGAATTAAAAAATAAGCTCCTGCCTTGAGGCCACTGAGAGCAACATCCAAGGGGTTGGTGAGGAACATGTTGCTCACGAGCCACTGGTTGGGGATCACTACTGTAAACCATCTTACCTCTGATGTAAACTGAGATAATATATAAAACCCTATACAGGGATTAAAGGGGAAGGAAACCTCGTCGGCGCTAACCCCCTCCCCCCCTCCCTCCTCCCCCCTGGCCTACCCCTCCCGCTGGGCAAATGCCCCTAACTTGTTACTTACCCTTCTGCGCAGGTCCAGTCCAGGGAGTTCACAGACGACATCTTCTTCCACGCGATCTTCTTCCTCCTTTGACCGGCGTTTTGGCGCATGCGCAGTAGGAGCATTTCGCCGGTACGGATCTACTGCGCATGCGCCAAAAGTCACGCGCATGCGCAGTAGATCGTACCGGCGAAACGATCCTACTGCGCATGCGCCGGTCAAAGGAGGAAGAAGATCGCGTGGAAGAAGATGTCGTCTGTGAACTCCCTGGACTGGACCTGCGCAGAAGGGTAAGTAACAAGTTAGGGGCATTTGCCCAGCGGGAGGGGTAGGCCAGGGGGAGGAGGGAGGGGGGGCAATACACGGGAGGGGGGTTAGCGCCGACGAGGTTTCCTTCCCCTTTAAATAATGGAAGTGAAAATGTCTTTGTTTCCTTGGACCCCCAATAACAAAATATCTGTATTATGTGTACAAAATGTAGTTCTTCTGACTTGCTGTAACTCTTACTGGCAGCTCTATAAATCCCTTCTTTTAAGAACAGAGTGTTTTTAACGTTTGCTTCTTTTTAGGTTGCCAGGTTCTGATTTAGTGATTAAAACAGTTTGTAATTACAAACGGTAGTATTCGTAATCCGTTAAAAAAAAAGCGGCAGAATTTAATTTTTTAGCAGAGAAAAATCATATTGAAAATGTCATACTGAATGGTTTTCCATTATTAGTTGGCAAGTAACCAAAGTTTGCTAAATTGCATTTTTTCTCCAGTAACAATGGTTGCCAGAGGTACAGTCCTGCGGGCTGGAGCCTGACTTTGCTATTAACTTGTGTGTGTTTAAACCATACCTCCCAACATTTTGGAAGTAAAAAGAGGGACAAAAAATTTTTTCCCACACGTAGCGCGGCAATTTTTTTGACCACACCCCTTTCTGTGGCCACACCCCCTAATTACCATGTTTGTTTTACAAAAAATTGCGAGGTTATTAAAGTTTGAAAATATTTCTCCTTATCTAAACTGTGTTTTTGTGTCTCAAAATTGTTACAAAGTATCTTATTTGCACCTGTTATCTGTTCTGGGCTCTCTGCTAAAAGCCAATTAAGTGAGAAACTTTGTTTCTTTTTCTGGCTGTTCAGTGCAGAGAAAAGAGGGACTTTCCAGTACAAATGAGGGACTGCGGGTTGAGCAGTCAAAAGAGGGACTGTCCCTCCGAAAAAGGGACAGTTGGGAGGTATGGTTTAAACTAGATCCTACAAAATGATCTTGTGATCTTCCAGTAACCTGGGCAGGCCTCACAATTTGTAGGTATTCAAGTACAGATGGGATTTCACATTTTGTCCCATTTTGTCCAGACACCATTTTCTAGTGCTAAATCCTGCCTCTAGCTGGTGCTAGAGAGCATACGTTGCTTCTGATGGACTAAAGCCATTGCACTTTAGCACCATCTAGAGGCAGGATTTAGCACTAGAAAATGGTGTATGGACAAAATGGGACAAATGTGAAATCCCAATGGCTTCATCTGTACCTTTATGTTATATATATGAGTTAGCATAGCAACTGTCGTAATTTTGACAAATAAAAATAGGCAATTTGCAAAAACTGTTTAGAGGTAGGCAGAATGGAAGTAGTGGTGCTGATCGCAATCATAGGGAATTGTAAGGAGCATCTTTGGATGCAAGTACAGGTATGGGATCCGTTATCCAGAAATCCATTATACAGAAAGCTCCAAAGACCATCTCCCATAGACTCCATTTTTCCAAAAATTCCAAATTTTTAAAAATGATTTCCCTTTTCTCTGTAATAATAAAACATTACATTGTACTTGATCCCAACTAAGATATAATAAATCCTTACTGTTGGCAAGACCAATCTATTGGGTTTATTTAATGTTTAAAGATTTTTTTTAGTACAATTAAGGTATGAAGATCCAAATGACAGAAAAATCCCTTATCTGGAAAACCCCATGTCCCATGCCTTTGAATGTGTCCAACAAGTTGTGGAAGAAGATGTAGAAGATGTGTTCTTGGACACAAGAACCTTTTATTAATGGTGTAAATGTGAACAACAAGTTGCATTTTTGTGTCATCTATTTCTGCCATATGGTGTATTTATTTATTTGGCACATACAGTCATCTGAGGTTCTTTTTTCTGCAGTATGTTATAAAGGTGCATGTTGTGTGGCCTTGGGCTGGGCTGTGCCACCTCCCTCCAATATTCGACCAGACATCAGTGATTACGGCAACTGTCAAGATCTCAAGGTTTCTACATTATCAATGCAGTTGCCATGTAATCGTCCTCTACATTTATTTGCTTTGTATGTTGTTATGGAGATATTTGTTTTCAAGGTTTTAGCCAGTGTTGTGAAGTGTTTATTGTTCGGTGTATGTGCTAATGTGGTTGAAGGCTCTCCGGCTGTTCTGTTAATTAGCTACATAGCTTTGTTGAACGAATGTGCAAAACCTTTTCAGGCTCTTTTAATAAAAACTGATTATGAGAATCTCACTAATAATATGTACCGTACATAAACAAGTCAACGCAACACTCAACCGTATTCACATGGCGTGTTTTATAACAGTCATTCACTTCATTACTCTCCGATTTGCATGTGTTCCACTCATTTGTGCATTTGGCTGATTAAATGTTCAGAATGACAATGTGGCCTGGTATCCAGCAGGGAATGTCCATCAGATACTGGGTGTCCCTCTGTACTGTTGAACTTTAGTGACATGGAAGTAATATCTTCATAGCAGGCCTGTGATCCTGCTTAGATGGTGATACAAAATTATTATAATTGGGGCAAGAACCAAGAACTTTATCGAGATGCCATGGCAAAGACGAACAAGGAGATCCCATTTAGACTTCTCCTATAACAATTGACATGTTGGAATGAAAGGTTTAAGGTATGAGTCTTCACTGAACACAGCAGGTGGCAGAAAACTGGAGGACAACGAGGAATGTGCAACTAAGGTTGACGTATGTTGCACATTCCTAAAGGCAAAATTCCTGGTCCCATAGTGGGAATGTACAATGTATGCAGAAACCCTACTGTTTTATTATTCTTTTGCTATAAGGATCATTAATGTGTATTCCAGAGTAAGGATAAGGATTAATTATATCTCAGTTGGGATCAAGTACAAGATACTGTTTTATTATTACTGAGAAAAAGGAAATCATGTTTAAAAATGTGTATTATTTGATTATAATTGAGTCTATGGGAGGTGGCCTTTCTGTAATTCGGAACTTTCTGGATAACTGGTTTCCGGATAATGGATCCCAAAGGTGTGAAACTTGATAGGAAGCTAAATTTTGTGAAGTAAGGAGATTTTTCAAAATACAGATTCCAGAATTAGGACTGTGCTAGTGCCTGCTTCTCGTCATCAACTTTTTCCAGAGAGTTGACACGGTGCCCTTGGAGAGCATCATTCTCACGCGTGATACCTGGGACCTGGTTTTACCAAAAATGTCTTAGTTTAAATTTAAAAAAAATTATGTAATTTCTTAAAAAGCTGTCCTCAATGACATAATATCTGTTATGGGGCCAGATTCCATACATCTATTGCTATGGCTGCTTGGTGAGTTACCTGTACTATGATGTCATTTTACCACAATATTGACAGTATCTACAGGAACATATGTTGGGGCCTAGAAATATAGGTGGTCATTTGGCTTCTGGTCAAACTTTAGTTATGTCGTAGTGATGTGCGGGCCGACCCTATACCTGCGTGTCGGGTGGGTTCGGACCGACCTCGTACCCCCGGTGACCTTACAAATGCCTGCTTCCGGGTTAAACTATCATAGATGCACGCCTGCACACCCCACCCCTTTTGTGATGTCATCAGCGAGGTGGGGAGGTGAAGGTCTATAAAAGGAACCTGGAAGTTGGGCTCGGACGGGCGGGGAAAACCGGACCCGCACATGACTATTATGTAGGCTTTTCCACAGCCTGCTACCACCACACAATGGACATTTTTCCTTATGCATATCCATTTTCTATTAGATTAGTAAATCTAGATTTACTAACAGTCTGATTTAAATTTTTTTCACGAATCGTATTTTCCTCTATAAATTTGTGTTTTTTATTTTCCTCTATAAATTTGTGTTTTTTTATTTCCCTAAAAATTAGAGATTTATTAAGTGTAAAAACCACAATATACTCCAATACAAAACTTCACCAAGTAAAAGTAGTCGAGGTCCTATATAAGTCAGCGGGAGCTTCGCTGATCCTATTAGACCTTTTTTAGCCATTCAGTCTTTTATAGGTTTTTGGATTTTTTTAGCTAAAAATTGTCCGAAATAGAGGTATTTTTATTCAGACCATTCAGTTTTTTTCATTTGCACTTTTTATATTTGGATGTATAAAAAATGACAAGGCATTTGTAGTTTCAGAGATAATTAGTTTATTTGTGGTTTCAAAAGGCTTTAAAACCACTAAAAGGAGAATGTTTATAAATGGGCCTCTCCATGTTCTAAGTCATGTTCCTCCAGTACATCATGGTGGCAGCAAAATGCCAGGGCAAAAGAGCACATTGTACCCTGTTGTTCTGATGTTTGCTTATGGGATGATACATACTATGGGGGGGTATTCTCAATTTTTTTTATTAAAACAAAGCTAACTCCCATCCACGATTTGAATTAATTTATCAAAAAATCAGATTAAGAAAGTTGTGCAGGAAAAAGTCACTACAAAATTGTGCGTCAAATTGAATTGGGCAACTTTTCCAATTTAACGCCCAAAAAAACGTTTCCAATGAAAATCAGCCTGAAACCCTTGAAGATCATGAAGGCAAAATACATCTTCAAATTTTAAAAGGGACATCTGCCATTTACTTTTACGTGACTTAGCTAGAGTATTTTCAGATTCTGATTTTTAGCAGCTTTGGAGCATAATAAAGCTCATAAAATTAAGTCTCAATTTTTTTTGTTTTCCCCATAAAACTCGACCCTAAAAAATTGAGGCTTCAAAATAGACCCCATACGTTTTACACTTGCAAACTGGAGCAAGAACAGATACTTCCATGTATGGATGCAGTTGGGCGGCATTGTGGGTAGGATGTGGGTGTCTCCAGCATGTCCCTTACCTTGTATGTTAGGAAATGCAATGGAAAACACACAGAGAAGGGCAGCCAAACTCATTTTGTAAAAGAGGCTCAGTTCTGTGTGCCTGAAATGGGAACATGAAACCTACAACTCTGGTTTGATATAGACCAAGAAAATACCAAAATATCCATATATCCAGCTCTCTCAATGGAATTAAGTGGATTGAAATGTGATAGGAATTACTTTGATGTGAGTGTGGGGTGATACGAGTGATGTGTTTGCCCATCGGCTGTTGATATGTTCTGTTGTTAATGAGCAGATAAAAAGCGAATAATAAATAATCATCACTTGAGGAAGTGTTGCTGGTCTACAGACAACATCTCAACATGCCTTCATTTCATTTAGCCAGCAATGTATAAGTGAGACCACCTGGATAATGCCATTATTTTGTCATAGTTGTTGCAGTATCATTAATTGTTTTGTTACTGTACATCATCCTTCTATCCATTAACTAACTTAACTGTCTTGCTTATCGATACATAGATACTTAGTTATAATAGGTATGGGACCTGTTATCCAGAATGTTCGGGACCTGGGGGTTTCCTTATAACGGATCTTTCCGTAATTTGGATCTTCATACCTTAAGTCTACTAGAAAATAATGTAAACATTAAATAAACCCAATAGGCTGGTTTTGCTTCCAATAAGGATAAATTATATCTTAGTTGGGATCAAGTACAAAGTACCATTTTATTATAAAATTATTTAAATTATTATTACATTTGAAGCATTTTTGGATTATTTGGATAAAATGGAGTCCATTCGACAGCCTTCCTGTAATTCCAGGTTTCCGGATAAGAGACCCCATACCTGTATGGTATCATTACAGAACTCATATAAAGGCTAAATACTGCTTGACATTAGCCCTTGTTTTATTCTCCTGCCTGGATTTTATATGGAGTTAATACGGCAGGCACGAATTCACTGCGAATTTCCACTTTTTGCCGCCAGCAAATAAATTCACGAAACTGTGGCAAAAATTTGCTGCCAAAAAAACTGCTGCGACAAATAAAATTTGAATAGTCGCGCGCATAAAATTGTCACACGTCAAAATTATTCAGACGTCCATTGACTTTAATGCATTTGGACAAAATAGTCGCGCATATGAAAACTGTCAGTCGCATCAAAATTATCACACGTCAAAATAATTGTGACGTCCATTGATCTCTGTAAATTTTCGGTAAATTTGCAAATTTTTCGGCAAGTGAAACGGCACAGATTAGCCCATCAATATATGTGTGTTAAAGACCTATGGTTTTTTTTTGCCCATAAATATTTACTATTTATACACATACTTTCATTAGCACATTTATTTATAAAATATTTGATCAATAGTTCCCGGTCACTGGGATTTTCTTCATATTACTTTTATTAACACATCCAAAGGTTCATGTCAATATTCTGGTTCCTTTTGAGAACCTTTATCTAGAAAGGAACTGTACTCTCATCTTTTGTTATATTAATGTCATATAAATGTAATATAAAGAAAATCCCTGTAAGTTCCCTTGGAAACCTTTATATTTTACATGGACAATATCACTGTCGGGGCCCGTTTTTCACAAATATTATGAAAGGCAACTTTTTATTAGAGAGATGATTATGTTATTATATTACATTTATAAATAGTCAATAGAAAGCACCCACAGATAACATGAAAGAATATCTATTACTTTATTTACCTTTGTGCAAAAACATTAATGCGTTTTAATCTTTATAGAATGGTTGTACCAAATGCACCCACATCTAGAGTGTGTTGGACAGGTGAGAAGGGGAACACTATAGACTTTTGTTACTGGCATGTGCTACTGACCTGGCAGATTCCCCATCAAGGCCTTTTGCAGTGGCCAAAACAGGTTGTGTCCCCCATTGGCTAAACTGCAACTTCTACAGACACCACAGATAACCAAATTGCTTCATTTTATTCCAGAGACAATTACACCTTCCTGACATTCATGTTTGGTTAGTATCAGAAAATGTATTTAAGGAAAATAGAACGGTTCTGCTTTATTAAAGGAGAAGGAAAGGCTAAAATTACGTAAGCTTTATCAGAAAGGCCTATATAAATACACCATTAAACCTCAAAAGAAACACAGCATTTCTTTGCTTTTTTTGTGTACACATGGGAGTCTCTATCAGACTTCCTTCTTTCAGCATAAACCTCCAGGGCACAGGCTTGAGCATGCTCAATTTGCTCCCTTATCCTTCCTTCCTCCTCCCCTCCCTGCTGTAATCTGAGCACAGAGCTATGAGTGAGCAGGGAAAAAGGCAGGAAGTGATGTCACACCAAGCCAATATGGCAGCCGCTATCCTAAACTAACAGAAAGAGCTTCTAGAGCTGTTTACTCAGGTATGGTAAAGCATTCTACAGAATAAATATAGTGTTATAGCATGCACTATTGTGACTAATATGTTGGCAATAAACTGCTTGTTAGCTTTCCTTCTCCTTTAAACAGCCCAGGGTTGGGCAGGACTTCCTGTTGTCCACAAGGGAACCTGACATCCAGAGTATCTTAATACAGAAGTAAAGAAGTTAATGGGAAAGAAGAGAAAGGCATTTAAAAACTACAAATCTGTAGGGACAGAAGCTGCATTTAATGAATATAAACATTGTAATAAATGTTGTAAATCAGCAATCCGAAAGGCTAAGAAAAGAAATGAAGAGTTAATTGCGGTGGAGGTGAAAACTAACCCTAAAAAGTTTTTTAAATATATTAATAGTAAAAAGATGCAGGTTGAGAGTGTTGCTCCATTAAATAATGGTACCAGTATGGTTGTAACAGATACACATAAGGCAAATGTGTTAAATCAGTTCTTTTCTTCAGTGTATACAATAGAGAAGTCTGGGTTCACAAGCTCACTTAATAACTGCACGAATGGTTCAGCTCAATCTAGTCAGTGGCTGACTCAGGATATGATTCAAAAAGCTTTAATACAAATTAATGTAAACAAGGCTCCAGGGCCTGATGGCATACACCCCCGGGTTCTAAGAGAGCTTAGTTCAGTTTTAGACCAGCCCTTATTTCTGATTTTCTCAGATTCACTGTCATCTGGTATGGTGCCTATGGATTGGAGAAAAGCTGATGTTATTCCAATATTTAAAAAGGGATTACGATCTCAGCCTGGCAATTATAGGCCAGTAAGCTTGACATCTGTGGTGGGCAAATTATTTGAAGGCTTGTTAAGGGATCACATTCAAAATTTTGTCCTAATGAATGGCATTATGAGCAACAATCAGCATGGCTTTATGAAGGATAGGTCATGTCAGACGAATTTGATTGCATTTTATGATGTGGTAAGTAAGATTCTGGACAGTGGGGGGGCAGTAGATGTGATCTATTTGGATTTTGCCAAAGCGTTTGATACTGTGCCCCACAAACGACTGCTTTCTAAACTAAGGTCTGTTGGGCTTAATGAAGTCGTTTGCACGTGGATAGGAAACTGGCTACAGGATCAGGTACAGAGGGTGGTTGTTAATGGGACATTCTCTACTTGGAGTAAGGTTCTTAGTGGGGTCCCCCAGGGCTCAGTATTGGGTCCACTTTTATTTAACTTGTTCATTAATGACTTAGGGGAGGGTGTTGTAAGTAATGTATCAGTGTTTGCAGATGACACAAAATTATCCAGCCCAATTAATTCCATCCAGGTTGTGGCATCCTTGCAACATGATCTTGATAAACTGGCAATCTGGGCAGCTAAGTGGCAAATGAGATTCAATGTTGATAAATGTAAAGTCATGCACCTGGGATGTAAAAATATCCAAGCCACTTATACCCTTAATGGGACTGCACTAGGAAAATCCATTATGGAAAAGGACCTTGTAGATGATAAACTTGGCTGTAGCAAGCAATGCCAGTCGGCAGCATCAAGGGCAAATAAGGTCTTGAGCTGTATTAAAAGGGCATAGAGTCATGGGAGGAGAGGGTCATTCTTCCACTGTATAGAACACTTGTAAGGCCCCATCTAGAATATGCCGTACAGTTTTGGTCTCCATCACTCAAACAGGACATTAATGTATTAGAGAGGGTACAGAGAAGGGCAACTAAGCTGGTAAAAGGTATGGAAAATCTTAGCTATGAGGAAAGTCTGGCAAAATTGGGGATGTTCACGCTGGAGAAGAGGCGCTTAAGGGGTGATATGATGACTATGTATAAATATATAAGGGGATCATATAACAATCTCTCTAATGCTTTATTTACCAGTAGGTCTTTCCAGCTGACACAAGGTCACCCATTCCGATTAGAAGAAAAGAGGTTCCACCTAAATATTCGGAAGGGGTTTTTTACAGTGAGAGCTGTGAAGATGTGGAATTGTCTCCCTGAATCAGTGGTACAGGCTGATACATTAGATAGCTTTAAGAAGGGGTTGGATGGTGTTTAGCAAGTGAGGGAATACAGGGTTATGGGAAATAGCTCATAGTCCAAGTTGATCCTGGGACTAGTCCGATTGCCATTTTGGAGTCAGGAAGGAATTTTTCCCCCTCTAAGGCAAATTGGAGAGGCTTCAGATGGGTTTTTTGCCTTCCTCTGGATCAACTGGCAGATAGGTAGTTAATAAAAAAAAAAAAAAGGTTGAACTCGATGGACATGTGTCTTTTTTCAACCTTACTTACTATGTTACTATGTCTACTTTTACAAAAGTTAGCTGCTAAATGTTCATTGACTTTGTCCCTCTGTTATTCTTGCAGCCCAGTCCGAACTTTGGTGTCATGTTATTGAAATTATCTGCTGCAAAATAACTGGAATATCCACCCACAGTTATGCCATGCCCAAAATGTATGCTTTGGAAACATAGTAACCTCATATATTTGATTGGTTTCCTTTAATCCTGTTTTTAATTAATGACTGGAGACTATTCCAGGTATTTTCCATCTCCAATTCTCTAAGGAAAAATGCATTGGTGAACTACCAGTACTTGTATAGGATGCTCAATATATTTTATGGCAGCTTGAGGTTTTTACCTTTATTTAATTGTTTCCCTTTCAGGTTTAACTTGGAAGGATGATTTTACTCAACAGATCATTGCCAAGGAATTATCAAATATCCGCAAAATCTACAACAGGCAACCTGATGCTCTTTCTTCTGAAGGTTCCAGCACATCAAGGTAAGAGTCATGTTATAAAAGTAGTACAGAATAAATAGTAGTCTGTGCTTGATTGGACTTTTGGAGACAACATTCTTCTTCCCAAATTTCCATTTGGTTAGATTGGTACTTAATAGTGTTATACTTAATCTATGAAATGAACCCCTGGATTGAGGAAACATTCACGGCTGATGGGAGCCCAGTATGTTTAAGGATATCAGGTCTAGATAGCTGCAAAGACATTGACTGGTGGTCTTCAGCCTTTTTTGTTTAAGCTTCTGTAGTCCATTAATTGTTTTGGGGCCTATGTTACTGCATGCCAGGTAATAGAAAGCACTAAGGTGTCAGTAGTTCTGCTATAGTCCCAAGAATATCCAGATATGAGTTAGATGGGTAGTCCACTTTAAAATTTACTTGATATGCTATAGAAAAATATTTAAAGGCAATGTACAGTTGACTTCATCTTTTTGGTTTTTGAGTTTTTGTACTTTTTGCTCTACATTTTTCCAGTGTAGAATTCAATGACTACCTGGTTGCGAGGACCTCACTTACCCTACCAGCCAGGCAATAGTAAGGATTTCAGGATAGAAGATAAATAGGAGAAGGCCTCTACAAAAATAAGCAGCAAAAATCTTTTTTTGATTACAGATATGCAGATATCATTCTACTTTGTATTCTGGATTGCATTCCAGATACATATTATTTTTAAAAAAAATTTTTTTTTAAATATCATGAAAACTGGAAAAAACTTTTGAATGTAAATTGCAGAAGAGCTTAGAAGAGCACCTTGAGCAATTTTATATTGACTTGTTTAGAGAGTTTACTTTGAGGTTGGAGCAGAAGATTTAATTCTATCACTGTGTCCTCCTGTGTTCCTCCTCTGGGTCAAGTAGATTTCCAGGGCATCAGCTGAATTTAAAGAGACAGTGTCAAAATTCCCAGTCCAGCTGTAGGAATTCTAATTTCTCAAATAAAATTGTATTAAATCCTTGCAGACTTCTTTAGCCACAAGGATTATGCCTAAAAGGGTGTTGCTTGCATGGATTTATCATTTGAATATATTTCTAGGACTTCACAGATAAATGCTGAAAATAACAGAGATCATGAAACAGAGAGGAATGCCAATTTTGCCAAATCGTTTCACCAATACCTCCAGTATCTTGGAATTCTTCCACAGCCAGCACTGCCAAGTTTCTATCCTAGGACCAAGACGGAAAAGCCACTGATAATGGTAAATGATTCAATCACAGTTCATGTCAATGTCAGAGCATCAGGGTACGGGAAGCCAAAACATGACAGTGTTACAGTGTTATTTTATCGCTCAAAAATATATTTTTATTCATCCTTCCACTGGGACTGTGCATTTATCTCTAGCGCTAGAGCTTTTTATTAGTATGATATTATTAATTCCTTCATTTACCAGATTTGTAGTTCTTGTTTGGCGCCATATGGAACTTTGCTAGAAAGTAAAAAGTATGAGGAGGAGACCTGGGGGCACATTTACTAAGGGTCCAATATCGAGGGTTAATTAACCCTCGATATTCGACCCTCAAAGTAAAATCTGAAGGATTTACTGCAAATTTAATGCAAATACTTTGATCGAACGATTTTCCTTCGATCGAAAAAAGCCTAGAAACCTTATGGGGAAGGTCCCCATAGGCTAACATTGAAGCTCGGTAGGTTTAAAGTGGCAAAGTAGATAGTCAAAGTTTTTTTTAAAGAGACAGTACTTTGACTGTCGAATGGTCGAATAGTCGAACAATTTCTAGTTTGAATCGTTCGAATCGAAGTCAAAATCTTAGTTGAAGGTCGTAGTAGCCTATTCGATGGTCGAATTACCCAAAAAAACCTTTGAAATTTGAAGTTTTTTTTACTTGAAATCCTTTACTCGAGCTTAGTACATGTGCCCCCTAGTGTGCTTGAAGTCTGCAATGAATGATTCTTTGAATGCTTAGGGGCACATTTACTTAGCTCGAGTGAAGGATTAGAATGAAAAATACTTTGAATTTCAAAGTTTTTTTTGGCTCCTTCGACCATCGAATTGACTACTTCGACCTTCGACTACAACTTCGACTTTAAATCGAACAATTCGAACTAAAAATTGTTCGTCTATTCGACCATTCGATAGTCGAAGTACTGTCTCTTTAAAAAAAACTTCGACTAGCTACTTCGCCAGCTAAAACCTACCGAGCACCAATGTTAGCCTATGGGGACCTTCCCCATAAACTTTCTAAGTAATTTCTGATCGAGGGAAAATCGTTCGATCGATGGATTAAAATCCAATGCAGTAAATCCTTCGACTTCGATATTCGAAGTCGAAGGATTTCATTTCGATGGTAGAATATCGGGGGTTAATTAACCCTCGATATTCGACCCATAGTAAATGTGCTCCATAGAGTACACCATGAAAAAGGCACAATTTGAGGATAAATTATATCTTAATTAAGGGGGTTATTTATCAAAGGTCGAATTTTAGAGCTGTGTGAGGTTTTGTTTTTATCTCGAATGAACTCACAACTCTAATGATTTCTAATTTAAGAAAAAAATCAGCTTGAATCAGTGAATTCAGGTTTAGCAGGTTTAATCCACTGAAAAAAACTCAAATTTCACGAAGGCAGGTTTTAGATGGTTTATTTTCGGGAATTCTAGGTATTTCCAGCTTTGGGGTATAATAAATCTTGAAAAATTCAAGTTTTTTTTTAACCCAAACGTTTTGACTGAATAGTAGTATGTAGTATTGTAGTATGGCGTTTGGTGCACTAGTATACACTATTATAATACAATATATGGGCATCGTCATATCACCAGCTCTATGGAATCAATTTTATAGCTTTGGAACTGTTCATACCCCTGACCCATTGGCACTTTTTTTTAGATATGATCAATTGTCAATTTGAATCCTTACTTTAATGTCCCAACACTGGTGTGCTTGCCGTGGATTTTAAATACGGCCGGCTTCCATTATTACCTCTCCAGTAAATGGATCAGGATGTTTTCCAGCACACTGGTGCACCAAGAAACGTCTTATTAAAATTTTTCATTGCGCTTTTCTATGATTTTAGAAAATCACTGCTAAGAAATGTGATTTCGATGTGTTTGAGTTTTTTGAAGTTAAATTTATCAAGTGAGCAAATCTCGAAACGTCTAATTTAAAAAGATGTCTGAAGTCCATTCTAAAATCCAAGCTTTTTATTTTTTGAGATTTTCTTAAACAGTCAAATTTTAAAAAGGAACAATTTGTTTTTTTCTGGGACTTCTGTTTCAAGCTTTATTATGAATATGCAAGGTATCTGGGTAGAAAATAGAGATAGCAAAAAAAACACAGCTGTGTTTTTAAAGTGCTTTTTTTCCCATGTGAGTTTAGAAAAAAGTCCTCTAGAAAACATATTTTTGCCTATACAGGTATCAGACCTTTTCTCCAGAATGCTTGGGACCTGGGGTTTTCTGGATAAGGGGTCTTGCTGTAATTTAGATTTCCACACTTTAAGGGGCAGTTTTATTAAGGTTCGAGTTTTTACATTTATTTTTGAGTCAAAAATCTATTTTTCTGGCTAAAAAAACTCAAATTTTTAAACTCAAATTTTTCGCGATTTATTATACCCCAACCCTGCAAATAGCTTGATTCTGAAAATACACCATCTAAAACCTGTTGAAGTGATATAGAAGTCAATGGCAGAGGTCCCTTGAACCATTTGAGGTTGTTAACCCTAAATTTGCTGATTCAAGTTTTTTCCATTCGAGTTTTTTCTTAAATTAGAAACGATTCGAGTTCATTCGAGTTCATTCAAGGTCTAAAAAACTCTAAAATTCGACCTTTGATAAATAACCCCCTAAGTCAATAAGGATTAATTATATCTTAGTTGGGATCAAGTACAAGCTACTGTTTTATTTTTAATTATTTAGAAATATGTGCTTATTATGGAGTCTATAGGAGATGGCATTCCCGTAATTTGGAGATGGTTGGCTAACAGATAACGGATCTCATACCTGTAGTTTTAATCATGCAAAATCAAGCAAAAGTTCTTTGACTTAACAGGGAAATTGACACAACTCCATGTTTGGTCCTTGTGAGGTAGACAGACTACTTACTAGCATACAACCCCATCTTTTCACCTCTTGTTGTTACTGTTTTGTTACAATAGGGAGCTGCTATACTGACTGGGTCAGCAGACACAGTTCTTATAGATTTCAGAGAAACAGCTGTAATTATTACTTTTCGTGTTCTGTCTTGTTCCTTTATATTGTTTTTTTTTACAGTGAGAGCTGTGAAGATGTGGAATTGTCTCCCTGAATCAGTGGTACAGGCTGATACATTAGATAGCTTTAAGAAGGGGTTGGATGGTGTTTAGCAAGTGAGGGAATACAGGGTTATGGGAGATAGCTCATAGTAAAAGTTCATCCAGGGACTGGTCCCATTGCCATTTTGGAATCAGGAAGGAATTTTTTCCCCTCTGAGGCAAATTGGAGAGACTTCAGATGGGTTTTTTGCCTTTCTCTGGATCAACTGGCAGTTAGGCGGGTTATATATAGACTTAGGGGCAGATTTACTAAGGCTCGAATTTCGAAGTTAAAAAAACTTCGAAATTCGACCCTCGAATTGAAATCCTTCGACTTCGAATATCGAAGTCGAAGGATTTTTCACCGAATTTAGCGGTCGAACGTTCGAAGAAAATCGTTCCATCAAAGATTCGAACGATTTTAGCGTACGATCAAAGGATTTTCCTTCGATGTCCAAAAATGTAGAAAATGGTTGTAGAAGTTCCCCATAGGCTAACATAGCACTTCGGCAGGTTTAATTTGGCGAAGTATTGAAGTCGATGTTTTTTTAAAGAGACAGCACTTCGATTATCGAATGGTTGAATATTCGAACGATTTTTACTTTGAATCAAAGTAAATTCAAAGTCGTAGTATCCTATTCGATGGTCGAAGTATTCAAAAAATTACGAAATTCGAACTTTTTTAACTTTAAAAATTCACTCGAATTTAAGGTTGAACTTGATGGACGTGTGTCTTTTTTCAACCTAACTTACTATGCTACTATGTATACAGGTACAGTCGAATCCAAAAATTAAAAGAAAATATTCGGTGAACTTTTATAAAAAACACCTTTTAACACGACGCTATTCTATACTGATTATGAGGTCACGACAACACACCTAATGACTTATTTGACTTTTTTGTGGGTCGACTTTTATAATGCTTATTAAAAGCAATCCTCTTAAAGATTTTCTCAATAAACCAACGCTTGATAAATGATGTCAGCTGGCCGCGAGTTTAGCTTTTTCAGTAGAATGTCATTCCCCTTTTATCTCTTTTGCATTATTGATCTTTTATTCCTTTATTCTTTATTACTGATCTTTTTTTTCCTAAAGCTGCGGAGTTCACTAAAATAGTAAAACTAATTTAAAGGTTAAATCTGCTATTACATATTTATAAAAGCTATGGGAATCTTTTGATGTTAGAAGTCTACACTGCGATAATTTGCTCTGTGTCTATGTGTTAGTATTTTTTTCTTTTGTTTCTCTAAAATAATTAAAAATAAATATTCTTCCCTGTTCATAGTTCAGGTATAGGGTCTCTGTGTTATTTTGAAACCCCAAAATATAGAAATGTCACTTAACAGTAGTGTCTTATTTGTAATGAAAATTTTTTTTATGTATTATGTAACCTGCTAATATCGAAAATTGTACAATTTATTCTATACTTTAAACTGTCTGGTTGCTACGTCTTAATTACCCTGGCAACCAGGCAGCAATTTGGTAGTCAGGATGGAAGAGATTCAGAATAGAAAGATAAGTATAAAAAATAAGTATAGCAATAAAATTGAACCCTTATCGATTTTGTGAAAAAAGTGGCCACTTCAAGCATTTGCACCAAGATTACTAATAAAGATGTCCATATGACTTTTAGGTACCCGCCCTATTCAAATTAACCTTAGCGTAAGAGTACTAGTGAAGTTTCGCCAGGCAGAAATGAACGCTAGTGAAATGCTCGCCCAGCTGAAGTAACGTTAGAGAAAATTCACCAGCGTTCAGCTGCTGAGACGCAACTTTGTGTTTTAGTGAATGGAGCGGAGTGTGGCGAATCGGTTGCTGGCGAAAATTCGACCTTTAGTGAATTTGCCCCAAAGAACATATTCTATGTATTCTTTACTGGTAATTGCGTCCAAACCCACTCCTTCCACTGGGACATTGTTGTGTTTAGTGCCTGTTCATTTGCCCCACCTTTTACAAAGAATTGTTCACAAGTAGGCTTATTGATGCTGGGGAACCCTGAACACAGCAGGAGCTCCATAGTTTCCTCAGCAGCTTTCGTCAATAGCAGGCCACTAGAATTGCAGCCAAATTATTACACTTTAATGCCATTTTACCACTGGACACTAGGGGACTGATTTCCTAAAAGTCAAATTAAACTCAGTTTTTTCTGAAAACAAAGTCGGCCAAACTCCCTTCCACGATCTG
This sequence comes from Xenopus laevis, assembly GCF_017654675.1. NCBI lineage: Eukaryota > Metazoa > Chordata > Amphibia > Anura > Pipidae > Xenopus > Xenopus laevis. The sequence goes on along the minus strand of NC_054381.1, from coordinate 16,864,217 downwards.
AGCAATAAAACGTTGAAACAAAATTCAGTGTCAATTTGTATTGCATAAGTGGCATCTCTGAAAACTCGATTTTATCAAATTTTCGCTGCAGATTATAGGACAAAAACCCAGACTTTATCATTTATTTCCAGTGCAGACAACGATGTCAAGAAACAACTTCAGGGATATCTGCCATTGACTTCTATATGACCTCGACAGGAGTATTTTCAGATAATAATACACTATGGGGCACATTTACTAAGGGTCGACTATCGAGGGTTAATAAACCCTCGAATTCGACCCTCAAAGTAAAATCCTTCTAATATCGAATTCGAAGGATTTTGCGCAAATCCTACAATCAATCGATAGAAGTGAAATTCGTTCGAATGGAATGATTCGAAGGATTTTAATCGATCAATCAAAGGATTTTACTTCGATCAAAAAAAGCTTAGAAAAGTGACGGGGAAGGCCCCCATAGGCTAACATTGTACCTCGGTAGGTTTAAACTGGCGAAGTATGTAGTCGAAGTTTTTTTTAAAGAGACAGTACTTCGACTATCGAATGGTCGAATAGTCGAATGATTTTTAGTTTGAATCGCCCCTAAATATTTACATAAATGTTATTGCAAGCGCACTTTTTTTCTCCAATATGTCTCCAAGTAGTATGGCTGCTCCCACACTAAATAAAATTATCCGTACACTCACATGTAAGTGACTGTTTTGAAAAGTAAACAAAATCAAAACTTCATTATTACAGTGGTTATAGTTTCCCATTAGTTAAATGTACAAAATGATTCAAATTATTCCCGATTGTAGAGATTCAGAACATGTGACCTTCAAAGCACCATCGATTCTATTAGGGGACATTTGGTCGCCTGGCGACTAATCTCCTAGTTTTATCGGCGACCAATCTCCCCAAACGCCTTCCCTGTTCCTGCGCCGGCTAAAATGAAAAAACGCCGGTGCTAATCACACACGGCTGTTCGTTTTCCAAAGTCGCCTGAAGTTTCCTCGTCGCCACAAAAACGAGGCGATTAGTCGCCAGGCGACCAAATCTCCCCAAAACGCCCAGTGTGGCCTGACCCTTATACTTGAGCTTTGTTTGCTTTGATAAGGGCTAGTCCACACGAGGAGATTCGGGGAGATTTTCTCGCCTGGCGACTAATCGCCTCGTCTTTTGAGCAACTATCTCCCGAACTGCCTCAACGTTTTTCCCCATAGGCTAGAATGAAAAGTCACCTGCGCTAATGCACATGCGGCGATGCGTTTTCAGTAGTTGCCCAAAGTTGCCTCAGTGAGGCAACTTCGGGCGACTATAGAAAACTCCTCGTGTGGCCTTACCCTAAGACTGAAACGTACTGATTAAGTCAGTGTTTTAGTGCTAGAAGCATAAACCATGGGTAATGATGCTTCATATGGTTTCCTTAGGTTATGATTAGCATGTCATCTGTATTAAGACAATGGAAAGGTTTGTGTGGGATGATGAGAAAGATGATGATTATGATGAAAGAGAAGAATAATATGTAGCTCTGAATATGTAAATACATTATAAAGATTATTATCTTTTTTAATTGAAAGAGTTTGGACATGCACAGGCCAACAGAAGACACCATACATTTGCCAGTTCAAGTTGCCTTTGTTCCTGGTTTCATGTTTCAACTTCAGAAATTCATGGACTAGTATGAGATATCTTGGCATGTGGTCATCTTGACCAGTTGTGTAGATGTTAGATAAGAATTTTCTAGGAAGTTGTTTTGGATTCAGCTTCCATAAAATAAGCAACTAAATGGAGATAGCAGATCGACATCTCATCAACGTTTATTTAAAAAGTTTCATAAAGTTATTTGAACAGCTGTTAAAACTACGTGATATCTCATAATGAATTTGTCATAAGTGAATCCCGGCGGGGTTCCTAAAAAGAACTGGCAATTAGATTCGATGTGCTGGATCACCGCTTGACATTTTTCTATGGAACTGAAGTGAAAGTCAATCTAATATTTATCTGTTCTCTAAAACGTGACAGTTCCCATGTTCTTAATTAAGTTCTTTCTTGTTTTCTCCAGAATGATAATATAAAATCCGATCGGTTTATTGACCGTATATTCCAGAAATCGAAAGGGAAATCGCCCACACTTTCATACTCTACAGAGCACCTTCCTACGAATACTTTGCCCCAACCCTTACCATTACCAGGCAAAGTACCTAAAGAGCTGGACCAAGAGAAGAAATCCCTCCTTATTGTGCTAAAATCTTACCTTGCACAAAAGACAATGAAGCACAATTCTGATAAAACCAATCCTAATGGAAGAGCAAAAGTTTCCTTATCCACCCCTAACAGATACCTTTCCATACCCCAGATGAATCTACTAGATAGAGTGCTTCCTAAAGATGATAAAGGAGATGCTTTCAAAATAAAGTCTTTCCTTCAGAGGCCGAGAGCTAGAGTACTTTCAAAGCCAAGTCTCGGAGCGCTGATCTATAAATCCAGTTCTCGTCTGGAAGACCCAAAGGACCCTCTGAGTGCAGTGGATGGTAATATATTTTCTTTTCGGCATGTCTGTGATGTCATAAGAAAAAAAACATAGTTGTATTTGGTTCTCACCAAATTAATATTTTTTCTATTTTGTTTTTTTCTGTTTTAGAAATATCTTGGGTAGTGATGGACGAAGTTCTCCTGTTTCGCCGAATAAATTGCGAATTTTGACGCCGGCGTTAAATTCAATGTGTGTTCGAATAGTGTTGACATGCAATGTTTTTGACGCCGGCGACTGTTCCAAAAATTGTTGACGCCGGCAAATCTTCACGGGAGTTTTGTGAATTTATTCGCCGGCTGTGAAAAGTGGCAATTCGCAGCGAATTCGCGCCTGGTGAACTTATTCGACTATCACTAATCATGGGTTGATGTAAAACAGAACATTATTTGTCCTTGTTATATACAGACAATTTAATCTGTTTAATGTAAAGGGGAATTTAAGCTTGGGTCTATTACAGCCAAACATTTAACTGGGCAATAGCTCATCTATGCCACACTTAAATCACTATATTTATTTGAGAATGCACCTGCAAAATTTCGCCTTATGGCATTCTTGTGACAGCCCTCATCACAGCTGCCATTTTGGATTTTCTTTTTTCCAAGTTAGGGAGAGCCAGGGTTATTTCATCCTAGATTCGGTGAGAGCGTGCAAAAATATTAACACTGCAAGCTTTGAGGTTCTTTGTTGACTTTAATTTTTTCTTAAAGGAAAACATCCCTCCCCCTTTTTGACCAGAGCTTATTTAGATGGGTGTATGCACAACAAGTATTGTATATATATATATATATATATATATATATATATATATATATATATATATATTTATTATACAGATATACCTGATACCACAGATAGAAAGATAACCATGATGCTGTGGTTCTGTGTTGCTTGGGACCAGTTCCCCACCCCTTAGGCCCTTACCTTGTCATATTGTGAAGTGATGGAATCTGGACCCATGCTTCCTATAACACATATTCACTGGAGAGCAGATAAACTACTTGGCCCAGAATCCATCATTTCACAATGAAAGAAGGTGAGGCAAACTTGTTGAACTACTCTACAGCTGGCATCTGGTCAGCACCATCCCTAGCTTTATTTAAAAGCCCTGTAACATGATACATCTTATAGTGTAATGGTGAAATGTGAACTGATACCGTTTTCCATGAAACTGCACGGTATACTAAGGGGGTTATTTACTAAACTCCGAATGCAAAAATCACGATTTTGAAAGATTTTTTTAAATAAAATCGGACTTTTAAAAAATCACAAATTTTTCGGAATTTATTAAACCCTGAGGATGGAAAGGTCCGAATCTGAAAATCCGGCATCTCCGACCTGCCGAGGTTGCATATAAGTCAGAAGTCCCAATGATTTTTTGATGTGCGCTGGGTTTCGTGCAATACCCCGAAGTTTGATGAGTTTTCGGATGAAAAAAAAAAAATATTCGTGAAAATCGGATGAAAAAATCGTGAAAATCAGATTTTTTTCCCCTCAAAGCAAATTTTCTGGAAAATAACCCCCTTGATATATATTTAGAATAGGGCTTGATCCATTGAGATTTTACCTTAGAAAAATAACCCCAATATAATCTGTTTTCTAAGAAACATTCATCCAGAACGTGGTGAAGGAATTAGGAAAGCACAAACTGAACGTTGATAACCTCAGCCCCAAAGAGCTGGACGAACTGGCTGATGTAATTTCCGACACTCTTCAGTTTGTGGATGGGGAGAAACCAAGCAGCAGAAAGCTAGAAGCAGAGCGAGAGGAAATTGACATAAACCCAACAGAACCACAGGGATCCCAAGAAAATAAGGAAATCGACAGCCTGTTTCAAGGTAATAGAACAACTAAAATTAGAGCAATGCTAAATATTAATATCTTCTTTATTTGTTGAAAGGTTATTTGGTGCTCTTATTTGATGTTATTGCTTGTGTTTTAAAGCAAAATATATTATAGCATAGTTGAGGGTGCCATTTCCTAATATAAGTGCATGTTAAATATGCTTAATTGCTTCATATTACATTGTCTTAGGCCTAGTAACAGCTGCCATTGACCAGAGGGGTAATTCTTGATCCTGGGAGTGCCAATGTAAGAGCACTAAAGAAAAGCAAGAACATGCCCCTTGGTGCTCATTCCTGATGCACTTGCGTGCTCTGTGCACCACATTCTGCATTGAATACCAGATGAAAAATGTAGCACTCAAGTCAGGAGGAGCAGTCATCCCTGTCCTTACCACCTGTCTTTGGGCAGCCTCCAAGGACAGGGCCATGATGTGAGCTCCTTCTCCTGGTACCGGGGGATGCCCACATGCCTCTCCTCGCCCACCCCTCTTGGAAGGAGTGCTGTCTGCAAGTCTCTGTGCTCTGAAACAGAATATAAAAGCCTGAAGCTAATTGCACTTTGTCCACCCTGTAGGCAAAGTGCAAAATAATGGCATATTGCTTCTTTTTTTGCACTTTGCCCAATGTGTGAGGCCATTGTACACGAGGCCTCAGACATTTATATAGTTGTTATAATGCACATTTCCTGGGAACCAACTAAACTGCAGTCTACTGAAGTGCCATCACCCATGTCCCGCTGGCACCAAGTCCATTTTGTTACAAGAACAAGTTACTCCCAGTTACATAAATGCTGTTGGGGGCTGCTAGAAGTTGTAACTCAATAACAGTTCTGAGGCTGCAGGTTGGATATCCCTGAATTACAAATATTTTTTCCCTGAACTTGTGTCCCTAGCCTACTTCAATGGCAAATAATCTGTCAACATATGGCAAACGTTCAAGAGTTGCTGTACTTTTTTGAAATTATCATAGGGATCATTTATTAATGCCCTGGATGAAGAGGTACAGAAGATGCCCTTCAACAAGCAGTTGTGTCATACCTGTGCTCTGCACCTTGTGCTGGATTAAAAGTAGGGCAGGTAGTATGTACAATGGTCTTTTGCAACCTACACCAACTGGTCATCTTTAACCAGTGGTGTAGCAATGCTGCCCCAGAAGATCCTACCCAGGCCATCCCCACCTGCCGACTTACGTCCATAGCTCCCCAACTGCTCATGACTGATGAGAGAAGAAAGCGACTGGGGGGGGGATTTCTAAGACTATAGAGGAAGCAGACCCTGTGGTCCGGCCCCCCCTGCAATCATGCCAATGAGGGTCATTTATCAACACTGGGCAAATTTGCCCATGGGCAGTAACCCATGGTAACCAATCAGATTGCTGCTTTCATTGTTCTACTTGCAGCTGGCTGGCCTGGTTGCTATAGGTAACTGCCCATGGGCAAATTTGCCCAGTGTTGATAAATGAGCCCCAAAGTCTTTATGTGTGAGTCTGAATGATGCAAACGTTAGTGGTGCAGTGGCGAATCCACCATGTATCGCCCTGTCTGCACCTGCTCAACATGGGACAAAGTGTGAAAAACATGACAATTTGCTTCTATATTCTGCACCCTGCATACCAGTACAATACCAGCATTGTTGCTTCTGACTAAGTAATAACTACGTTCATTTATCCTGCAGATCAAGAGACAAATGAAAGCGATTCTCAGTCTGAAACGAAGGTAAGGTTTTACCGATTAAACAGTATTTATATAAATAACTTTTAGAGACCTTTTGGTTTTTGTTTTAATTTGAAAATATATAATACAGTTCTAATCTAATTGGGTTTCTCTTTCAATTCCAATGACGGTGCACTCTAATTTGAACTATGTTCTATCTAAGTGTAGTAATTACAGTTTTTGAGAAAATCTTAATTTCTGTAGGTGTCTGCTAATGACTTGAAAACAATGAAAGAAATTAACTTTTGTCCGTACAAATATTCTATACACCTCTCTAAATTAGAAGGGACCAATAAACATAGCCTTATGTGATAATAAAAAAAGTTTTCTTGGTTTGCATAAATTGTTAGTGAGAAACTTCTAATAGGGAATAATTTGTTTTGTTAAAATTTTATATGTCCAAAGTTAAATTACAGTAAATCATGTTCATATTGTAGAATACATATCATAAGGGTCACTAATATCACTATATTTTTTTTTGTTTCCCCTTTGATTATTGTAATTGAGAGACATTAGGAGCCAGATGTTTATTAATATTCTTTACACTTATGAACTCTGTTTTGAGTTTTTGCCTAGCTTAGGCTGTAATTCACTTGCTAAAAGAACCGGGGTATGGCCTGTACATCTAGTCTGAGGGATATTATAGATATAATCCATGCAGTTTTCTTATTGACCCATGGAATATAGATCCTATTCTAATTAGGCCCATGTCTAGGACCACAGCCCTTATCCAATTTAGGTGGCTTCACCAATCCTAGGTAGGTGCAGGGAGCTTTGTTTCATCGACAACTGAAGCGACATAAAGAATTTCTGATATAAAGCTTCTTGCAGGATGCAAAGAATAGTAAATCAGTAGCTCAAGTTTTAATAAAAAAACTTTATTAGGACATACAAAAAGCCTGACACGTTTCGTGCCTGAATGGGCACTTACTCATAGGCTCAAATAAAGCTTCTTGCCCTACTACCATTCCATGGGCACCAATTAATTTTCATGTTAAAATAATAATTTTATAGTGTTAATGAACTAAATATATTTTTGAAAGGTTGAAGGAACAGGCCCAAAGGATGGATACCTCCCTGGTTTTACTGTAAACCCACCTAAACGAGAGTTTATATCTGAAGAACCGATCAGCTCTGAACTGAGGTTTGGAGATATCAACTACAACTCTGATGATGATGAAGAAGAAGAAAAATATGGGATAGAAAATGTTAAGAGCGAGACATATACAAGAGAACTAAATGCTCAGAAGAAATCTGCCGAAGACATTGACTCCAGGGAGTTTATAGAGGGGCAGCACTGGGTTGAAGAAAGCCTTGCGCAGGATGAAAAATCATATTTTGAAGAACCAAATAAAGTGTATGTGGAAGGGTTGCAGTTACAGGTGAAATCTTCCAGTGGTGACAGATACGGCTATATTGTAACCCAAAAAGTGTAAGTATTGAGCGTAATTGACTTTATTTCTGAAATATATGCATTTCAATAAATCATGTGACATGAGCACCATTTATAACTGATGATATCACTAAATATATATATATATATATATATATATATATATATATATATATATATATATATATATATATATATATATATATATACTCCCATGAGGATATGAGCCGGCCACATGAAATAGTATCTGCACCATATGTCTAGCCTCCATGGGCGCTGTTTTGGTTATTTCAGCAGTGGTGTCAATATGTTGCTTAAACTGTATTGCTGGACTACTAAATGCTAGACGACGATGGGAGCTGTAGTTCTCTTGGATAAGCCGCATCATTGATGAGTTGTGCTGCTTTGTACCATGAAAAATGGTTTCCTGGGAGCGTTTTTAAGAACTGTATAAATGATATATTGCTGCCAGATGCTATGCTTTCCAGGCGACAGTCAGTGTTGTAAATTCTCCTATTGCCACATAATAACATCAAATAATTCCGAGGGAATTCATAAGCTACAAGGCAAGATATAGGGGGGAAAGCCACCCTGCCCTTGTACCTGCCAAGTATTGAGCAGCTAGCAATTTAACAAACAACAACTGCCTGCAATGTAGAAAGGCCCATTATTTTAAAAAACCTACATTCATTTTCCTCTGGATGAGCCATGAATAAAAGCGAGCAAAATGTCATATAAGTGCTAATTTTCCAGTTTTCAGCGTGAGAAGATTATTATATATCCTGCATTTGCTGTGCTGTGCCCCTTACACGTTGCCAAATGGGACTCATGTATATGACATGTGCTCTGTGAAAGTAATGTTTTTAATTTAAAGGGGTTGTTCACCTTCCAAACACTTTTTTCAATTTAGTTGTTTTTAGATTGTTCCCTAGAAATAATGACTTTCTCCAATTACTTTCCATTATTTATTTTTTAAGTTTTTTCCAAAATCTAAGTTTAAAGTTGAATGTTCGTGTCTGTGGTGTTTCAGTCTGACAGCTCAGTAATTCAGGTGCAGACTCTAAACTGTTACAATTTTGCAACATTTAGTTGATACATTTCTCAGCAGCATCTCTGGAGTATTAGCAACAATTGTATCAATTCTAATAGCTGCCTGTAATGAAACCCAGAGATTCTGCTCAGCAGGGACAAAGATAAGAAATGTATCAACTAAATGTATCAATTTAGAACAGTTTACAGGATCGGCGACCCCCCCTCCCAGAGCTGCTTCAGAAGGAGAGAAATGACACTTTATACTTCAATATTAGAAAAACCGTGACACATAGAAAATACAAAGTCATTGGAAAAAGTTGTTATTTCTGGTGATCTATCTGATAACAACTAGTTGTTTGAAGGTGAACAGCCCCTTTAAAGGTTTAATGCAAACTGGATTGTCCAATTTAAGTACGGATTTGTAATCTTTGGCACTAATCAACAGACATTGAGAAATGTATGTATCCTGCCAATCAGAAAGGAGTATTGATGATGGCATGAATGAGTGACATCACTGCTCAATGCCCTCAGTACTTCTTTCCTTTTGCAGAGAGGAGAGAGTGCGGCTGGTGTCCATTTAATTTTAGTAGGATTCTAGGTATATCTGTCAGAGCTGTGGTAGAGCAGCACAGGCTAATATCTCAAAGAGGGTATGCATGTGAGCTGGAAATGTGTCCTTTTTAAGAAATTCTGGCCAGATCCATTATCTTTATGCGTGGAGTTTTTAACCCCTTCAAATGGTATAGTCTGGTGGCTATATGTTTCATAGCATAGCTGAGTACATGTTGTTTTTAGACATTCTGGTTGGTATCAGGTTTATTTGGTAAACAGGATACGGCTCATGGAGTTTATCTACTAAAGATTTAAGATTACAGCTATAATAAAGGCTACCACTATGTAGTACAGTTTGAACAACCTTGCATCTGTAACTCAGAGATGGTGGGTTGGCCTCAAAATTTCCATGGATAGGATCAGTACTTGTTCTTGCAGTTGTATAAAACAGTTGCAGTCGAGCTTCTTTTCATGCATACATATCTATTGTGAAACTTCTGATCAAATCATTATGAAAATGGCTTTATGTGAAGATACAACATAGGGGCTCATAATATAATACAAAGTTAGCCCAAATCCAATAATCCATGGTGACCACTCAACACTGGCCAAGTAGAGTTATAAAAAGGATCTCATTACTAAATTGGAGTTAAAAAAGCCAAAGAAATTAGTTACCGCATTGGGCAAAAGTTTACCATCATGGGGACCCAAACATTGGTGCCAACCTATCCAGTGCATGATGTTATATGTTATATATAAGGGTAGATCTAAGATGATTTGCTCTTTCAGATATTGCAGGATCTATTGCAGGTTGATTGGGACTTAAAGGTGGTCATGGACCCAAGAATTCCTTGACTTACTCTCAATTCCCAGCATCTTTATCCAGTTCCTGCTCTGCTTAATAGAAGCAGAAAAGTCAAATTGGCTCTGTATTTGTGGAGTAAGTGTTTGATTGCAGCTCCCTCTAAATGTGTCCACCTTTCAGGACTAACATATAGGCTTGAAAATATATTCTTTGGGGAAGAGCAAATAAGAAAACTCCTGGTGCAAGATATCCAGATACGTAAATGCTCAATAAAAAGTGCAGAAACACATCCACCATGTCAGTATGGTAACCCCATTAATAAAGGTAATAACCTCTCTGGAAAGAATATTTATACACCAGATTTACGAGGTATATAGGCCAAACAAAGTTAATTTAATCTTCACAACCTTGGATAAAACAAAGTTAGGAAAGCCATATAGTGAAATAAAGCTTTTCAATTGTTAATAAAAGAGCCCCCCCACTGGGTATACTCACAGGATTCGAAATTAAAACAGGATTAAACAAATATTCAGCCGAAGTCCACAATATTAATTAAAAAATTGTGCGCCACACTGATTACATTTGGTGCCATTGGTTGATATAAGTTTTTGCCTTCTTTTTGGAACCTTTTTTTAAGGGTGGGGTCAAATATGTTTTATATGATTTATTAAATCTAGTTTTAAGATATGTGCCAAGCAATAATTGCAATGTTTGTAAAAGATAAATGAATATGCCACAATGTAATTGAAGGGATCCTTGAGTACTGTGTGCACACCGATGTATGTGCTGAACATTAGAAAGAAGGTCAGGCAAATTAAATGCAGAGACAGAAAAGGGACATTATGTATCAAGTAAAACAAATACTGTCTCATTAATGACATCACACACCTTCTTCATAGCCTTCATGATGACACGAGTTCAGGTCAACACTGTAGGCAGGGAGATCTACAGTATGAGAAAAACGCCATTCCAGCATTTCTAGGAATGCAAACATTGTCTATCCATGATCTATGGCTTTACTGTATGCTCCTGATACTCACTGTAAAGGTGATGGATCTATGCAAAAGCCCTTTGTCCAGAAAGCTTTGAAATAGGTGTATTGCCAAATTAGTCTACATTTGTACTATGCACTTGATGGTAATAGCATAAATCCATGTTAATCAGTTTAATAATAAAAAGTATACAGTAAATGGATACTAATTCTAATAGTAGAGGATAAAAAATAAATTGAAGTGCCAGCAAGGAAATGCAATCCAAGTACTCGGTATCGCATAATGTGACAGTGAAATGTTCAACAGAGAAAGCCAATTTGTGGTTCCCCAACTGTTACTAAACTATGACTCCCACGATCCGGAGCCACATATTGGCTGTCCTTTCTGTATCCAGATGGTGTAGCAAGTAGTGCATATTGACTTCACTTGAAATTGTCTAGATTGGGACTGTTTGTGACTATGTAATATTTACATTTGACGTTCACAGTCTCTGACTGCACTTGTTCTGGGGTTTGGATACTGACATTTTTGCAGAGATATTCTCTGCTTCTCTCTCTCCTGAAACAGTGGCTAATTTATATTCATAGGAGAACATCAAGTTACTATCTTTACTACTATCTTGTTCCTGGAACTGTGGCCACTATGTTATACAGGTATGGGACCTGTTATGCAGAATGCTCAGGACCTGGGGTTTTTGGGATAATGGATCTTTCTGTAATTTGCTTAAGTCTATTAAAAATTATTAAACCACTAAATAAACCCAATAGGCCTTCAATAAGAATTAATTATATCTAAGTTTGGATCATGTACAAACTACTAAACATAGAAAAAGAAAACCATTTTCAAAAATCTGAGTTATTTTGGAAAAATGGAGTCTATGGGAGACGGCTTTCCCACAATTTGGAGCATTCTGGATAACAGATCCCATACCTGTACTACTAGCAGCCCACATTAATTGGGTATGTAACAATCATAAGAATACATGCCGAGGAAAAAACGATATGTAACTACAATCCATAGATGACTGAAACTGAATGTACTTAGCAAAGTTCTTATGGAAGCCGATTTTTTCTTCCAGTGCTGATTTAATTTTTCTGTTTATTTGCTTTTCTTCATTTGTTATTGTCTGTTTGGAAGGCACCATTACTGCCCTGGCTACTTTGTTACATATATGGCCAATTTGGTCTTGTTAGAAACAAAGGCTTCTCACCACAATAAATGTTAAAATTGAGCTCCATCAGCAACCCAACTGTGTAGCCAAATGGGCTGCTTCAAAAGAAAGGTCATCCTCTGCCTCCTGCAAAGCAATGGGTTAGGACTTCAAAAGGAAATGCTGAAATGCTGTATAGATAATACTAAAGCAAGACTATCTTATCCAGTGAATCTCTGTAGGATGAATGTAGGCATTTAAATGAATGTATTGTGTGCTACTGTTTTGTCATGAAGAAGGATAAACTTTGAGATTGATGCATGGATTGTGTCAAAATAAACCTGGTTTGGGCACTGAATGGTATTGTAGGCATAGTCCCTCAGGTGCCCTCCTGCCATCTCATGCCAGTAAACTGTATCAGCAATGAGTAAAGAACAGAGAACCTATGAATATAAATGGAACTTTGATGTTCTTCTTGTAGTTCCATACACTCTTGTCAGGGTTCACAATATTAATCTTTAGCTAAGGTTAAAGGGTTTAGCAGCATCTTTTTGTCCTTTTTTGACCAATTTGCAATGGTTTTTGATTCATCCATTACTTATAGCAGTGGTCTTCAACCTTTTTTACCCGTGAGCAAAATTCAGATGTTAAAGAGTTGGGGTGCAATGCAGACATAAACAATATTCCTGGGTGGTGCAAAATAAGGGCTATTTGGTAGCACTAAGTGGACTGGAAGCCTACAGGAGACTCTGTTTTGCAGTACGCCTATATGTTATACAACCAAAACTTGCCTCCAAGCCTGGAAAAAAAAATATCCACCTGCTTTGAGGCCACTGGGAGCAACATCCAAGGGGTTGGAGAGCAACATGTCGCTCTCAAGCCAATGGTTGTGGATCACTGACTTATAGTTAAAGGGGGTCTATTTAGCGAAAATTAAAATTTAATTTAAGCTTCATCATAAGGGTGGAGTCAGATTCTGATGTCAGTTAGGTCTAATACAGGGATCCCCAACCTTTAGAACCCGTGAGCAACATTCAGAAGTAAAAGGCGTTGGGGAGCAACACAAGCATGAAAAATATTCCTGGGGTGCCAAATAAGGGCTGTGATTGGCCATTAAGTAGCCCATATGTGTATTGTCAACCTACATTAAGACTCTGTTTGGCAGTACACCTGGTTGTTATGCAGCAAAATCTTGCCTCCAAGCCTGGAATTAAAAAATAAGCACCTGCTTTGAGGCCACTGAGAGCAACATCCAAGTTGTTGGAGAGCAACATGTTGCTCACGAGCTACTGGTTGGGGATCCCTGGTCTAATATGACCTTTGGGAGGTTGGTTTGGACCCTTTGCCTAGAAGACGTCTAAGAGCTCACTGTTCCAAAATAGCTGTCTCTGATGAAAATTCTGTTTCTCTGCATGTAGGGTGTGTGCCCTTGCAGCCAGTTATTGTGTTTTTTTTGTTTGTGCTGGAGTTGGTTATCTGAGTTAAAAAGCATCTGCTAGGAAAAACCCTAAAAATGTATTAGTACAGAATTTTTAATTGATTATATTTAGTTAGGGGCAGATTTACTAAGGGTCGAATATCGAGGGTTAATTAACCCTCGATATTCGACCAGGAACTAAAATCGTTCGACTTCGAATATCGAAGTCGAACGATTTAGCGCAAATCCTGCGATCGAAGGATTAAATCCTTCGAATCGAACGATTCGAAGGATTTTAATACAACGATCGAAGGAATATCCTTCGATCAAAAAAACGCAGGCAAGCCTATGGGGACCTTCCCCATAGGCTAACATTGAGTTCGGTAGCTTTTAGCTGCCGAACTAGGGGGTCGAAGTTTTTCTTAAAGAGACAGTACTTCGATTATCGAATGGTCGAATAGTCGAACGATTTTTAGTTCGAATCCTTCGATTCGTAGTCGAAGTCGTAGTCGAAGGTCGAAGTAGCCCATTCGATGGTCGAAGTAGCCAAAAAAACACTTCGAAATTCGAAGTTTTTTTAATTCGAATCCTTCACTCGAGCTTTGTAAATGTGCCCCTTTGTGTCTTATTTCAGTGAGATAAAGCTTATATTAAAATTTCACATGCCCAAAAGATCCCCTTTATATATAAAAATTGCGTAAAATACTGCAAATAAATAAGTTTTACTGTGCTGCATTCTCCACCAATCCCAGTAAAGTCATTTTGTTGTAAATTCTTGTGTTGTTGTTTTATATGTAACAGAGCCTTAAAATACTGCACTGTACAGAATTTGCAGCTTTATGAATATGTTTCTTATTTTATACCAGCAAATCATGGCAAACAGGGAAAGTAAAGCTATTCCATGTTTAGTTCTAGCAAGGCAGATAATTACAAACCCCTCCCTTCGTGCTTTGTTGTGACTGTTTTGTTAGCAGTTGTCCATTAAGGAGGGGGATTATCTATGCACTGGCAATCAGTTATCAGTTATTAAGATTAAATAGATTTCTGGTTAACAAGGGGGTTTACACCCGTTTAAAACGAAATACATATTCTTGAAAGAGATTCATAGTATCTGCCTGTGCAGGTAAAACCTGACCTGTTAAAGCCCTTGGAGCTGGACACAAGTTTATTGTTTATCTCCCTTGCCATAAATAAGGCAGCAAATATAAAAAAGAGGAGGCTCATGCATAGAGGTTAAGTCATCTGGATCTCAATTTACTAAAAATACCTTGGGAGAAAAGCACCATAACATTTTTTTTCCTTTGATATTTTTATATGTTCATGATCAAAAGCAGCTGTATATCAGCAGTTCTAGCACAGATCATTATCGGAGTAACAGAAAGGATAAATAATGGGAATTTTTACAATCGCGCAAATGGAGAGCAGAAGGCCATTAGGCTAAATATATTTGCTGTAGTTTCACCTTCAAATCTAGGACCTTGGTGGGGTTTCATATTTGTTCTTTTCATAATCACAAGCAGCATTTTATCACATAATGTAAATGCCACCATGATATTTTCTGGGTGGGCAAGCCAAACCTTTTGCGTTCCATCTCTTGTTTACTTTTCAGGCTGATGAAATTTGATTTTGAAAGAATTAGAATGATATCTCTGTGTGCAGCTCCGTGTGCCTATTATTAGAAAGGCCCTTTAATGTTAGTGGCTGAAGATACCTTACCCAAGGAAGGGTCTCAAATTAATTGAATGAATTTCAAAACTAAACATACATTGCTCCCTAGAATATGCATAGATACATTAGTTATCAGTAATTTCCAGATTTGCTGTATGTTGATCTACAGTGGTGGTTGGTTTTTAGATTTTTTCAGTTCAAGCCCTAGTTGAAGGTACTTTTTTTAGGCTTACCTTAGCTTATAACAAGATTACCAATCTATGAATTTATCAGCATATCACTTATTCGGCCATAGATCCAACTTCACAAATCGCACCTTAAAGGAGAAGGAAAGGCATCCCACACTTGGGGGTGCCAAATTTTAGGCACCCTCAAGTGATTTTATTGACTTACCTGAAACCCTGGGCCAGTGCTCCTATCAGCAGAAAACTGCATGTCCCAGGGTTATACCAGTGAGCAAACAAGGGAAAGTTGTGCTCACCACTAATTTTTAAAACCATTAGGCAGGGGTGCAATGAGGCTGTGACCACAAAATACATATAGACAAATACAAGAGTCCTCTGCACTCCCACCCCTCCCAGCTATAGTCAGGTGATCCCACTGGTGTCTAATAAAAGGGCAGCCAAGTTTGGGAGTTTTACTTTGAAAGCAGCAAGTAAGTTTCAGGTAAAACTTAGTCCCTTTGTAAAATGTATAATTAAGCAATTGAATTCTTAATGAATCAGATAAAAATTGAGCGTAGGACTGGCCAGATATGGGATGACTTTGACGTAGTTGGCCAGCTTAAATATATTGCAATATATGGACAAACAATCCCTGTTTTGTTTAATGGTTAAGGCATTTTTTAGTAGCAGTATGCACAAAATGTCTCTGTCTTAAATATATTGATAATGGGTTGAGTGCAGAGGACTCTTGTATTTATACCAGTGAGCACCACTGAGAGCTTCTCTTCCATCTTCCACTTTCTGGGCACGGCTGAGCATGCGCAGTAGAACGAAAAGCAGAACTTTAACTAAAATGTCGGCTATTTTGTTCAACTGTGCATTCATCTGCCCCTGGAAATTTGAAGCAAAAAGATGATGGAAGTGGATCGCTCTTTGGTGGTCACCGTTATAACCCCGGCAGTTTTCTGCTGATAGGAGCACCGGCCCAGGGTTTCAGGTAAGTCAATACAATCACTTGGCATCTCCAAGTACAGGATGCCTTTCCTTCTCCTTTAAAGACCTTCAAGCTCATCTTTTTGGTTTATCTAGAGAACAGGCATTTTAACCAAATCTTACAATAACTGGTATTAAGCCTCCCATAGAAGGCCAACTCCGTATTTTGGGTACCATCTATCTAGAGCAGTGATCCCCATCCAGTAACAACATGTTGCTCGTTGGATGTTGCTCCCAATGGCCTCAAAGCAGACCCTTTTGAATTCCAGGCTTGCAGGCAAGTTTAACTTGTATAAAAAACATGTCTACTGCCAAACAGAGTCTCCTGTAGGCTGCCAGTCCACATCAAGGCTACCAATTGCCAATGCCATCCTTTTTGCACCCCTAGGAACTTTTTGAATGATTATGTTGCTCTCCAACTGGTTTTACATTTAAGTGTGGCTCACGGGTAAAAAATTTTCAGCTCTTTTTTTTTTAAAGATTAATTTTTATTGAATTTTACAACTTAAAGAAGATAGAGGGAAGAGAAGCTAGATAGAAAAGGAAAAGAAGGGGGAAGGAGGGGAAGTATGGCTGTAAATTGATGTTCACTGGTTAGCTGATGTGGCTGGCGACTCGAGCCAAGGTTTCAATTTTCAGCTCTTTAATGGATTTCTACAGCTGCCAGTCTGTTGGCACATGTGAGGCAATACATGTTCTTCCAAATGTCCTACCTGTGTTAAAGCTATTTCATGTAAACCTGTATTATCTCTGATATAAATGTATCCAAGCTATTTATTTATCTATTATGAGTATTTATATTGTATTTATCAGCTCCTCTTTTTGTAGGTAGGAACTTCCATATATTCATTTCCATTTCTGGAAGATGCAGAAGTAACAATTTCCCTTTACAGTTTTACTTTAAAAAATAATGGTGAGAAAAAGGACAGAATTAATCAATAGGAAATGTCTTAACAGTATTCAGAAAGATTAACTTTATTCTGATTTATGTAAAATGCACAAAACGTGATAGAAATTAACTCAATGGAGATTTTTTCTAATTATGAAATAATGCAAATCAGGTTAAAAACAATTAAGGAAAATTAAAGCAAATGTTCAAGATTTTTCAAATTGTGAGCAAGAAAACATTGGAACACTTTAAATAAAAAATCTCGCCACCTAATATTTGGGAATCAAAAATGCTTTTCATTGAGATTTTTTTTTTATCCTGCTAGTGGAAAACTGTGGAAAACATGTGAGCAGGTGAATATATGCATATATGTTGAAAATCAGGTAGAAAATGTTGAAAGATGTCAATGAAATTGTAGCTTGCATTTAATCTCCCAATAAAATAGTAACCATGGCCTTTGATAGGTTGCTGGCCAAGTTGGAGCATCTTCACATCAACCAATTAAAATCATGAAAGCCCTATTTATTTTTTATTGTCCCTAGAATTTTCATTTTAATTTTCAGATGGATTCTAAAAACAATTTTACACAGTTTATGAGATGAGCAGACCCTTTCTAATTCAGTCTTTAATGCCTATAAAAAGGCCCCTAAACTGGCCTTAGTTTATCTTGTCGCCTCGTGTTTCTTTCCGAGTCTCCATAAATGATGAGAAAATAAGGTGCGTATGTTTTTGAAGAGAATTATAGATGACTTGCCTCGAGTCTGTCTCACCTAATAGCTCTAGAGAGTTAATTTTCATCCGCCGTGCACCAGCCCTACATTAGCAATATCTTTCTACATTCTAGTAATCTTCGGTGACCTTCCTGGGCTAACCACTGAAATTGATTTTTTGCAAAGTGTCACCGATGTTACAAATTGGTTCAGACTTGCATCTGTCTGAGTAGAGAGGTTTAAGCTCCAAACCCATAGGGTAAGATGAATGAAATAGGATGTTTTAATATATTCCAAAATGATAAATACAGTATATTTCCCTACCACTACCATCCCTACATGTATTTGTATTTTTTCTAAAAATATATAGACTTTCTTTATTTTATTTTTTTTTTTAAATATATTTTTATTCTTATTTCTTTAAAGAAAAACATTCATGTTATAAGATGACATTTAAATATAAGATAAACAAATGAACTAAAAAAAAACCCATAATAATATAAGTAACATTAAACATGAATCAATATCACAAAGAATAGGCATTCAAATATTCATAACCATAAGGCTAGAATACAATAACAAATTACAAGTTAACAAATAGCAATGGAATATTCAAGTATCAATGGAGCAATCAAGAATCTTGTTGAGTTTAACTCTTTCTGCATCTTTTAAAGTATGGAAGAAAATTTTCCATTTGGTTATAAACTTGAAACAGTTCTTTATATTTTCTACTCTAGACTTTCTTTATTTAATATATTTGATATTTGAGAATTTGTTTAGTAGAAACCAAAAGCCGTGGCTGAGATAGGGCTATTTAGCAAACTCCAAAGTTAATCGTTTATACTGCTCATTTTATATGCATTGGTCAGAGCAACATACACTTGAAAAAAAGGCAGATTAGACATTAATTAGTTTACTGGGCTGGGAAATTGCTTCATTTCTCTTTGTCACATTTTACTATCTTTTCTGCCTATCTATTTATCAGTGTCTGTCCCTCGGTTCCTTTCTGTGTTTGATAAGGTTCCAAATGAGAACAAGCTATCAAATATCCCCTCAGAGCTCACAAGGAGCATGCATTCAGCTCTACGCTTCATAGGCTGCCATGGTTAGCATGTCAACCATCCTATTTGCAAGTCAGGTCAGTAGACGAACTGAACTATATATGGAGCACAGTTTATTGAGGTGCAAGCCGTATGCAAAACATACTATTCATTTCAGTGGGTGAATGCTGATGCTTCAATAAAACTGCTTCACTTGTTTGCCATATAATTATCCCCCCTGCTTATCAAGACCTGATGTTTTACCTTCAAAAATATCATTTTTTTTAAAATAAGGCGCATAGGGGCTGATTTATCAATATTTTAATATTATTTCCACATTTTAATGTTCTCAAGATGAAAAGATGCAATCACCGTTATTTTTTTGATCATGAATTTTAGGATTAAGAAGTAAAAAAAATAAATAAAACACCAAAGCTTTAATTAAAACATTTAGCAGATAAAACCTAGCAAATGGCAGGTGTATTTTCAAATATTAAAGGAGATATTCACCTTTAACTATTAGGGCGTTATTTACTGAACTCCGAATGCAAAAATCCCGGAAAATTTGTTAGTTTGTTTTATAAAATCAGACTTTTAAAAAATCACGAATTGTTCAGAAATTTATTAAACCCCGAGGATCAGAATCAGAAAATCCGGCATCTCAGACCTGTCGAGGTTGCATATAAGTCAATGGGAGAAGTCCCAATGATTTTTTGATGTGCGCTGGGTTTCGTGCAATACCCCGAAGTTTTCAGGAGCTTTCGGGTGAAAATACCAAAAAAAACGTGAAAACCGGATGGAAAAATCCAAAAAAATTGTGAACATTTTTGTAGCACAAAGGAAATTTTCGGGGAAAATGTAATAATAAATAAGCCTAAAAAAACAGATATAATGTATAATGTAATGTATAATGTAGAGAGTAATATTTGAAGACATTTTGCTATTAGTTTTTTATTTTTTATTATTTGTGGGGTTTAGGGTTATTTAGCTTTTTATTCAGCAGTATACAGTATTTCAACAATATGGTTGCTATGGTCCAAATTCCCCTAGCAATCATGTATTGATTTGAATAAGAGACTGGACTATGAATAGGAGAGGCCTGAAAAGAAAGATGAGTAATAAAAAGTAGAAATAACAATAAGGGGCACATTTTGATTTGATTATTCTGAAATGTTTTTTTTTTTCGTATTTAGAGTTCATGGGAGTTTATGGGAGTTTTTACAAACTCCCATGAACTCAAAATTCGACCCTTGATAAATCTGCTCCTAAGGGGCATATTTATCAAAGGTCGAAGTTCGAAGTTAAAAAAACGTCGAACTTCGAATTCAAAAAGACCAACCGAATGGTGGTCGAAGTTTTTTGGGGTAGAAGTGGGCCTACTTCGAATCATACGATTCAAAGTAGCGCTACTTTTATTTGAAGTTTTTTAACTTTGACCTTCGATCTCCCAAACTCCCCCAATTGCCTCCATACAGGTTCTAGGAGGTCCCCCATAGGCTAAAACAGCACTTCGGCAGCTTTTAGGTGGCGAATGGTCGAAATCGAAGTTTTAAAGAGACAGTACTTCAAAAAAATTCGACCTTCGAAATCAGTACGTCCATTGACACCTTCAGCCCTAAAGAAGTATGCGAGAGCGTCACTCTGTGCCTCATTATTATTAATTTCATGATGGAGGCTGAGGGCCGGTGTAAATTTGAAAAAGGGACGCAATTGGCCCCCGGGCCGCATTTTGGACATGCCTGATGTAAACCCAATAGGCTGGTTTTGCTTCCAATAAGGATTAATTATATCTTAGTTGGGATCAAGTACAAGCTACTGTTTTATTATTACAGAGAAAAAGGAAATCATTTTTAAAAATGTGGATTATTTGGATAGAATAGAGTCTGAGAAATTACCTTTCTGTAATTCGGAGCTTTCTAGATAACGGATTCCATACCTGTACTATTCTATTACAAGCAAAACCTTTCTCTGTATCCACTCCAAAATGAGTAAACACTCAAACACCGACATATTTATCCACTGGATCTGTTCTACCCAAAATAATGAAAAACAAGCTCTTTTATGAAATCTTATCTGTTTAGATTGCTCCAAAAATGTTTACTTGCCATGTTTTACAGAGTAAAATACCATTAAAGCTTATATTTTCTCTTTTTAGTGCTTTGATTTTCCAACTCAGATAGC
Source organism: Xenopus laevis (assembly GCF_017654675.1). Classification (NCBI taxonomy): domain Eukaryota; kingdom Metazoa; phylum Chordata; class Amphibia; order Anura; family Pipidae; genus Xenopus; species Xenopus laevis. The sequence goes on along the minus strand of NC_054381.1, from coordinate 16,843,167 downwards.
TGCTGTTAAATAATGAAACATCTCTATACCTCCTCCTTAATCTTTCCCGTTGTGCAGGCTTGGCACAGAACATTATCCTAAAATGCTTGTTAGAAATAAAAAAGAGTGAGGCTGAGAATTACATAATTTCTTTCCTTTAAATTGCCTGTTAACTCTGTGTCTTTCAATTTAGAAATAATATTTAGTCTGACAATAGAGACAGGTAGTGTTCGAACATAATGTGTTTGCGGCAAGGCTTTTTTGTTCTGCCGTGGAACTGTTATTTACACAGCCATTACCCGTGGGCAGTTACTTAATGAGCTTGGAGCGCCAAAGATCACAAAGCAGGTCAACAAAGTCACTTTTATATTTAAAGGTGTTGAGCCTGCGGATGAATAGAGCAGATCTTTTCTCTCAATTTCCACCATTCTCATATATAAATATAGGTAACAAGTGACGTCAAACCGCAAGCGGTGAAAGTCATTGGCGTACACTGCTGAGATTCGACTTTCTACTGCTGTGAATAAGTTCCTGCTTCCTTTCATCACCCACTGAGATTTAAAATAAACCTCTTTTTTCCCCTACGAAAGATGCAGAAAAAAAAATGAACTGTTCTCTTGACTCTTGATTTTTTTATTTCTGTTTCGAATAGATCCGCTCTTTTTTTGGGGGGGGTTTTCTTAACTCTTTGTAGAGGACGGTGTGTAAAGAGCTTGCAGCTGTTGTTCCCGGCATTCTGCTTTTATATATTCTGGTCATGTCAAAGCCAGGCTGAGTGGGGTAGAACTGAAACAATAATGTGCTAATAGAAAAACGCTAGGCAGGAGCCAGTGACACAATGACAGCATCAAAAAGAAAGTTTTAATTAACCAAAGGGAGAAAAAGACCATCAATGAGGAGAGCGTGTAGGCATTGAAACTGGAGGAGTTCTAAGTGCAAACAAAGAAGGCAGCTGATGGCGGGAGGGTGCACCAGAAAAGAGTGAACCACCAAATAGGACTGCAAGAATCAAGACCTTATTATGATAGAGATGCAGCATTTGACTGGATTATATAAAGTAAAACATTGGTTTATTGAGTGTATATAAAATGCTTAGAAGTAGAAACCTTTGCAACACGGTGTTCATTGGTTTTCTATAATATTATTAAGCTAAGTGCATGTGATTACTTATAAAAATACTCTCATAACAAAGGAGTTTATTGCAGAGCTGCCAAATTACATGCCTGAGGACCAAATGAAGCCCCCGACATTTTGTTGATGTCCTTAATTTGTTATATTCTAGCCCACATTTAAATAAAAATGAAGTTGGGGAGCAACACAAGCAAAGTTCCTAGGGGTGCCCAATAAGGACTGTAGTTGGTTATTTGCTAGCCCCTATGTAGCCTGGCAGACTATAGGTGGATCTGTTTGGCAGTACACATGATATTTCTGCCTACAAAACTTACCTCTAAGACAGAAATCCAAAAATAAGCACCTGCTTTGAGGAAACTGGGTGCAACATCAAAGGGTTTGGTGAGCAACATGTTGCTCGTGAGCTACTGGTTGGGGATCACTGCTCTAGCTCGGGCCAAGAGGCACTGTTATCTAAGTAATGGCCAACCTGCTTGCCACCTTCCCCAACTAGCCTACCCACTTGCTTGCCACCAAAACCCCCTCCCTACCACCTCTCCCCAGCTAGCTTGCCTGCCATGTTGCACTCTCTTTAAATCTCTGCAATACCTGGCCTGAGTAAAAGACAGAAGAAGAAGTTTGTTCCTAGGGCCCTACCACTCCCCTCATTGGACACTTCCTCGTTTACCCAACCTGCTTGCCAGTCCCCTACTAGCCCACCTCTTAGCAATCAAAACCCCCTCCCAAGCTCCCACTCTATGTTCTGTTCTCTGTAAAGCACTGCAATATCAGACTGGAGTTATGGAAGGCAACGGAGCCATGTGCCTCGGTTTCTACCGCCCTCCTCGCCATTACCCTCTAAACACATGCCTTGGCCGCCTACCCTTAGTTCCATCCCTACTGTGAACATGTGGGCAACAATATTAGAACTAACCAGTATATTGAGAAAACTTGACAGAACTAATTTGTTGGTCTACTTATGTGGACCCATAAAGTCATATCTTTAAATTCTGAAATATCATATGCAGGACAGTAGAAAGTTGTATTAATTCAGGGACATCTTCATTAGACTTCAGGCTACCCCAACCTTCATTTCAGTGAACCTCCTTAAAAAAAGTAAGCCCCCACAATGTCAAAACCTCTGTGTGCAATCCTAAATCTCAGGGGAGCAGGTGGATTCCAGTCTAGACATGCTCTTCTGCCTATAACAGCCACCATGCCCTGTACTTGGCCCCCAGCTACTTAGGTACTTCCAGGTCTTACTGCACAAGAATCCAGAGACTTCCACTGGGGCAAGCCAGGAAGCCAAACGTACCAGTAAGGACAGAATCAAGAGGTAACACAGGACCAGACTTGGGTCAAAACCAAGTTATCTGATGGTAAACTTGTAGCCAGATTAGAAATAGTTGAGAAGACTCATAGAATCCAGGCAGGATGTTAAATTAGGTCTTTTTGTAACGAGTCCATAATATTGAGTGGAAGAGTAAATATTTAACATGAGACCCTAAAGAATTAAAGTCAAACGTTTTTAAATCTTTTGTGCAATTTGAAGAAAACATAAAACATGCTTATAACAACAGTGCTACTGATCAAGGTCTGGTCCATATTAGGACATTATTCACAAAGGAAGCTAAGCATGCTTCTATTTTTTAGGAAGTAGAGTAGCTTCTAACTTTGTGTCTTTATTTCTATTCTAGAGCTGCAATACAATTTAGCATCATGCACTGGACACATACACACATACCAAAGATATAGAACCTTTGCAGTACATACTGTACATAGCATCTGCATCAGAGGACAATTACACTTTCTAAGAATTCCATTAACACACCACTGTTTGTCTTATTGATGGAAAATTCACTTGATTTATCATGGAGTGTGCGGCACCTGATCCCACTTCCCCTGATATCATGCTCTCTGTGTGATGGGAATAAGGCAAGCTATGGCTTTCATATCCTGCCAGGCCAAGGTGATAACTCTTTTGACAATTTAGCCTTTCACCTAATGATGAGTTCCAGTCTCTTGTTAATGTTTTTTTTCCCCTCTCATTTCTTAACAGCCCTCTGACTGTGGCAAAAGGCTTGGAATTATTAAATGAGGTGGCCTTGATTCTCAAGCATCAAATGAATGTCTTCAGCGATGTCAGGTATGACTTCTTATCAGTTGGTTTTGTCATATTTTGGTTCTGTTTTTGGATAGATGCAAAGAATTAAAGTAGGGCATTAGATATTGTGCTGTATATATATATATTTATACCTTTTAGACTTCAGGCCTATAAAATGGTAACACTAATGGGTATTCACTAATGGTTATTCTTAAGGGTGTCCCTTGGTTGCAATTGTTGTTGTTTAAAAGACTTCTGTAAGCCTCACTTGTTTGTCCTTTACTCTCCAAGTTTCCAAGGCTCACGATCATTAATACAGTCTATTAAAGATACGTAGATCTTTCCATGTATACAATGAGCATGTACGAGCCCAAGTTATCAATTATTGAAATTCCTGGCCTTTGTTTTGGTCTTTTAGAAGGCAAGACCCACCCACCTATTGAGATCACTCATTCCTAACAGCTATTCAGAGATCCTCAACAAAAATCCAGGATCTGTCCATTTACACTGTTGTTTCTTTTTAAAGTGTATGAATCTGTGAAGACAGATCTTCTGTAGCTATGGAAAATATTTTATTACTGATTCCATGCTGCGCTTGCAGACATATTTTATTCAGTACTCTTCTCTGTTTTTTTTTCATGGTCACAAGTAATCAAAACATTTTAGATTTCTAATTTGCCAGTATACCGGCTTTAATCATAAATTCCTTTTTTTTTCCGAGACTGCACAACATGGCTGTGTAGGTTCTTTACACAGGGGATGCATTCAGAACTGCCTTGGTTGTGGAGACATGATCATTGTCTGTTTGATGTCTTTGAAAGGTATTATGATTTTTCAGAGTCTCCTGCAGGGACTGAGATATTTACTTTACAATAAATGTGAGGCAAGATAAATATATTCACTGAAGAATCTTTCCAAAAGAACGGCTGCATACTATGGTTGAGGACAAGAACGGGCACAACACAATCACTCTCGAGTAATGACCTGATACAATAGATGTCTGGGACATAAATGACTGCTTTCTTTTTACAACCTGATATTTTCATTACTGTTCTATGGATTTGGTGTGATGTTCATGAAATTGTATAGTTTGTGCTGTTTTTATAGCTTCATATTGTGATTTAGATGGGGCTTATTATTTTGTGAAAACTGGAAATGTAAAATACCAGGTTTTTGGAAACAGGTTCCTTACTGGTACGTTGTACCTGTGTAGGAAGGCAGGCAGATATTTATCAAAATCAGGGATTGGCAGACGCTTAATGTTCAAACTTCAACTTTTTCTATTTTTCTTGCCATGACACACCAGGGCATACGAGCACCAGTCATACGTTCTGTTGGGTCTTAAAGGAGACTCCAGTTGACTTGCAAAAATTTCACAATAATGGTAACTTCCTTGTCAAAAGGTCACACATTTCCTTCTTTCCACCCACCATGGGATCACCATCCCCACCTGTTCTCATCAACCTGACGCTCTCCAATAGCGCCCCCTTGCTATTCCAAACAGGACTTTGCTTCTGGGTGGATTCTGGCCCACGGCCCCTTTACCCTGACTCGTCTATCCCTGAACTGTCATTCAGTTCCCTCACTGTTAGAGTATCCAACTGGAAGACTTCCTCTATTCTCCTTGTTGGAGCAATTAGCGGCACATTCTAACTTTCTATTCTGCCTCAGACACCTATACACGTTATACTTAAAACGGCCCTTCTCTGAACTATTACCTACTAGAAACAGGGAGGCTAAGCACTCCTCTTCTACAGGTTGCTGTCATCCCTGCCACGTCCTTCATGGACTCCTCCTCTTTCTCTTATTGTTGCCCCTTTTATACGTTTTCTCATCTATCTCCCCTGGTTGTATGAATTACACTTAACATTAATTCTACAACTACTATGACAACCCTGTCATCTAGTGACCAACCCTAGTTTTGCTGATTTCCCATTTTCACATGCTATTCATACTTTACATTTATTTCCCAATAACGTTCTTTCATACATCCATAACCAACCCACAATCAGCTTGTCCGCCCCCTTACACCGTATAGTTTTTACCCAGGCTTTGTGCAGTAGCAACTTCCGGTTGAGCATATGTTACATGTACTTTTTTCTCTCAGACCGACTCTCGCTTTTCTGTTGGAGAAAGGGTTAACCACTCTGTAACCCACCATCAATCTTTATTGATGGAATAACTTTCTCTTTGGTAGCTGCTGATATGATGGTACAGGCAGCCTTGTCACAGCAGTGTATAAACCGTTATGAGCCTCCTTGGTGGAGCCTCTGGCTGCTCTACTAAATATCCTGATCCTGCCTATCATTTCTAGTGTGAGCTATTACAGATCTTCCTAACCTTTACTTCTTCTTTTAGAACCTACCTCCATTCCAGGTCCTTCAGCACCACCTTCTCCAGCAAGTGGGAACCAAAAGAGCATGTGCCAAGAAAATACTTCAACCTTCAATACTTCAAAAGGAATGGGAAACATCTTCCCTCCCCTCAGGACCAGTTCTTAGCTGTCCATAATCTTGAAATAAAGGTTGGAAAGATCTTTACCTGTTCAAAGAGCTTCCCAATCAGCTATTTCTGTGTAGATATATAAATATATATGCTGTAGGAATCACTTGTTATTTCCAACACCAACTTCTCATGGAACCTGAGCTCACGTTGCCACATTTTTTCAAGGTGCAATATAACAATATTAGAACATCATAACCTGTCGCACCATAAATGGTCCCTAGGAGTACTGTTTCCATTGGCAGCAAAGTGAAAAAAAGATTTTCATCAACTTTTATTTGTAGTTTCATGGGATAGCCATAAGATTTTGCATCTGTCATTAAAACCCACAAACAGTCAATTTGCCAGAGTTTTCTAACTTAAACTTTTTCTCATAAATTGCATTGAAATAAGTGCTACTTTTCTCCTATTTCACACTCAGAATTGCATAGTGCCTCGTTTTTTAGTTTTACTCACAAAGACCCTCCAACAGTTTTAAATAGACCTTCATATGAGTCACCAATTGGCAGCTCAGTCGTGACAGATCTGATAGAGCTCTTCGTACCTACAGAAACATACTGGTACATCCAATTAGGACTGGTACTGAGAATCTATGTCATGGGGGAATACAAATAATATTTCAGTGCTTCGTATTACGTAGACATGTTAACCCCTTCACCCAGTAATGGAAGTTATTAATGATTTTGCACTTATCTCCTACTAAATTTAACTCTGAATTTGGCAGTGAAAAGAGTAAATGACTTCAATTTATGATCTCTCCTCTGCTGCTCTCTTTGCAAATTACTGATATATGCAACTTGCTGGGCCCCTGCATGAATAGTGAAAGCAAAGGCTCTTTTGAGCTTTAACTAAATATCCTAGGCATCTGTGGTTCTTAAATAGGAGCAACAGATTTATTGAAGAACAGAAATACAGTAAAAGGCAGTCCACTTAATAATGTACTGTATATTCATAGCAAATCATCAGTATCATCTCAAACCACCAGGTGTCTGCCCCCAGCAAATTTTAGTGATAGTTTAGCTTTTTGAAACCATGGTTATTTCCCTAAAATCATGAATGCCATGAAAGTTATTAAAAGAGCCATATTCAAAAAGTATGAACGAAAAAAATCAAAAACCACAAATTATTGCGTACAAATGAAAAATTTGTACGACTATGAACTTTTTGATATCCGACAACCTCTAAAACCAAGAACGAAAGGCTGATCTTTGCAAAAAAAGAAGGGAACTTCCATTGATTTCTACATGACTTCGACAGCTTTTACCGTACAATTGGGAGAAACTGTTATACGAACTTAGGTCCCTTACTCTACCTCTACAAGAATTACATACAAAGAAAAGAGGTCTTATGCACTCAGCCATTATCAAAATATTAAGGACATTTTGAGCATAGTGATGCACAAATTTATCCAGTTTTGCTGAAAAATTCACCAATTTCCCGCAAAATTCACGAAACACCAAAAAATTTTGAAATGTGTAAATTCTGATGCTGGCGTTATAGTCAAATGGGTGTCTGAATAATGTTGATGCACAACGGTTTTGACATGAGCAACTTTTCCAACGCACATCCAAAACATTTTTTTACACATGGGAAACACAGAAATTTGCAGCGAATCTGCGCCTGACTAATTTATTCATCACTATTTGTGCATTAAGCCATGGAAATTATGCAATAACCTGGGCTTTACCCTTTGCCCTGCATGTATGACTATTGCCTTGGGTATAAGTGCTAAAGTGACAATAAAGTGGATTCCTTAGGGTTAACACATGCATGCAGAAAAAGTGAAAATTAAAACATTTTTTTTTCAATTAAAAGTCTTATTAAAACTTCAACATGAATGTAGAATAGCTGAATATGCTGTTTTAATTTGACATGAGCTCTGTGGATTCTAAACTCACAAAGAATGAGAATCCTGAACAAAGGAATCACAGAGTTTTTATAGACGTGTAAAAAAGAGTTACCGGTGGGAGAGGATAGAGATATTGCTTCACAGCACATAGAAACTGAGAACTGCTCTTACAGCCAAGCAGGTGGCTCTGCCTCAAGGCCAGGGTACTAGTGACCAAGGCTAGCTTGAAAACAGAATCCATCCTGGGGGAGTCTCTATAGACATCATTTTATTCTCTTTCAGGAACAAGAATTACCAGGAGCTCTTGGAAACTTATTTCTCCATTATCAGCCAAATTCAGATTAAAAACCACTTTCTGTTCATTCCTATGGGATTTTTATAGGTATACAGTATATGTCAAATGGTGAACTATAACTTCCACCCATTGAGAAACAGAGCTCTAATTATCCCATAGGACTGAATAGAAAGTGGTGAAATTTTACTATGGTGACATCTAATTTCACACTTGGATAAATCTGCTGGACTGAAACCGAGCTTTCTTTAAAGCTCTAGACAACTATATGCTGCAATGTTTTCTTCTCAGAGTTGAAAATGCAAATTAATATTTGGTTTCAGGCTGGTCAAATCTTTTGTAGAAGTTTTAATATGCAGCCAAATCCAAATACTATGGATTTGGCGCACCCCTCTAAAATATATTGGCCGATATTCTTGAAACAATGGCTGAATGACCACCAAGATTTTTTCCCTATATCTGTGGCTTTTTTTTTTATTAGTTATTGGAGGACCCTAAACAAGACACTATGGGGCCACTTTACTAAAATTCCAATTTCTAGTTTTTTTCACACTTTTCTTTACTCTAAAAATTAAGTATAAAATTAAGTATAAAAACCACAAAAAACTCTGCTCGAATTAAAAGCTGTTGAGGTTCCATTGAAGTCAGTGGTAGCTGAGCTGACCCTATTGGATCATATTTAATCAAGTCAAACTTTTAGAGGTTTTCTGAATTTTTTCACTAGTAATTGTCTGAAAAACTCAAATGTTTAGAGAGATATTCCTATTTTTAGTGCCTCATTCAGCATTTTTTTTATTTGTACTTTTTATCTTCGGATCTTTTAATAACTTTCATGGCATTGTGATTTTAAAGAAATAGAGTTTGATTGTGGTTTCAAAAACCTCTAAATCCACTAAAATTCAACTTCTAATTAACAGGCCTCTATAGTTTACCTGAAGACCCCTAAAACCAAGTAACTTTTTTCTACTTGTTTTGAATGTATAATCAGCTTGTTTGTTCTATGAAATGGAAAGCACTCACCACTATCACCACTGCAGGGTTCATTTTAGGGACCATGAAAACAAATTATAGGCGATATTGAAGGAGATCACGAAAACCCACTAGTGCTTATTGCACTTTTCTTGTGTTTAAAAGACAAGCAACTTTTCTCTTCTTCTTTTCAGGGGAAAGAAATCTAAAGTAAATGAGAAAAACACTTGCTTATTTCACCCCCCCCCACCAATTCCTGAAATGAACCATGCTAATAATACACGCCAGGCAGTAGAAACGGTTGCCTGCCGAGCCATTGAAACTCACATACCGGTTGGAAATTTTGAGAAACCTGCACATTTGATTCAATAAATAAATATAATGAAAGCAAGCTCACTGCCAGGAACGGCTTTAGGCTGCGCTGCATTTGATTGATTATTCCCCTTTCAGTCAGTTATCTAGTATTCCAACAATTTAGATATTTGTGAAAAGTGACGGTTTCCTTTCAATATAAAATAAAAAATCATAGTTCTGCCCAATTGCGTTTTTGCATCTGTTCGGAGTGGAAGGGGATATTGTTACAACATTAATCAATAAAAAAGTATTTGTTCTTAATTTATTAGTGATTGCTGTTTGGTGGGTGATGTGTATTAAGTAGTAGAAGGGGGTCATTTACGGAGACTCCTGATAGAAGTGCAAGAGCAATAATGGACAGAAGACTGCTAATTATTGCTCATTTAAAGAGCACTTCTGCTGTGAGTTTGGCTGCACTGGAGGTCTGTTGCAAGGATCAGGACGCATTACCTGGAGGTGCAAAGTAGCCCTTCCCTTACCACCTGCTAAAGTTAGTGGTTCGCTTACATGCTTTCCCTTGCCTCTCATGAAAACAGTGCTAATGAATCCAGGCTGCACTATATTTATCTTTGGGGTGCAAGAATCAGCACTCTGGAGCACAGACCTGTGATAATTTATCCAACTGCAGGGCAGGTTCAAAAGTATAGGACCTGGTATCTAGAATGCTCGGGACCTGGGTTTTTCTAGATAACTTTCCAAAATTTAGATCTTCATACCTTCATCAGTCTACTAGAAAATCAAACATTAAATAAACCCAATAGGCTGGTTTTGCTTCCAATAAGGATTAATTATATCTTAGTTGGGCTCAAGTACAAGCTACTGTTTTATTATTACAGAGAAAAAGGAAATTATTTTAATTATTTGATTAAAATGGAATTTATGGGAGTTCAAACAAGTGTCTACAAGGCCTACCGCTAAAACATGTGCGTCTATAAATGAATAAACATCTCCAATATAGAACCAGCCCCTCCCTATAATCATCTGGAATGTCTCTATGGTTTAACTGAAACCTCATGAGATGGGATGTCCCCCTTAAATGTGCAGCGTCTTTTATTACACAATCTTCTCACTCTTAATAGAATCAGCAAGGCATGCCTGGGATACTTTGGCTATGGTAGGCATCCAATCAAACCAGACACTCAGCTAATTGTTTCACCAATGCAATCATTTGCGCATTTGTACTTTTTACAGATATAGTTATCTATGGCATCCACTCAATGGGTCTTGTGGTCCAAGAGCAAAAATTCAATTGGTTTCTAATGGTTGCTAGACAAGGATCATGTGTTTACTAGGTGGTTATGACTATAAATAGTGAGCATCAGATTTATTCGGGTGACTAATTTCCCTTCCCGCCGGCTAGAATGTAAATCACCAGCAGGATGGCACTGGGATCGATTCGACTTTCCAAAGTCGCTGGAAGTCTCCTTGTGAGGCAACTTCGGGCGACTTTCAGAAAACTAAGTGCTCCAAATGCCATCCCGCTATCAATTTACATTCTAGCCGGCGGGAAGGCAGTTCGGGACTCTCGGGAGATAAGTTGCCTGAAGGAAAAAAGATTTGCCGATGGGCAACTAATCTCCCAAAATAGCAGCGTGTGTCTCTGCCTTAAAGCTGAGCAAGAGCACATTAAAGGACCATGATACCCTTACAATTTCCAACACAGTTACACAGGGGAGTATCATCTGGTACAGGTATGGGATCCATTAACTGGAAATCCGTTATCCAGAAAGCACTGAATTACAGGAAGGCTGCCTCCTATTTTAGCAAACAATTCCATTTCTTATAAATTATTTCCTTTTTTCACTGTAATAATAAAACAGTAGCTTGTACTTGATCCCAACTAAGATATAATTAATCCTTATTGGAGGCAAAACCAGCCTATTGAAATTAATTAACGCTTTAATGATTTTTAGTAGAAATATAAAGTATGGAGATCCAATTTTACAGAAGATCCCTTATCCTGCAGGTCCAGAGCATTCTGGATAACAGGTCCCATACCTGTATCTTTCTAATCAAAACCCTGAAACAAAGATCACCTTATTTGATTATAATGGAGCCAATGAGAGCCGGCCTTCCCATAATTCAGAGTTTTCTGGATAATGGGTTTCTGGATAATGGATACAGTACCTGTATTCAGGTTTTTATACTGTCCTGAGGCTGACCCATAGAGAAAATACAATAGATTGAATGCAGTTTATTTTAAAAGTACAGGTATGGGACCTGTTATCCAGAATGCTTGGGACCTGGGGGTTTTCCGGATAATGGACCTGTAATTTGGATATTCATGCCTTAAGTCTACTAAAAAATCATATAAACATTAAATAAACCCAATGGGCTGGTTTTACCTCAATAAAGATTAATTATATCTTAGTTGGGATCAAGTATAAGCTACTGTTTTATTATTACAGAGAAAAGGAAATCAATTTTAAAAACTTGGAATAAAATGGGGTCTATGGGAGACAGCCATCCCATAATTCAGAGCTTTCTGGAGAACAGTTTTCCGGATAACGGATCCCATACCTGTACTGATCATATTAATCCTTTAAACACATATACAGCTATTAGTAAGCCTCGTTGAGTAAATGTGTCTCTATTGTGGACCAGCACGAAAAAATACAATCTTACAAAAGCTTACAATCTAAATATTGATTCCACAGTGGACTAGAATTCTGCCTGTGTTATGGTTAATTCCAAATTGCATCTGGAGGAACAGAAAAAAACGTTCCTTTTAATGTGTGTTGTTCATAGTTATGTAGCTGTCAAGTAATCCCCATTATTTCTTATTACATCATTAAAGCCTATTAAAAGGACATTAGCGCACGGATGTAATTATGGAATAGGACGTAAAACGGGTAACCTTATGATCTGATCGGCTAATTAAGGAGACCTGTATAGCCTGGAGTGATTGATAGAGAAGTGGAATTAAGGCTCTGTAGGTGTTAATACTGAGATGATCAGGGTTTTATGACTATTGTCTGGATGGCCTTTAAATCACAATCATTCTCCTTCGCTTCATCATTGGTATAAGACTTTTGAACGTAAAAATAAAAAGGAATTAGGCAGAGATTTATCTTATATACATTTCGGATGGGACCTTTTCAAGATGATAAATTATTTGCCTACAAACATTATTGTGGAGTTAAATTCCTGGTTGGGTGATTGATGGGAGCTGACACCGTGCGTCTGTCCTGTACATTCTAGAGCATTGCCAAAGCACTGGGAGAAGTTGTACAGTTTCCAGCATGATTACTTAGGATGCTTTATTTATATAGCACTGACATGTTTTCACCAGCAGTTTTACAGATATTGTTCATTATTCACGTGACATTAATTTTGTATGAAAACTCAAATTCAACCTTTGCTGTACTGACGATGTGACATATACATATGGGACTGACTTCTGTGCTTATTAATCCTGTTAAGTACTCAGAATCCTGATGTGATGAAAATAATGAGTTTCAGAAATGTGTATTATTACCCAAGGCACACATGCAAGGCCCTAAGACAGGTATTTCCAACCTTTTATATCCGTGAGCAACATTCAGATGTAAAAAGAGTTGGGAAGCAACACAAGCATGAAACAAGGTCCTAGTTGGTGCCAAATAAGGGCTGTGATTGGCTATTGATGGCCCCTATGTGAACTGGCAGCCTATAGGAGATTCTGTTTGGCAGTACATCTAGTTTTTATACAACCAAAACTTTCCTCCAAGCCAGAAATTTAAAAAT